>NW_027459429.1:0-350985 GCF_050624435.1 Tenrec ecaudatus
CCCCTAGTCTTAGGCTAGGGCTCCCCTAGGCTTAGGGTATGGCTAGGGCTCCCCTAGCCTTAGGCTAGTGCTCCCCTAGCCTTAGACTAGGGCACCCCTAGCCTTAGGCTAGGGCACTCCAAGGCTTACGCTAGCGCTCCCCTAGCGTTAGGTAAGGGCACCCCTAGGCTTAGGCTGGGGCTCCCCGAGCCTTAAGCTAGGACTTCCCGAACCTTAGGCTATGGTTCCCCTAGCCTTAGGCTAGTGTTCCCCTAACCTTAGGATAGGGCACCCCTAGGCTTAGGCTATGGCTAGGGCTCCCCTAGCCTAAGGCTAGTGCTCCCCTAGCCTTAGGCTAGGGCACGCCTAGGCTTAGGCTAAGGCTAGGGGTGCCCTATCCTTAGGCTAGGGCTCCCCTAGCCTTGGGCTAGGGCTCCCCTAGCCTTAGGCTAGGCACCCCAAGGCTTAGGCTAAGGCTAGGGCTCCCCTAGCCTTAGGCTAGGGCTCCCCTAGCCTTGGGCTAGGGCTCCCCTAGCCTTAGGCTAGGCACCCCTAGGCTTAGGCTAAGGCTAGGGCTCCCCTAGCCTTAGGCTAGGGCTCCCCTAGCTTTGGGCTAGGGCTCCTCTAGCCGTAGGCTAGGGCTCCCCTAACATTAGGCTAGGGCTTTTCTAGCCTTAGGTTAGGGCACCCCTAGGCTTAGGCTAAGTCTAGGGCTCCCCTAGCCTTAGGCTAAGGCTCCCCTACCCTTAGGCTAGGTCACCCCTAGGCTTAGGCTAAGGCTAGGGCACCCCTAGCTTTAGGTTAGGGCTCCCCTAGCCTTAGGCTATGGCACCCCTAGGCTTAGGTTAAGGCTTGGGCTACCCTAGCCTTAGGCTAGTGCACCCCTAGGCTTAGGCTAAGGCTAGGGCTCCCTAAGCCTTAGGCTAGTGCTCCCCTAGCCTAAGGCTAGGGCACCCCTAGGCTTAGTCTAGGGCACCCCTAGGCTTAGGCTAAGGCTTGGGTTCCCCTAGCCTTAGGCTATGGCTCCCCTAGCCTTACGCTAGAGCTACCCTAGCCTTGGGCTAGGGCTCCCCTAGCCTTAGGTAGGGCACCCCTAGGCTTAGGCTAAGGCTAGGGCTCCCCGAGCCTTAGGCTAGGGCTCCCATAGCCTTAGGCTAGGGCACCGATAGGCTTGGGCTAAGGCTAGGGCTCCCCGAGCCTTACTAGGGATCCCCAAACCTTAGGATATGGCTCCCCTAGCCTTAGGCTAGTGCTCCCCTAGCCTTAGGCTAGGGCACCCCTAGGCTTAGGCTAAGGCTACGGCTCCCCTAGCCTTAGGCTAGGGCTCCCCTAGCCTTAGGCTAGGGCTTTTCTAGACTTACGTTAGGGCACCCCTAAGCTTAGGCCAAGGCTAGGGATCCCCTAGCCTTAGGCTAGGGCACCTTTAGGTTTAGGCTAATGCTAGGGCTCCCCTAGGCTTAGGCTAAGGCTAGGGCTTCCTAGCCTTATGTTAGGGCTCACCTAGCCTTAGGCTAGGGTACCCCTAGGCTTAGGCTAAGGCTTGGGTTCCCCTAGCCTTAGGCTAGGGCTCCTCTAGCCTTAGGTTAGGGCACCCCTATGCTTGGGCTAAGGCTAGCGCTCCCCTAGCCTTAGGCTAAGGCTAGGACTCCCCTAGTCTTAGGTTAGGGCTCCCTAAGCCTTAGGCTAGGGCACCCCTAGGTTTAGGCTAAGGCTATGGTTCCCCTAGCTTTAGGGTAGGGCTCCCCTAGCCTTAGGCTAGGGCTCCCCTAGGCTTAGGCTAGGGCTCCCCTAGGCTTAGGCTAAGGCTAGCGCTCTCCTGGCGTTAGGTAAGGTAACCCCTAAGCTTACGCTAGGGCTCCCCGAGCCTTAGGCTAGGGCTCCCTGAACCTTAGGCTATGGCTCCCCTAGCCTTGGGCTAGGGCTCCCGTAGCCATAGGCTAGGGCACTCCTAGGCTTAGGCTAAGGCTAGGGCTCCCGTAGCCTTAGGCTAGGGCTCCCCTAGCCTTAGGCTAGGGCTTTTCTAGACTTAGGTTAGGGCACTCCTAGGCTAAGGCTAAGGCTAGCGCTCCACAAGCCTTAGGCTAGGGCACTTTTAGGCTTAGGCTTAGGCTAGGGCTCCCCTAGCCTTAGGCTAAGGCTCCCCTAGGCTTAGGCTAAGGCTAGGGCTCCCTGAGGCTTAGGCTAGGGCTCCCCTAGCCTTGGGCTAGGGCACCCCTAGGTTTAGGCTAAGGCTATGGTTCCCCTAGCCTTAGGATAGGGCTCCCCTACACTTAGGCTAAGGCTAGGGTTCCCCTAGCCTTAGGCTATGGCTCCCCTAGCCTTAGGCTAGAGCTACCCTAGCCTTGGGCTAGGGCCCCCCTAGCCTTAAGTAGGGCACCCCTAGGCTTAGGCTAAGGCTAGGGCTCCCCTAGTCTTAGGCTAGGGCTCCCATAGCCTTAGGCTAGGGTAGCGCTAGGCTTAGGCTAAGGCTAGGGCATGGCTTTCCTAGCCTTAGGCTATGGAACCCCAAGGCTTAGACTAAGGCTAATGCTCCCCTACCCTTAGGCTAGAGCTCCCCTAGGCCTAGGCTAAGGCTAGGGCTCCCCTAGCCTTAGGCTAGTGCTCCCCTAGCCTTAGGCTAGGTCACCCCTAGGCTTAGGCTAAGGCTAAGGCTCCCCTAGCCTTAGGTTAGGGCTCCCCTAGCCTTAGGCTAGGGCTACCCTAGCCTTGGGCTAGTACTCCCCTAGCCTTAGGCTAGGGCACCCCTAGGCATAGGCTTAGGCTAGGGCTCCCCTAGCTTTAGGCTTGGGCTCCCCTAGCCTTAGGCTAGGGCTCCCACAGCCTTAGGCTAGAGCTCCCCTAGCCTTAGGCTAGGGCAACACTAGGCTTAGGTTAAGGCAAGGGCTCCCCTAGCCTTAGGCTAGGGCTCCCGTAGCCTTACGTTAGGGCACCCCTAAGCTTAGGCCAAGGCTAGGGATCCCCTAGCCTTAGGCTAGGGCACCTTTAGGCTTAGGCTAAGGCTAGGGCTCCCCTAGGCTTAGACTAAGGCTAGGGCTTCCTAGCCTTATGTTAGGGCTCACCTAGCCTTAGGCTAGGGTACCCCTAGGCTTAGGCTAAGGCTTGGGCTCCCCTAGCCTTAGGCTAGGGCTCCTCTAGCCTTAGGTTAGGGCACCCCTAGGCTTAGGCTAAGGCTAGCGCTCTCCTGGCGTTAGGTAAGGGCACCCCTAGGCTTATTCAGGGCTCCCCGAGCCTTAGGCTAGGGCTCCCTGAACCTTAGGCTAGGGCTCCCCTAGCCTTGGGCTAGGGCTCCCCTAGCCTTAGGCTAGGGCACTTCTAGGCTTAGGCTAAGGCTAGGGCTCCCGTAGCCTTAGGCTACGGCTCCCCTATCCTTAGGCTAGGGCTTTTCTAGACTTAGGTTAGGGCACTCCTAGGCTTAGGCTAAGGCTAGTGCTCCACAAGCCTTAGGCTAGGGCACTTTTAGTCTTAGGCTTAGGCTAGGGCTCCCCTAGCCTTAGGCTCAGGCTCCCCTAGGCTTAGGCTAAGGCTAGGGCTCCCTGAGACTTAGTCTAGTGCTCCCATAGACTTAGGCTAGGGCAACCCTAGGCTAAGGCTAAGGCTAGGGCTCCCCTAGCCTTAGGTTAGGGCTCCCCTAGCCTAAGGCTAGGGCACCCCTAGGCTTAGGCTAAGGCTAGGGCTCCCCGAGCCTTAGGCTAGGGGTCCCATAGCCTTAGGCTAGGGCACCGATAGGCTTAGGCTAAGGCTAGGGCTCCCCGAGCCTTATTAGGGCTCCCCGAACCTTAAGCTATGGCTCCCCTAGCCTTAGGCCAGGGCACCCCTAGGCTTAGGCTAAGGCTAGGGCTCCTCTAGCCTTAGGCTAGGGCACCCCTAGGCTTAGGCTAAGGCTAGGGCTCCCCTAGCCTTAGGCTAGTGGTCCCCTAGCCTTAGGCTAGGACTTTTCTAGCCTTAGATTAGGACACCCCTAGGCTTAGGCTAAGGCTAGGGCTCCCCTAGCCTTAGGCTAGGGCTCCCCTAGCCTTAGGCTAGGGCACCCCGAGGCTTAGGCTAAGGCTAGGGCACCCCTAGCGTTAGGTTAGGGCTCCCCTAGCCTTAGGCTATGGCACCCCTAGGTTAGGTTAAGGCTAGGGCTCCCCTTGCCTTAGGCTAGGGCTCCCCTAGGTTAGGCTAAGGCTAGGGCTCCCCTAGGTTAGGCTAAGGCTAGGGCTCCCTGAGACTTAGGCTAGGGTTCCCCTAGCCTTAGGCTAGGGCACCCCTAGGCTTAGGCTAATGCTAGGGCTCTCCTAGCCTTAGGCTAGTGCTCCACTAGCCTTAGGCTAGGGCACCCCTAGGCTTAGACTAGCGCACCCCTAAGCTTAGACTAAGGGTAGGGCTCCCCTAGCCTTAGGTTAGGGCTCCCCTGGCCTTAGGCTAGTGCTCCCCTAGCCTTATGCTATGGCACCCCTAGGCTTAGGTTAAGGCAAGGGCTCCCCTAATCTTAGGCTAATGCTCCCCTAACCTTAGGCTAGTGCTCCATTAGCGTTAGGTAAGGGAACCCCTAGGCTTAGGCTAGGGCTCCCCGAGCCTAAGGCTAAGGCTCCACGAACCTTAGGCTAGGGCACCCCTAGCCTTAGGCTAGTGTTCCCCTAACCTAAGGCTAGGGCTCCCCTAGGATTAGGCTAAGGCTAGGGCTCCCCTAGCCTTAGGCTAGTGCTCCCCTAGCCTTAGGCTAGGGCACCCCTAGGCTTAGGCTAAGGCTAGGGCTCCCCTAGCCTTAGGCTAGGGCTCCCCTAGCCTTAGGCTAGGGCACCCCAACCTTAGGCTAGTGTACCCCGAACCTTAGGCTAGGGCACCCCTAGGCTTCGGCTAAGGCTAGGGCTTCCCTAGGCTTAGGCTAGGGCTTTTCTAGACTTAGGTTAGGGCACCCCTAGGCTTAGGCTAAAGCTAGCGCTCCCCAAGCCTTAGGCTAGGGCACTTTTAGGCTTAGACTAAGGCTAGGGCTCCCCTACCCTTAGGCTAAGGCTCCCCTAGCCTTAGGCTAGGACTCCCCTAGCCTTAGGCTAGGGCATCCCTAGGCTTAGGCTAAGGCTAAGGCTCCCCTAGCCTTAGGCTAGTGCTCCCCTAGCCTTAGGCTAGGGCACCCCTAGGCTTAGCCTAAGGCTAAGGCTCCCCTAGCCTTAGGTTAGGGCTCCCCTAGCCTTAGGCTAGGGCTACACTAGCCTTGGGCTAGGGCTCCCCTAGCCTTAGGCTAGGGCATCCCTAGGCTTAGGCTAAGGCTAGGGCTCCTCTAGCCTTAGGCTAGGGCTCCCCTAGCCTTAGGCTTGGGCTCCCCTAGCCTTAGGCTAGGGCTCCCCTAGCCTTAGCCTAGGGCACCACTAGGCTTAGGTGAAGGCAAGGGCTCCCCTAGCCGTAGGCTAGGGCTCCCCTAGCCTTACGTTAGGGCACCCCTAGGATTAGGCCAAGGCTAGGGATCCCCTAGCCTTATTCTAGGGCACCTTTAGGCTTAGGCTAATGCTAGGGCTCCCCTAGGCTTAGGCTAAGGCTAGGGCTCCCTAGCCTAAGTTAGGGCTCCCCTAGCCTTAGTCTAGGGTACCCCTAGGCTTAGGCTAAGGCTTGGGCTCCCCTAGCCTTAGGCTAGGGCTCCCCTAGCCTTAGGCTAGGGCATCCCTAGCCTTAGGTTAGGGCACCCCTAGGCTTAGGCTAAGGCTCCCCTAGGCTTAGGCTAAGGCTAGGGCTCCCTGAGACTTAGGCTAGGGCTCCCCTATCCTTAGGATAGGGCACCCCTAGGCTGAGGCTAAGGCTAGGGTTCCCCTAGCCTTAGGCTAGGGCTCCCCTTGCCTTAGGCTAGGGCTACCCTAGCCTTGGGCTAGGGTTCCTCTAGCCGTAGGCTAGGGCACCCCTAGGCTTAGGCTAAGGCTAGGGCTCCCCTAGCCTTAGGCAAGTCTCCCCTAGCCTTAGACTTGGGCTCCCCTAGCCTTGGGCTAGGGCTCCCCAAGCCGTAGGCTATGGCACCCTAGGCTTACGCTAAGGCTAAGGCTCCCCTAGCCTTAGGCTATGGCTCCCCTAACCTTAGGCTAGGGCTCCCCTAGCCTTAGGTTAAGTCACCCCTAGGCTTTGGCTAAGGCTAGGGCTCCCCTAGCCTTAGGCTAAGGCTAGGGCTCCCTGAGACGTAGGCTAGGGCTCCCCTAGCCTTAGTCTAGGGCACCCCTAGGCTAAGGCTAAGGCTAGGGCTCCCATAGCCTTAGGTTAGGGCTCCCCGAGCCTTAGGCTAGGGCTCCCATAGCCTTAGGCTAGGGCACCGATAGGCTTAGGCTAAGGCTAGGGCTCCCCGAGGCTTACTATGGCTCCCAGAACCTTAGGCTATGGCTCTCCTAGCCTTAGGCTAGTGTACCCCTAACCTTAGTCTAGGGCACCCCTAGGCTTAGGCGAAGGCTAGGGCTCCCCTAGCCTTAGGCTAGTGTTCCCCTAGCCTTAGGCTAGGGCACCCCTAGGCTTAGGCTAAGGCTAGGGCTCCCCTAGCCTTAGGCTAGGGCTGCCCTAGCCTTAGTCTAGTCCTCCCCTAGCCTTAGGCTAGGGCACCCCTAGGCTTAGGCTAAGGCTAAGGCTCTGCTAGCCTTAGGATAGGGCTCCCCTAGCCTTAGGCTAGGGCACCACTAGGCTTAGGTTAAGGCATGGGCTCCCCTAGCCTTAGGCTAGGGCTCCCCTATCCTTACGTTAGGGCACCCCTAGGCTTAGGCCAAGGCTAGGGATCCCCTCGCCTTAGGCTAGGGCACCTTTAGGCTTAGGCTAAGGCTAGGGCTCCCCTAGGCTTAGGCTAAGGCTAGGGCTCCCTAGCCTTAGGTTAGGGCTCCACTAGCCTTAGGCTAGGGCAACCGTAGGCTTAGGCTAAGGCTAGGGCTCCCCTAACCTTAGGCTAGGGCTCCCCTAGCATTAGGTTAGGGCACCCCTAGGCTTGGGCTAAGGCTAGCGCTCCCCTAGCCTTAGGCTAAGGCTAGGGCTCCCCTAGCCTTAGGTTAGGGCTCCCCTAGCCTTAGGCTTGGGCACCCCTAGGTTTAGGCTAAGGCTATGGTTCCCCTAGCCTTAGGATAGGGCTCCCCTAGCCTTAGTCTAGGGCTCCCCTAGGCTTAGGCTAGGGCTCCCCTAGTCTTAGGCTAAGGCTAGCGTTCCCTTAGCGTTAGGTAAGGGCACCCCTAGGCTTACACTAGGACTCCCCGAGCCTTAGGCTAGAGCTCCCCGAACCTTAGGCTATGGCTCCCCTAGCCTTAGGGTAGTGTTCCCCTAACCTTAAGCTAGGGCACCCCTAGGCTTAGGCTAAGGCTAGGGCTCCCCTAGCCTTAGGCTAGTGCTCCCCTAGCCTTAGCCTAGGGCACCACTAGGCTTAGGCTAAGGCTAGGTCTCCCCTAGCCTTGGGCTGGGGCTCCCCTAGCCTTAGGCTAGGGCACCCCTAGGCTTAGGCTAGGGCTCCCCTAGCCTTAGGCTAGGGCTCCCCTAGCCTTAGGCTAGGGCACCCCTAGGCTTAGGCTAAGGCTAGGGCTCCCCTAGCCTAAGGCTAGGGCTACCCTAGCCTTAGGATAGGGCTCCCCTAGCCTTAGGTTAGGGCACCACTAGGCTTAGGTTAAGGAAACGGCTCCCCTAGCCTTAGGCTAGGCCTCCCCTATCCTTACGTTAGGGCACCCCTAGGCTTAGGCCAAGGCTAGGGATCCCCTCGCCTTAGGCTAGGGCAACTTTAGGCTTAGGCTAAGGCTAGGGCTCCCCTAGCCTTAGGTTAGAGCTCCCCTAGCCTTAGGCTAGGGCACCCGTAGGCTTAGGCTAAGTCTAGGACTCCCCTAGCCTTAGGCTAGGGCACCCCTAGCCTTATGCTAGGGCTCCCCTAACCGTAGGCTAGGGCACCCCTAGCCTTATGCTAGGGCTCCCCTAACCTTAGGCTAGGGCACACCTAGCCTTAGGCTAGGGCTCCCCTACCCTTAGGCTAGTGCTCCCCTAGTCTTAGGCTAGGGCTCCCCTAGGATTAGGCTAAGGCTAGGGCTACCCTAGCCTTAGGCTAGTGTTCCCCTAGCCTTAGACTAGGGCACCCCTAGCCTTAATTTGGGGCTCCCCGAGGCTTAGGCTAGGCACCCCTAGGCTTAGGCTAAGGCTAGGGCTCCCCTAGCCTTAGGCTAGGGCTCCCCTAGCCTTGGGCTAGGGCTCCCCTAGCCTTAGGCTAGGCACGCCTAGGCTTAGGCTAAGGCTAGGGCTCCCCTAGCCTTAGGCTAGGGCTCCCCTAGCCTTGGGCTAAGGCTCCCCTAGCCTTAGGCTAGGGCTTTTGTAGCCTTAGGATAGGGCACCCCTAGGCTTAGGCTAAGGCTAGGGCTCCCCAAGCCTTAGACTAAGGCTCCCCTAGCCTTAGGCTACGTCTCCCCTAGCCTTAGGCTAGGGCACCCCTAGGCTTAGGCTAAGGCTAGGGCACCCCTAGCCTTAGGTTAGGGCTCCCCTATCCTTAGGCTATGGCACCCCTAGGCTTATGTTAAGGCTAGGGCTCCTCTAGCCTTAGGCTAGGGGTCCCCTAGGTTAGGGTAAGGCAAGGGCTCCCTGAGACTTAGGCTAGGGCTCCCCTAGCCTTTGGCTAGGGCAGCCCTAGGCTTAGGCTAAGGCTAGGGCTCCCCTAGCCTTACGCTAGGGCTCCCCTAGCCTTAGGCTAGTGCTCCCCTAACCTTAGGCTAGGGCACCCCTAGGCTTAGGCTAAGGCTAGGGCTCCTCTAGCCTTAGGATAGGGCACCCCTAGGCTTAGGCTAAGGCTAGGGCTCCCCTAGCCTTAGGCTAGTGCTCCCCTAGCCTTAGGCAAGGGCACCCCTAGGCTTAGGCTAAGGCTAGGGCTCCCCTAGCCTTAGGCTAGGGCTCCCCTAGCCTTGGGCTAGGGCTCCCCTAGCCTTAGGCTAGGGCACCCCTAGGCTTAGGCTAAGGCTAGGGCTCCCCTTGCCTTAGGCTAGGGCTCCCATAGCCTCAGGCTAGTGCTCCCCTAGCCTTAGGCTAGGGCACCCCTAGGCTTAGGCTAAGGCTAGGGCTCCCCTAGCCTTAGGCTAGGGCTTCCCTAGCCTTAGGCTAGGGCTCCCCTATCCTTAGTCTAGTCCTCCCCTAGCCTTAGACTAGGGCACCCCTAGGCTTAGGCTAAGGCTAAGGCTCGGCTAGCCTTAGGATAGGGCTCCCCTAGCCTTAGGCTAGGGCACCACTAGGCTTAGGTTAAGGCATGGGCTCCCCTAGCCTTAGGCTAGGGCTCCATTATCCTTACGTTAGGGCACCCCTAGGCTTAGGCCAAGGCTAGGGATCCCCTCGCCTTAGGCTAGGGCACCTTTAGGCTTAGGCTAAGGCTAGGGCTCCCCTAGGCTTAGGCTAAGGCTAGGGCTCCCTAGCCTTACTTTAGGGCTCCCCTAGCCTTAGGCTAGGGCACCCGTAGGCTTAGGCTAAGGCTAGGGCTCCCCTAGCCTTAGGCTAGGGCTCCCCTAGCCTTCGGTTAGGGCACCCCTAGGCTTGGGCTAAGGCTAGCGCTCCCCTAGCCTTAGGTTAGGGCTCCCCTAGCCTTAGACTAGGGCACCCTTAGGTATAGGCTAAGGCTATGGTTCCCCTAGCCTTAGGATAGGGCTCCCCTAGCCTTAGTCTAGGGCTCCCCTAGGCTTAGGCTAGGGCTCCCCTAGTCTTAGGCTAAGGCTAGCGCTCCCTTAGCGTTAGGTAAGGGCACCCCTAGGCTTACACTAGGGCTCCCCGAGCCTTAGGCTAGAGCTCCCCGAACCTTAGGCTATGGCTCCCCTAGCCTTAGGGTAGTGTTCCCCTAACCTTAAGCTAGGGCTCCCCTAGGCTTAGGCTAAGGCTAGGGCTCCCCAAGCCTTAGGCTAGTGCTCCCCTAGCCTTAGCCTAGGGCACCCCTAGGCTTAGGCTAAGGCTAGGTCTCCCCTAGCCTTGGGCTGGGGCTCCCCTAGCCTTAGGCTAGGGCTCCCCTAGCCTTAGGCTAGGCCACCCCTAAGCTTAGGCTAGGGCTCCCCTAGCCTTAGGCTAGGGCACCCTTAGGCTTAGGCTAAGGCTAGGGCTCCCCTAGCCTAAGGCTAGGGCTCCCCTAGCCTTAGGATAGGGCTCCCCTAGCCTTAGGCTAGGGCACCACTAGGCTTAGGTTAAGGAAACGGCTCCCCTAGCCTTAGGCTAGGGCTCCCCTATCCTTACGTTAAGGCACCCGTAGGCTTAGGCCAAAGCTAGGGATCCCCTCGCCTTAGGCTAGGGCACCTTTAGGCTTAGGCTAAGGCTAAGGCTCCCCTAGGCTTAGGCTAAGGCTAGGGCTCCCTAGCCTTAGGTTAGGGCTCCCCTAGCCTTAGGCTAGGGCACCCGTAGGCTTAGGCTAAGGCTAGGGCTAAGGCTAGCGCTCCCCTAGCCTTAGGCTAAGGCTAGGGCTCCCCTAGCCTTAGGTTAGGGCTCCCCTAGCCTTAGGCTAGGGCACCCCTAGGTTTAGGCTAAGGCTATGGTTCCCCTAGCCTTAGGATTGGGCTCCCCTAGCCTTAGTCTAGGGCTCCCCTAGGCTTAGGCTAGGGCTCCCCTAGGCTTACGCTAGGGCTCCCCGAGCCTTAGGCTAGAGCTCCCCGAACCTTAGGCTATGGCTCCCCTAGCCTTACGGTAGTGTTCCCCTAACCTTAGGCTAGGGCACCCCTAGGCTTAGGCTAAGACTAGGGCTCCCCTAACCTTAGGCTAGTGCTCCCCTAGCCTTAGCCTAGGGCACCCCTAGGCTTAGGCTAAGGCTAGGTCTCCCCTAGCCTTAGGCTAGGGCTCCCCTAGCCTTAGGCTAGGGCTCCCCTAGCCTTGGGCTGGGGCTCCCCTAGCCTTAGGCTAGGGCACCCCTTGGCTTAGGCAAAGGCTAGGGCTCCCCTAGCCTTAGGCTAGGGCTCCCCTAGCCTTAGGCTAGGGCTCCCCTAGCCTTAGTCTAGGGCACCCCTAGGCTTAGGCTAAGGCTAGGGATCCCTGAGACTTAGGCTGGGGCTCCCCTTACCTTAGGCTAGGGCATCCCTAGGCTACGGCTAAGGCGAGGGCTCCCCTAGCCTTAGGATAGGGCTCCCATAGCCTTAGGCTAGGGCACCCGTAGGCTTAGGCTAAGGCTAGGGCTCCCCTAGCCTTAGGCTAGGGCACCCCTAGGTTTAGGCTAAGGCAATGTTTCCCCTAGCCTTAGGATAGGGCTCCGCTAGCCTTAGTCTACGGCTCCCCTAGGCTTAGGCTAGGGCTCCCCTAGGCTTAGGCTAAGGCTAGCGCTCCACTCGCGTTAGGTAAGGGCACCCCTAGGCTTACACTAGGGCTGCCCGAGCCTTAGGCTAGAGCTCCCCGAACCTTAGGCTATGGCTCCCCTAGCCTTAGGGTAGTGTTCCCCTAACCTTAAACTAGGGCACCACTAGGCTTAGGCTAAGGTTAGGGCTCCCCTAGCCTTAGGCTAGTGCTCCCCTAGCCTTAGCCTAGGGCACCCCTAGGCTTAGGCTAAGGCTAGGTCTCCCCGAGCCTTAGGCTAGAGCTCCCCGAACCTTAGGCTATGGCTCCCCTAGCCTTACGGTAGTGTTCCCCTAACCTTAGGCTAGGGCACCCCTAGGCTTAGGCTAAGACTAGGGCTCCCCTAGCCTTAGGCTAGTGCTCCCCTAGCCTTAGCCTAGGGCACCCCTAGGCTTAGGCTAAGGCTAGGTCTCCCCTAGCCTTAGGCTAGGGCTCCCGTAGCCTTAGGCTAGGGCTCCCCTAGCCTTGGGCTGGGGCTCCCCTAACCTTAGGCTAGGGCACCCCTTGGCTTAGGCTAAGGCTAGGGCTCCCCTAGCCTAAGGCTAGGGCTCCCCTAGCCTTAGGTTAGGGCACCCCTAGGCTTAGGCTAAGGCTAGGGCTCCCTGAGACTTAGGCTAGGGCTCCCCTAGCCTTAGGCTAGGGCTTTTCTAGCCTTAGGATAGGGCACCCCTAGGCTTAGGGTAAGGCTAGGGCTCCCCAAGCCTTAGACTAAGGCTCCCCTAGCCTTAGGCTACGGCTCCCCTAGCCTTAGGCTAGGGCACCCCTAGGCTTAGGCTAAGGCTAGGGCACCCCTAGCATTAGGTTAGGGCTCCCCTATCCTTAGGCTATGGCACCCCTAGGCTTAGGTTAAGGCTAGGGCTCCTCTAGCCTTAGGCTAGGGCTCCCCTAGCTTAGGGTAAGGCTAGGGCTCCCTGAGACTTAGGCTAGGGCTCCCCTAGCCTTAGGCTAGGGCAGCCCTAGGCTTAGGCTAAGGCTAGGGCTCCCCTAGCCTTAGGCTAGGGCTCCCATAGCCTTAGGCTAGTGCTCCCCTAGCCTTAGGCTAGGGCACCCCTAGGCTTAGGCTAAGGCTAGGGCTCCTCTAGCCTTAGGATAGGGCACCCCTAGGCTTAGGCTAAGGCTAGGGCTCCCCTAGCCTTAGGCTTTTGCTCCCCTAGCCTTAGGCATGGGCACCCCTAGGCTTAGGCTAAGGCTAGGGCTCCCCTAGCCTTAGGCTAGGGCTCCCCTAGCCTTGTGCTAGGGCTCCCCTAGCCTTAGGCTAGGGCACCCCTAGGCTTAGGCTAAGGCTAGGGCTCCCCTTGCCTTAGGCTAGGGCTCCCATAGCCTCAGGCTAGTGCTCCCGTAGCCTTAGGCTAGGGCACCCCTAGGCTTAGGCTAAGTCTAGGGCTCCTCTAGCCTTAGGATAGGGCACCCCTAGGCTTAGGCTAAGGCTAGGGCTCCCCTAGCCTTGGGCTAGGGCTCCCCTTGCCTTAGGCTAGGGCTTTTCTAGCCTTAGGTTAGGGCACCCCAGGCTTAGGATAAGGTTTGGGCTCCCCTAGCCTTAGGCTAAGGCTCCCCTAGCCTTAGGCTAGGGCTCCCCTAGCCTTAGGCTAGGGCACCCCTAGGCTTAGGCTAAGGCTAGGGCACCCCTAGCCTTAGGTTAGGGCTCCCCTAGCCTTAGGCTATGGCACCCCTAGGCTTAGGTTAAGGCTAGGGCTCCCCTAGCCTTAGGCTAAGGCTCCCCTAGGTTAGGCTAAGGCTAGGGCTCCCTGAGACTTAGGCTAGGGTCTCCTAGCCTTAGGCTAGGGCACCCCTAGGCTTAGGCTAAGGCTAGGGCTCCCCTAGCCTTAGGCTAGTGCTCCCCTAGCCTTAGGCTAGGGCACCCCTAGGCTTAGGCTAGGGCACCCCTAGGCTTAGGCTAAGGCTAGGGTTCCCCTAGCCTTAGGCTATGGCTCCCCTAGCCTTAGGCTAGAGCTACCCTAGCCTTTGGCTAGGGCTCCCCTAGCCTTAGGTAGGGCACCCCTAGGCTTAAGCTAAGGCTAGGGCTCCCCGAGCCTTAGGCTAGGGCTCCCATATCCTTAGGCTAGGGCACCGATAGGCTTAGGCTAAGGCTAGGGCTCCCCGAGCCTTACTAGTGCTCCCCAAACCTTAGGCTATGGCTCCCCTAGCCTTAGACTAGTGTACCCCTAACCTTAGGCTAGGGCACCCCTAGGCTTAGGCTAAGGCTAGGGCTCCCCTAGCCTTAGGCTAGTGCTCCCGTAGCCTTAGGCTAGGGCTCCCTTAGGCTTAGGCTAAGGCTAGGGCTTCCCTAGCCTTAGGCTCGGGCACTCCTAGACTTAGGCTAAGGCTAGGGCTCCCCTAGCCTTAGGCTAGGTCTTCTCTAAACTTAGGTTAGGGCACCCCTAGGTTTAGGCTAAAGCTAGCGCTCCCCAAGCCTTAGGCTAGGGCACTTTTAGGCTTAGGCTAAGGCTAGGGCTTCCCTAGCCTTAGGCTAAGGCTTCCCTAGCCTTAGGCTAGGGCTCCCGTAGCCTTAGACTTGGGAACCCCTAGGCTTAGGCTAAGGCTAGGGCACACCTAACCTTAGGCTAGGGCTCCCCTAGCCTTAGGCTAGGGCAGCCCTAGGCTTAGGCTAAGGCTAGGGCACCCCTAGCCTTTGGTTAGGGCTCCCCTATCCTTAGGCTATGGCACCCCTAGGCTTAGGTTAAGGCAAGGGCTCCTCTAGCCTTAGGCTAGGGCTCCCCTAGCTTAGGGTAAGGCTAGGGCTCCCTGAGACTTAGGCTAGGGCTCCCCTAGCCTTAGGCTAGTGCTCCCCTAGCCTTAGGCTAGGGCACCCCTAGGCTTAGGCTAAGGCTAGGGCTCCTCTAGCCTTAGGATAGGGCACCCCTAGGCTTAGGCTAAGGCTAGGGCTCCCCTAGCCTTAGGCTAGTGCTCCCCTAGCCTTAGGCAAGGGCACCCCTAGTCTTAGGCTAAGGCTAGGGCTCCCCTAGCCTTAGGCTAGGGCTCCCCTAGCCTTAGGCTAGGGCACCCCTAGGCTTAGGCTAAGGCTAGGGCTCCCCTTGCCTTAGGCTAGGGCTCCCATAGCCTCAGGCTAGTGCTCCCCTAGCCTTAGGCTAGGGCACCCCAAGGCTTAGGCTAAGTCTAGGGCTAATCTAGCCTTAGGATACGGCACCCCTAGGCTTAGGCTAAGGCTAGGGCTCCCCTAGCTTTAGGCTAGGGCTTCTCTAGCCTTAGGCTAGGGCTCCCCTAGCCTTGGGCTAGGGCTCCCCTAGCCTTAGGCAAGGCACCCCTAGGCTTAGGCTAAGCCTATGGCTCCCCTAGCCTTGGGCTAGGGCTCCCCTAGCCTTGGGCTAGGGATCCCCTAGCCTTGGGCTAGGGCTCCCCTTGCCTTAGGCTAGGGCTTTTCTAGCCTTAGGTTAGGGCACCCCAGGCTTAGGCTAAGGTTAGGGCTCCCCTAGCCTTAGGCTAAGGCTCCCCTAGCCTTAGGCTAGGGCTCCCCTAGCCTTAGGCTAGGGCACCCCTAGCCTTAGGCTAAGGCTAGGGCACCCCAAGCCTTAGGTTAGGGCTCCCCTAGCCTTAGGCTATGGCACCCCTAGGCTTAGGTTAAGGCTAGGGCTCCCTTAGCCTTAGGCTAGGGCTCCCCTAGGTTAGGCTAAGGCTAGGGCTCCCTGAGATTAGGCAAGGGTCTCCTACCCTTAGGCTAGGGCACCCCTAGGCTTAGGCTAAGGCTAGGGCTCCCCTAGCCTTAGGCTAGTGCTCCCCTAGCCTTAGGCTAGGGCACCCCTAGGCTTAGGCTAGGGCACCCCTAGGCTTAGGCTAAGGCTAGGGTTCCCCTAGCCTTAGGCTATGGCTCCCCTAGCCTTAGGCTAGAGCTACCCTAGCCTTGGGCTAGGGCTCCCCTAGCCTTAGGTAGGGCACCCCTAGGCTTAGGCTAAGGCTAGGGCTCCCCGAGCCTTAGGCTAGGGCTCCCATATCCTTAGGCTAGGGCACCGATAGGCTTAGGCTAAGGCTAGGGCTCCCCGAGCCTTACTAGTGCTCCCCAAACCTTAGGCTATGGCTCCCCTAGCCTTAGACTAGTGTACCCCTAACCTTAGGCTAGGGCACCCCTAGGCTTAGGCTAAGGCTAGGGCTCCCCTAGCCTTAGGCTAGTGCTCCCGTAGCCTTAGGCTAGGGCTCCCTTAGGCTTAGGCTAAGGCTAGGGCACACCTAACCTTAGGTTAGGGCTCCCCTAGCCTTAGGCTATGGAACCCCAAGACTTAGGGTAAGGCTAGGGATCCCCTACCCTTAGGCTAGGGCTCCCCTAGGCTTAGGCTAAGGCTAGGGCTCCCTGAGACTTAGGCTAGGGCTCCCCTAGCCTTAGGCTAGGGCACCCCTAGGCTTAGGCTAAGGCTAGGGTTCCCCTAGCCTTAGGCTAGTGCTCCCCTAGCCTTTGCCTAGGGCACCCCTAGGCTTAGGCTAGGGCACCCCTAGGCTTAGGCTATGGCTAGGGTTCCCCTAGCCTTAGGCTATGGCTCTCCTAGCCTTGGGCTAGAGCACCCCTAGGCTCTGGCTAAGGCTAGCGCTCCCCTAGCCTTAGGCTAGGGCACTTTTAGGCTTAGGCTAAGGCTAGGGCTCCCCTACCCTTAGGCTAGGGCACCCCTAGGCTTAGGCTAAGGCTAGGGCTCCCCTAGCCTTAGGCTACTGCTCCCCTAGCCTTAGACTAGGGCACCCGTAGCCTTAGGCTAGGGCACTCCAAGGCTTAGGCTAGTGCTCCCCTAGCGTTAGGTAAGGGCACCCCTAGGCTTAGGCTAGGGCTCCCCGAGCCTTAGGCTAGTGTACCCCTAACCTTAGGCTAGGGCACCCCTAGGCTTAGGCTATGGCTAGGGCTCCCCTAGACTGAGGCTAGTGCTCCCCTAGCCTTAGGCTAGGCACCCCTAGGCTTAGGCTAAGGCTAGGGCTCCCCTAGCCTTAGGCTAGGGCTCCCCTAGCTTTGGGCTAGGGCTCCCCTAGCCTTAGGCTAGGGCACCACTAGGCTTAGGCTAAGGCTAGGGCTCCCCTAGCCTTAGTTTAGGGCACCCCTAGGCTTAGTCTAAGGCTAGGGCTCCCCTATCCTTAGGCTAGGGCTCCCCTAGGCTTGGGCTAGGGCTCCCCTAGCCTTAGGCTAGGTCAACCCTAGGCTTAGGCTAAGGCTAGGCTCCTCTAGCCTTAGGATAGGCCACCCCTAGGCTTAGGGTAAGGCTAGGGCTCCCCTAGCCTTAGGCTAGGGCTCCCCTAGCCTTGGCTAGGGCTCCCCTAGCCTTAGGCTAGGCACCCCTAGGCTTAGGCTAAGGCTAGGGCTCCCCTAGCCTTAGGCTAGGGCTCCCCTAGCCTTGGGCTAGGGCTCCCCTAGCCTTAGGCTAGGCACGCCTAGGCTTAAGCTAAGGCTAAGGCTCCTCTAGCCTTAGGCTAGGGCTGACCTAGCATTGGGCTAGGGCTACCCTAGCCTTAGGCTAGGGCTACCCTAGCCTTAGGCTAGGGCTTTTCTAGCCTTAAGTTAGGGGACCCCTAGGCTTAGGCTAAGGCTAGCGCTCCCCTAGCCTTAGGCTAAGGCTCCCCTAGCCTTAGGCTAGGGCTCCCCTAGCCTTAGGCTAGAGCACCCCTAGGCTTAGGTTAAGGCTAGGGCACCCCTAGCCTTAGGTTAGGGCTCCCCTAGCCTTAGGCTATGGCACCCCTAGGCTTAGGTTAAGGCTAGGGCTCCCCTAGCCTTAGGCTAGGGCTCCCCTAGGTTAGGCTAAGGCTAGAGCTCCCTGAAATTTAGGCTAGGGCTCCCCTAGCCTTAGGCTAGGGCACCCCTAGGCTTAGGCTAAGGCTAGGGCTCCCCTAGCCTTAGGCTAATGCTCCCCTAGCCTTAGGCAAGGGCACCCCTAGGCTTAGGCTAAGGCTAGGGCTCCTCTAGCCTTAGGATAGGGCACCCCTAGGCTTAGGCTAAGGCTAGGGCTCCCCTAGCCTTAGGCTAGGGCTCCCCTAGCCTTGGGCTAGGGCTCCCCTAGCCTTAGGCTAGGCACCCCTAGGCTTAGGCTAAGGCTAGGGCACCCCTAGCCTTAGGTTAGGGCTCCCCTAGCCTTAGGCTATGGCACCACTAGGCTTAGGTTAAGGCTTGGGCTCCCCTAGCCTTAGGCTAGGGCTCCCCTAGGTTAGGCTAAGGCTAGGGCTCCCTGAGACTTAGGCTAGGGCCCTCCTAGCCTTAGGCTAGGGCACCCCTAGGCTTAGGCTAAGGCTAGGGCTCCCCTAGCCTTAGGCTTGTGCTCCCCTAGCCTTAGGCTAAGGCACCCCTAGGCTTAGGCTAGGGCACCCCTAGGCTTAGGCTATGGCTAGGGTTCCCCTAGCCTTAGGCTATGGCTCCCCTAGCCTTAGGCTAGAGCTACCCTAGCCTTGGGCTTAGGCTCCCCTAGCCTTAGGTAGGGCACCCCTAGGCTTAGGCTAAGGCTAGGGCTCCCCGAGCCTAAGGCTAGGGCTTCCATATCCTTAGGCTAGGGCACCGATAGGCTTAGGCTAAGGCTAGGGCTCCCCGAGCCTTAATAGTGCTCCCCAAACCTTAGGCTATGGCTCCCCTAGCCTTAGGCTAGTGTACCCCTAACCTTAGGCTAGGGCACCCCTAGGCTTAGGCTAAGGCTAGGGCTCCCCTAGCCTTAGGCTAGTGCTCCCCTAGCCTAAGACTAGGGCTCCCTTAGGCTTAGGCTAAGGCTAGGGCTCCCCTAGCCTTAGGCTAGGGCACCCCTAGGCTTAGGCTAAGGCTAGGGCTCCCCTAGCCTTAGGCTAGGGCTCCCCTAGCCTTAGGCTAGGTCTTCTCTAGACTTAGGTTAGGGCACCCCTAGGTTTAGGCTAAAGCTAGCGCTCCCAAAGCCTTAGGCTAGGGCAATTTTAGGCTTAGGCTAAGGCTAGGGCTTCCCTAGCCTTAGGCTAAGGCTTCCCCAGCCTTAGGCTAGGGCTCCCCTAGCCTTAGACTTGGGCACCCCTAGGCTTAGGCTAAGGCTAGGGCACCCCTAGCCTTAGGTTAGGGCTCCCCTAGCCTTAGGCTATGGAACCCCAAGACTTAGGCTAAGGCTAGGGCTCCCCTACCCTTAGGCTAGGGCTCCCCTAGGCTTAGGCTAAGGCTAGGGCTCCCTGAGACTTAGGCTAGGGCTCCCCTAGCCTTAGGCTAGGGTACCCCTAGGCTTAGGCTAAGGCTAGGGTTCCCCTAGCCTTAGGCTAGTGCTCCACTAGCCTTAGTCTAGGGCACCCCTAGGCTTAGGCTAAGGCTAAGGCTCCCCTATCCTTAGGTTTGGGCTCCCCTAGCCTTAGGCTTGGGCTACCCTAGCCTTGGGCTAGGGCTCCCCTAGCCTTAGGCTAGGGCACCCCTAGGCTTAGGCTAAGGTAGGGCTCCCCTAGCCTTAGGCTAGGGCTCCCCTAGGCTTAGGCTAGGGCTCCCCTAGGCTTAGGCTAAGGCTAGGGCCCCCGAGTCTTGGGCTGTGGCTCCCCTAGCCTTACGTTAGGGCACCCCTCGGCTTAGGCTAAGGCTAGGTCTCCCCTAGCCTTAGGGTAGGGCTCCCCTAGCCTTAGGCTAGGGCTCCCCTAGGCTTAGGCTAAGGCTAGGGCTCCCTAGCCTTAGGTTAGGGCTCCCCTAGCCTTAGGTTAGGGCACCCCTAGGCTCTGGCTAAGGCTAGCGCTCCCCTAGCCTTAGGCTAGGGCACTTTTAGGCTTAGGCTAAGGCTAGGGCTCCCCTAGCCCTAGGCTAGGGCACCCCTAGGATTAGGCTAAGTCTAGGACTCCCCTAGCCTTAGGCTAGGGCACCCCTAGCCTTAGGCTAGGGCACCCCTAGCCTTAGGCTAGAGCTCCCCTAACCTTAGGCTAGGGCACACCTAGCCTTAGGCTAGGGCTCCCCTAACCTTAGTCTAGGGCTCCCCTAGTCTTAGGCTAGGGCTCCCCTAGGCTTAGGGTATGGCTAGGGCTCCCCTAGCCTTAGGCTAGTGCTCCCCTAGCCTTAGACTAGGGCACCCCTAGCCTTAGGCTAGGGCACTCCAAGGCTTACGCTAGCGCTCCCCTAGCGTTAGGTAAGGGCACCCCTAGGCTTAGGCTGGGGCTCCCCGAGCCTTAAGCTAGGACTTCCCGAACCTTAGGCTATGGTTCCCCTAGCCTTAGGCTAGTGTTCCCCTAACCTTAGGATAGGGCACCCCTAGGCTTAGGCTATGGCTAGGGCTCCCCTAGCCTAAGGCTAGTGCTCCCCTAGCCTTAGGCTAGGGCACGCCTAGGCTTAGGCTAAGGCTAGGGGTGCCCTATCCTTAGGCTAGGGCTCCCCTAGCCTTGGGCTAGGGCTCCCCTAGCCTTAGGCTAGGCACCCCAAGGCTTAGGCTAAGGCTAGGGCTCCCCTAGCCTTAGGCTAGGGCTCCCCTATCCTTGGGCTAGGGCTCCCCTAGCCTTAGGCTAGGCACCCCTAGGCTTAGGCTAAGGCTAGGGCTCCCCTAGCTTTAGTCTAGTGCTCCCCTAGCCTTGGGCTAGGGCTCCTCTAGCCGTAGGCTAGGGCTCCCCTAGCATTAGGCTAGGGCTTTTCTAGCCTTAGGTTAGGGCACCCCTAGGCTTAGGCTAAGGCTAGGGCTCCCCTAGCCTTAGGCTAAGGCTCCCCTACCCTTAGGCTAGGGCACCCCTAGGCTTAGGCTAAGGCTAGGGCACCCCTAGCTTTAGGTTAGGGCTCCCCTAGCCTTAGGCTATGGCACCCCTAGGCTTAGGTTAAGGCTTGGGCTACCCTAGCCTTAGGCTAGTGCACCCCTAGGCTTAGGCTAAGGCTAGGGCTCCCTAAGCCTTAGGCTAGTGCTCCCCTAGCCTAAGGCTAGGGCACCCCTAGGCTTAGTCTAGGGCACCCCTAGGCTTAGGCTAAGGCTTGGGTTCCCCTAGCCTTAGGCTATGGCTCCCCTAGCCTTAGGCTAGAGCTACCCTAGCCTTGGGCTAGGGCTCCCCTAGCCTTAGGTAGGGCACCCCTAGGCTTAGGCTAAGGCTAGGGCTCCCCGAGCCTTAGGCTAGGGCTCCCATAGCCTTAGGCTAGGGCACCGATAGGCTTGGGCTAAGGCTAGGGCTCCCCGAGCCTTACTAGGGATCCCCAAACCTTAGGCTATGGCTCCCCTAGCCTTAGGCTAGTGCTCCCCTAGCCTTAGGCTAGGGCACCCCTAGGCTTAGGCTAAGGCTACGGCTCCCCTAGCCTTAGGCTAGGGCTACCCTAGCCTTAGGCTAGGGCTTTTCTAGACTTACGTTAGGGCACCCCTAAGCTTAGGCCAAGGCTAGGGATCCCCTAGCCTTAGGCTAGGGCACCTTTAGGTTTAGGCTAATGCTAGGGCTCCCCTAGGCTTAGGCTAAGGCTAGGGCTTCCTAGCCTTATGTTAGGGCTCACCTAGCCTTAGGCTAGGGTACCCCTAGGCTTAGGCTAAGGCTTGGGTTCCCCTAGCCTTAGGCTAGGGCTCCTCTAGCCTTAGGTTAGGGCACCCCTATGCTTGGGCTAAGGCTAGCGCTCCCCTAGCCTTAGGCTAAGGCTAGGACTCCCCTAGTCTTAGGTTAGGGCTCCCTAAGCCTTAGGCTAGGGCACCCCTAGGTTTAGGCTAAGGCTATGGTTCCCCTAGCTTTAGGGTAGGGCTCCCCTAGCCTTAGGCTAGGGCTCCCCTAGGCTTAGGCTAGGGCTCCCCTAGGCTTAGGCTAAGGCTAGCGCTCTCCTGGCGTTAGGTAAGGTAACCCCTAAGCTTACGCTAGGGCTCCCCGAGCCTTAGGCTAGGGCTCCCTGAACCTTAGGCTATGGCTCCCCTAGCCTTGGGCTAGGGCTCCCGTAGCCATAGGCTAGGGCACTCCTAGGCTTAGGCTAAGGCTAGGGCTCCCGTAGCCTTAGGCTAGGGCTCCCCTAGCCTTAGGCTAGGGCTTTTCTAGACTTAGGTTAGGGCACTCCTAGGCTAAGGCTAAGGCTAGCGCTCCACAAGCCTTAGGCTAGGGCACTTTTAGGCTTAGGCTTAGGCTAGGGCTCCCCTAGCCTTAGGCTAAGGCTCCCCTAGGCTTAGGCTAAGGCTAGGGCTCCCGGAGGCTTAGGCTAGGGCTCCCCTAGCCTTGGGCTAGGGCACCCCTAGGTTTAGGCTAAGGCTATGGTTCCCCTAGCCTTAGGATAGGGCTCCCCTACACTTAGGCTAAGGCTAGGGTTCCCCTAGCCTTAGGCTATGGCTCCCCTAGCCTTAGGCTAGAGCTACCCTAGCCTTGGGCTAGGGCCCCCCTAGCCTTAAGTAGGGCACCCCTAGGCTTAGGCTAAGGCTAGGGCTCCCCTAGCCTTAGGCTAGGGCTCCCATAGCCTTAGGCTAGGGTAGCGCTAGGCTTAGGCTAAGGCTAGGGCATGGCTTTCCTAGCCTTAGGCTATGGAACCCCAAGGCTTAGACTAAGGCTAGGGCTCCCCTACCCTTAGGCTAGAGCTCCCCTAGGCCTAGGCTAAGGCTAGGGCTCCCCTAGCCTTAGGCTAGTGCTCCCCTAGCCTTAGGCTAGGTCACCCCTAGGCTTAGGCTAAGGCTAAGGCTCCCCTAGCCTTAGGTTAGGGCTCCCCTAGCCTTAGGCTAGGGCTACCCTAGCCTTGGGCTAGTACTCCCCTAGCCTTAGGCTAGGGCACCCCTAGGCATAGGCTTAGGCTAGGGCTCCCCTAGCTTTAGGCTTGGGCTCCCCTAGCCTTAGGCTAGGGCTCCCACAGCCTTAGGCTAGAGCTCCCCTAGCCTTAGGCTAGGGCAACACTAGGCTTAGGTTAAGGCAAGGGCTCCCCTAGCCTTAGGCTAGGGCTCCCGTAGCCTTACGTTAGGGCACCCCTAAGCTTAGGCCAAGGCTAGGGATCCCCTAGCCTTAGGCTAGGGCACCTTTAGGCTTAGGCTAAGGCTAGGGCTCCCCTAGGCTTAGACTAAGGCTAGGGCTTCCTAGCCTTATGTTAGGGCTCACCTAGCCTTAGGCTAGGGTACCCCTAGGCTTAGGCTAAGGCTTGGGCTCCCCTAGCCTTAGGCTAGGGCTCCTCTAGCCTTAGGTTAGGGCAACCCTAGGCTTAGGCTAAGGCTAGCGCTCTCCTGGCGTTAGGTAAGGGCACCCCTAGGCTTATTCAGGGCTCCCCGAGCCTTAGGCTAGGGCTCCCTGAACCTTAGGCTAGGGCTCCCCTAGCCTTGGGCTAGGGCTCCCCTAGCCTTAGGCTAGGGCACTTCTAGGCTTAGGCTAAGCTAGGGCTCCCGTAGCCTTAGGCTACGGCTCCCCTATCCTTAGGCTAGGGCTTTTCTAGACTTAGGTTAGGGCACTCCTAGGCTTAGGCTAAGGCTAGTGCTCCACAAGCCTTAGGCTAGGACACTTTTAGTCTTAGGCTTAGGCTAGGGCTCCCCTAGCCTTAGGCTCAGGCTCCCCTAGGCTTAGGCTAAGGCTAGGGCTCCCTGAGACTTAGTCTAGTGCTCCCATAGACTTAGGCTAGGGCAACCCTAGGCTAAGGCTAAGGCTAGGGCTCCCCTAGCCTTAGGTTAGGGCTCCCCTAGCCTAAGGCTAGGGCACCCCTAGGCTTAGGCTAAGGCTAGGGCTCCCCGAGCCTTAGGCTAGGGGTCCCATAGCCTTAGGCTAGGGCACCGATAGGCTTAGGCTAAGGCTAGGGCTCCCCGAGCCTTATTAGGGCTCCCCGAACCTTAAGCTATGGCTCCCCTAGCCTTAGGCCAGGGCACCCCTAGGCTTAGGCTAAGGCTAGGGCTCCTCTAGCCTTAGGCTAGGGCACCCCTAGGCTTAGGCTAAGGCTAGGGCTCCCCTAGCCTTAGGCTAGTGGTCCCCTAGCCTTAGGCTAGGACTTTTCTAGCCTTAGATTAGGACACCCCTAGGCTTAGGCTAAGGCTAGGGCTCCCCTAGCCTTAGGCTAGGGCTCCCCTAGCCTTAGGCTAGGGCACCCCGAGGCTTAGGCTAAGGCTAGGGCACCCCTAGCGTTAGGTTAGGGCTCCCCTAGCCTTAGGCTATGGCACCCCTAGGTTAGGTTAAGGCTAGGGCTCCCCTTGCCTTAGGCTAGGGCTCCCCTAGGTTAGGCTAAGGCTAGGGCTCCCCTAGGTTAGGCTAAGGCTAGGGCTCCCTGAGACTTAGGCTAGGGTTCCCCTAGCCTTAGGCTAGGGCACCCCTAGGCTTAGGCTAATGCTAGGGCTCTCCTAGCCTTAGGCTAGTGCTCCACTAGCCTTAGGCTAGGGCACCCCTAGGCTTAGACTAGCGCACCCCTAAGCTTAGACTAAGGGTAGGGCTCCCCTAGCCTTAGGTTAGGGCTCCCCTGGCCTTAGGCTAGGGCTCCCCTAGCCTTATGCTATGGCACCCCTAGGCTTAGGTTAAGGCAAGGGCTCCCCTAATCTTAGGCTAATGCTCCCCTAACCTTAGGCTAGTGCTCCATTAGCGTTAGGTAAGGGCACCCCTAGGCTTAGGCTAGGGCTCCCCGAGCCTAAGGCTAAGGCTCCACGAACCTTAGGCTAGGGCACCCCTAGCCTTAGGCTAGTGTTCCCCTAACCTAAGGCTAGGGCTCCCCTAGGATTAGGCTAAGGCTAGGGCTCCCCTAGCCTTAGGCTAGTGCTCCCCTAGCCTTAGGCTAGGGCACCCCTAGGCTTAGGCTAAGGCTAGGGCTCCCCTAGCCTTAGGCTAGGGCTCCCCTAGCCTTAGGCTAGGGCACCCCAACCTTAGGCTAGTGTACCCCGAACCTTAGGCTAGGGCACCCCTAGGCTTCGGCTAAGGCTAGGGCTTCCCTAGGCTTAGGCTAGGGCTTTTCTAGACTTAGGTTAGGGCACCCCTAGGCTTAGGCTAAAGCTAGCGCTCCCCAAGCCTTAGGCTAGGGCACTTTTAGGCTTAGACTAAGGCTAGGGCTCCCCTACCCTTAGGCTAAGGCTCCCCTAGCCTTAGGCTAGGACTCCCCTAGCCTTAGGCTAGGGCATCCCTAGGCTTAGGCTAAGGCTAAGGCTCCCCTAGCCTTAGGCTAGTGCTCCCCTAGCCTTAGGCTAGGGCACCCCTAGGCTTAGCCTAAGGCTAAGGCTCCCCTAGCCTTAGGTTAGGGCTCCCCTAGCCTTAGGCTAGGGCTACACTAGCCTTGGGCTAGGGCTCCCCTAGCCTTAGGCTAGGGCATCCCTAGGCTTAGGCTAAGGCTAGGGCTCCTCTAGCCTTAGGCTAGGGCTCCCCTAGCCTTAGGCTTGGGCTCCCCTAGCCTTAGGCTAGGGCTCCCCTAGCCTTAGCCTAGGGCACCACTAGGCTTAGGTGAAGGCAAGGGCTCCCCTAGCCGTAGGCTAGGGCTCCCCTAGCCTTACGTTAGGGCACCCCTAGGATTAGGCCAAGGCTAGGGATCCCCTAGCCTTATTCTAGGGCACCTTTAGGCTTAGGCTAATGCTAGGGCTCCCCTAGGCTTAGGCTAAGGCTAGGGCTCCCTAGCCTAAGTTAGGGCTCCCCTAGCCTTAGTCTAGGGTACCCCTAGGCTTAGGCTAAGGCTTGGGCTCCCCTAGCCTTAGGCTAGGGCTCCCCTAGCCTTAGGCTAGGGCATCCCTAGCCTTAGGTTAGGGCACCCCTAGGCTTAGGCTAAGGCTAGGGCTCCCTGAGACTTAGGCTAGGGCTCCCCTATCCTTAGGATAGGGCACCCCTAGGCTGAGGCTAAGGCTAGGGTTCCCCTAGCCTTAGGCTAGGGCTCCCCTTGCCTTAGGCTAGGGCTACCCTAGCCTTGGGCTAGGGTTCCTCTAGCCGTAGGCTAGGGCACCCCTAGGCTTAGGCTAAGGCTAGGGCTCCCCTAGCCTTAGGCAAGTCTCCCCTAGCCTTAGACTTGGGCTCCCCTAGCCTTGGGCTAGGGCTCCCCAAGCCGTAGGCTATGGCACCCTAGGCTTACGCTAAGGCTAAGGCTCCCCTAGCCTTAGGCTATGGCTCCCCTAACCTTAGGCTAGGGCTCCCCTAGCCTTAGGTTAAGTCACCCCTAGGCTTTGGCTAAGGCTAGGGCTCCCCTAGCCTTAGGCTAAGGCTAGGGCTCCCTGAGACGTAGGCTAGGGCTCCCCTAGCCTTAGTCTAGGGCACCCCTAGGCTAAGGCTAAGGCTAGGGCTCCCATAGCCTTAGGTTAGGGCTCCCCGAGCCTTAGGCTAGGGCTCCCATAGCCTTAGGCTAGGGCACCGATAGGCTTAGGCTAAGGCTAGGGCTCCCCGAGCCTTACTAGGGCTCCCAGAACCTTAGGCTATGGCTCTCCTAGCCTTAGGCTAGTGTACCCCTAACCTTAGTCTAGGGCACCCCTAGGCTTAGGCGAAGGCTAGGGCTCCCCTAGCCTTAGGCTAGTGTTCCCCTAGCCTTAGGCTAGGGCACCCCTAGGCTTAGACTAAGGCTAGGGCTCTCCTAGCCTTAGGATAGGGCACCCATAGGCTTAGGCTAGGACTCCCCGAGCCTTAGTTTAGGGCACCCCAGGCTTAGGCTACGGTTCCCTTAGCCTTATGCTAAGGCTCCACTAGCCTAAGGCTATGGCTCCCTTAGCTTTAGGCTATGCCTCCCCTAGCCTTAGGTTAGGGCACCCCTAGCCTTAGGCTAGCGCACCCCTAGGATTTGGCTAAGGCTTGGGCTCCTCTAGCCTTAGGCTAGTGCTCCCCAACCTTAGGCTAGGGCACCCCTAGGCTTAGGCTAAGGCTAGGGATCCCCTAGCCTTAGTATAGGACCTCCCTAGCCTTAGGTTAGGGCACCCCTAAGCTTAGGCCAAGGCTAGGGATCCCCTAGCCTTAGGCTAGGGCACCTTTAGGCTTAGGCTAAGGCTAGGGCTCCCCTAGGCTTAGACTAAGGCTAGGGCTTCCTAGCCTTATGTTAGGGCTCACCTAGCCTTAGGCTAGGGTACCCCTAGGCTTAGGCTAAGGCTTGGGCTCCCCTAGCCTTAGGCTAGGGCTCCTCTAGCCTTAGGTTAGGGCAACCCTAGGCTTAGGCTAAGGCTAGCGCTCTCCTGGCGTTAGGTAAGGGCACCCCTAGGCTTATTCAGGGCTCCCCGAGCCTTAGGCTAGGGCTCCCTGAACCTTAGGCTAGGGCTCCCCTAGCCTTGGGCTAGGGCTCCCCTAGCCTTAGGCTAGGGCACTTCTAGGCTTAGGCTAAGCTAGGGCTCCCGTAGCCTTAGGCTACGGCTCCCCTATCCTTAGGCTAGGGCTTTTCTAGACTTAGGTTAGGGCACTCCTAGGCTTAGGCTAAGGCTAGTGCTCCACAAGCCTTAGGCTAGGACACTTTTAGTCTTAGGCTTAGGCTAGGGCTCCCCTAGCCTTAGGCTCAGGCTCCCCTAGGCTTAGGCTAAGGCTAGGGCTCCCTGAGACTTAGTCTAGTGCTCCCATAGACTTAGGCTAGGGCAACCCTAGGCTAAGGCTAAGGCTAGGGCTCCCCTAGCCTTAGGTTAGGGCTCCCCTAGCCTAAGGCTAGGGCACCCCTAGGCTTAGGCTAAGGCTAGGGCTCCCCGAGCCTTAGGCTAGGGGTCCCATAGCCTTAGGCTAGGGCACCGATAGGCTTAGGCTAAGGCTAGGGCTCCCCGAGCCTTATTAGGGCTCCCCGAACCTTAAGCTATGGCTCCCCTAGCCTTAGGCCAGGGCACCCCTAGGCTTAGGCTAAGGCTAGGGCTCCTCTAGCCTTAGGCTAGGGCACCCCTAGGCTTAGGCTAAGGCTAGGGCTCCCCTAGCCTTAGGCTAGTGGTCCCCTAGCCTTAGGCTAGGACTTTTCTAGCCTTAGATTAGGACACCCCTAGGCTTAGGCTAAGGCTAGGGCTCCCCTAGCCTTAGGCTAGGGCTCCCCTAGCCTTAGGCTAGGGCACCCCGAGGCTTAGGCTAAGGCTAGGGCACCCCTAGCGTTAGGTTAGGGCTCCCCTAGCCTTAGGCTATGGCACCCCTAGGTTAGGTTAAGGCTAGGGCTCCCCTTGCCTTAGGCTAGGGCTCCCCTAGGTTAGGCTAAGGCTAGGGCTCCCCTAGGTTAGGCTAAGGCTAGGGCTCCCTGAGACTTAGGCTAGGGTTCCCCTAGCCTTAGGCTAGGGCACCCCTAGGCTTAGGCTAATGCTAGGGCTCTCCTAGCCTTAGGCTAGTGCTCCACTAGCCTTAGGCTAGGGCACCCCTAGGCTTAGACTAGCGCACCCCTAAGCTTAGACTAAGGGTAGGGCTCCCCTAGCCTTAGGTTAGGGCTCCCCTGGCCTTAGGCTAGGGCTCCCCTAGCCTTATGCTATGGCACCCCTAGGCTTAGGTTAAGGCAAGGGCTCCCCTAATCTTAGGCTAATGCTCCCCTAACCTTAGGCTAGTGCTCCATTAGCGTTAGGTAAGGGCACCCCTAGGCTTAGGCTAGGGCTCCCCGAGCCTAAGGCTAAGGCTCCACGAACCTTAGGCTAGGGCACCCCTAGCCTTAGGCTAGTGTTCCCCTAACCTAAGGCTAGGGCTCCCCTAGGATTAGGCTAAGGCTAGGGCTCCCCTAGCCTTAGGCTAGTGCTCCCCTAGCCTTAGGCTAGGGCACCCCTAGGCTTAGGCTAAGGCTAGGGCTCCCCTAGCCTTAGGCTAGGGCTCCCCTAGCCTTAGGCTAGGGCACCCCAACCTTAGGCTAGTGTACCCCGAACCTTAGGCTAGGGCACCCCTAGGCTTCGGCTAAGGCTAGGGCTTCCCTAGGCTTAGGCTAGGGCTTTTCTAGACTTAGGTTAGGGCACCCCTAGGCTTAGGCTAAAGCTAGCGCTCCCCAAGCCTTAGGCTAGGGCACTTTTAGGCTTAGACTAAGGCTAGGGCTCCCCTACCCTTAGGCTAAGGCTCCCCTAGCCTTAGGCTAGGACTCCCCTAGCCTTAGGCTAGGGCATCCCTAGGCTTAGGCTAAGGCTAAGGCTCCCCTAGCCTTAGGCTAGTGCTCCCCTAGCCTTAGGCTAGGGCACCCCTAGGCTTAGCCTAAGGCTAAGGCTCCCCTAGCCTTAGGTTAGGGCTCCCCTAGCCTTAGGCTAGGGCTACACTAGCCTTGGGCTAGGGCTCCCCTAGCCTTAGGCTAGGGCATCCCTAGGCTTAGGCTAAGGCTAGGGCTCCTCTAGCCTTAGACTAGGGCTCCCCTAGCCTTAGGCTTGGGCTCCCCTAGCCTTAGGCTAGGGCTCCCCTAGCCTTAGCCTAGGGCACCACTAGGCTTAGGTGAAGGCAAGGGCTCCCCTAGCCGTAGGCTAGGGCTCCCCTAGCCTTACGTTAGGGCACCCCTAGGATTAGGCCAAGGCTAGGGATCCCCTAGCCTTATTCTAGGGCACCTTTAGGCTTAGGCTAATGCTAGGGCTCCCCTAGGCTTAGGCTAAGGCTAGGGCTCCCTAGCCTAAGTTAGGGCTCCCCTAGCCTTAGTCTAGGGTACCCCTAGGCTTAGGCTAAGGCTTGGGCTCCCCTAGCCTTAGGCTAGGGCTCCCCTAGCCTTAGGCTAGGGCATCCCTAGCCTTAGGTTAGGGCACCCCTAGGCTTAGGCTAAGGCTAGGGCTCCCTGAGACTTAGGCTAGGGCTCCCCTATCCTTAGGATAGGGCACCCCTAGGCTGAGGCTAAGGCTAGGGTTCCCCTAGCCTTAGGCTAGGGCTCCCCTTGCCTTAGGCTAGGGCTACCCTAGCCTTGGGCTAGGGTTCCTCTAGCCGTAGGCTAGGGCACCCCTAGGCTTAGGCTAAGGCTAGGGCTCCCCTAGCCTTAGGCAAGTCTCCCCTAGCCTTAGACTTGGGCTCCCCTAGCCTTGGGCTAGGGCTCCCCAAGCCGTAGGCTATGGCACCCTAGGCTTACGCTAAGGCTAAGGCTCCCCTAGCCTTAGGCTATGGCTCCCCTAACCTTAGGCTAGGGCTCCCCTAGCCTTAGGTTAAGTCACCCCTAGGCTTTGGCTAAGGCTAGGGCTCCCCTAGCCTTAGGCTAAGGCTAGGGCTCCCTGAGACGTAGGCTAGGGCTCCCCTAGCCTTAGTCTAGGGCACCCCTAGGCTAAGGCTAAGGCTAGGGCTCCCATAGCCTTAGGTTAGGGCTCCCCGAGCCTTAGGCTAGGGCTCCCATAGCCTTAGGCTAGGGCACCGATAGGCTTAGGCTAAGGCTAGGGCTCCCCGAGCCTTACTAGGGCTCCCAGAACCTTAGGCTATGGCTCTCCTAGCCTTAGGCTAGTGTACCCCTAACCTTAGTCTAGGGCACCCCTAGGCTTAGGCGAAGGCTAGGGCTCCCCTAGCCTTAGGCTAGTGTTCCCCTAGCCTTAGGCTAGGGCACCCCTAGGCTTAGACTAAGGCTAGGGCTCTCCTAGCCTTAGGATAGGGCACCCATAGGCTTAGGCTAGGACTCCCCGAGCCTTAGTTTAGGGCACCCCAGGCTTAGGCTACGGTTCCCTTAGCCTTATGCTAAGGCTCCACTAGCCTAAGGCTAGGGCTCCCTTAGCTTTAGGCTATGCCTCCCCTAGCCTTAGGTTAGGGCACCCCTAGCCTTAGGCTAGCGCACCCCTAGGATTTGGCTAAGGCTTGGGCTCCTCTAGCCTTAGGCTAGTGCTCCCCAACCTTAGGCTAGGGCACCCCTAGGCTTAGGCTAAGGCTAGGGATCCCCTAGCCTTAGTATAGGACCTCCCTAGCCTTAGGTTAGGGCACCCCTAGGCTTAGGCTAGGGCTCCCTAGCCTTAAGCTTGGGCTCCCCTAGGCTTAGGCTAGGGCTCCCTTAGCTTTAGGCTAGGCCTCCCCTAGCCTTAGGGTAAGGCACCCCTAGCCTTAGGCTAGGGCACCCCTAGGATTTGGCTAAGGCTTGGGCTCCTCTAGCCTTAGGCTAATGCTCCCCAACCTTAGGCTAGGGAACCATTAGGCTTAGGCTAAGTCTAGGGCTCCCCTAGCCTTTGGTATGGCAGCCCTAAGCTTAGGCTTGGCCTCCCCTATCCTTAGGCTAGGGCTCCCCTAGCCTTAGGCTTGGGCACCCCTAGGCTTAGGCTAAGCTAGGGCTCTCCTAGCCTTAGGCTAGGGCTCTCCTAACCTTAGGCTAGGGCTCTCCTAGCCTTAGGCTAGGGCACCACTAGGCTTAGGCTAGGGCTCCCCTTGCCTTAGGCTCGGGCTTCCCTAGCCTTAGGCTCGTTCTCCCCTAGCCTTCGACTTGGTCACCCATAGCCTTAGGCCATGGCTCCCCTAAACTTAGTCCTTGGCTCCCCTAGCCTTAGGGTAGGGATCTCCTAACCTTGGCTAAGGCACCCCTAGGCTAAAGCTAACGCTAGGGTTCCCATAGCCTTAGGCTAGTGCATCCCTAGGCTTAGGCTAAGGCTAGGGCTCCCCTAGCCCTAGTCTAGGGCACTTTTAGGCTTAGGCTAAGGCTAGGGCTCCCCTAGCCTTAGGCTAGGGCTCCAATAGCCTTAGGCTATGGTACCCCTAGGCTTATGCTAGGACTCCCCTAACCTTAGGCTAGGGCACCCCTAGGCTTAGGCTAACCCTAGGGCTCAGCAAGCCTTAGGCTAGGGCTCCCCTAGCCTTAGGCTACGGCACCCCTAGGCTTAGGCTAGGACTCCCATAGCCTTAGGCTCGGGCACCCCTAGGCTTAGGCTAAGACTAGGGCTCCCCTAGCCTTAGGCTCGGGCACCCCTAGGCTTAGGCTAAGGCTAGGGCTCCCCTAGCATTATGCTAGGGCTACCCTAGCATTAGGCTAGGGCACTCCTAGGCTTAGGCTAAGGCTAGGGCTCCCCTAGCCCTAGGCTAGGGCTCCCCAAGCCTTAGGCTAGGGGTCCCCTAGCCTTAGGCAAGGGCACCCCTAAGCTAAGGCTAAGGCTAGAGCTCCCCTAGCCTTAGGCTATGGCACCCCTAGCCTTAGGCTAGGGCTCCCCTAGCCTTAGGGTAGGTCACACCTAGGCTTAGGCTAATTCTAGGGCTACCCTAGCCTTAGGCTAGGGCACCCCTAGGCTTAGGCTTGGGCACCCCTAGGCTTATTCCAGGGCTTCCCTAGCCCTAGTCTAGGGCTCCCCTATCCTTAGGCTAGGGCACCCCTAGGCTTAGGCTCGGGCACCCCTAGGCTTAGGCTAAAGCTAGGGCTCCCCTAGCCTTTGGCTAGGGCTCCCCTAGCCTTAGGGTAGTTCACCCCTAGGCTTAGGCTAATTCTAGGGCTCCTCTAGCCTTAGGCTAGGGCACCCCTAGGCTTAGGCTCAGGCACACCTATGCTTAGAATTGGGCTCCCCTAGACTTAGTCTATGGATCCCCTAGCCTTAGGCTAGTGCTCCCCTAGCCTTAGGCTCGGTCACCCATAGCCTTAGGCTAGGGCTCCCCTAGACTTAGTCCAGGGCTCCCGTAGCCTTAGTGTAGGGCTCCCCTAGCCTTGGCTAGGGCACCCCTAGACTAAGGCTAACGCTAGGGTTCCCATAGCCTAAGACTAGGGCTCCCTGAGCCCTAGGCTAGGGCACCCCTAGGCCTAGGCTAAGGCTAGGGCTCGCCTAGCCTTAGGCTATGGCTCCCCTAGCCTTAGACTAGGGGACCCCTGGGCTTAGGCTAGGCCACCCCTAGGCTTAGGCTAAGGCTAGGGCTCCCCTAGCCCTAGGCTAGGGCACCTTTAGGCTTAGGCTAAGGCTAGGGCTCCCCTAGCCTTAGGCTAGGGCTCCACTAGCCTTAGGCTAGGGCACTCCTAGGTTTAGGTTAGGACTCCCCTAGCCTTAGGCTAGGGCACCCCTAGGCTTAGGCTAAGGCTAGGGCTCCCCTAGCCCTAGGCTAGGGCACCTTTAGGCTTAGGCTAAGGCTAGGGCTCCCGTAGCCTTAGGCTAGGGCTCCACTAGCCTTAGGCTAGGGCACCCCTAGGCTTATGCTAGGACTCCCCTAGCTTTAGGCTAGGGCACCCCTAGGCTTAGGCCAAGCTAGTGCTCTCCTAGCCTTAGGTTAGGGCTCTCCTAGCCTTAGGCTAGCGCTCTCCTAGCCTTAGGCTAGGGCACCGATAGGCTTACGCTAGGGCTCCCCTTGCCTTAGGCTCGAGCTCCACTAGCCTTAGGCTCGTGCTCCCCTAGCCTTAGGCTTGGTCACCCATAGCCTTAGGCTAGGGCTCCCCTAGACTTAGTCCAGGGCTCCCCTAGCCTTAGGGTAGGGATCCCCTAGCCTTGGCTAGGGCATCCCTAGGCTAAAGCTAACGCTAGGGTTCCCATAGCCTAAGTTTAGGGCTCCCCGAGCCTTAGGCTAGGCCACCCCTAGGCATAGGCTAAGGCTAGGGCTCCCCTAGCCTTAGGCTAGGGCTCCCCTAGCCTTAGACTAGGGCACCCCTAGCCTTAGGCTAAGGCACCCCTAGGCTTAGGCTAAGGCACCCCTAGGCTTAGGCTAAGGCTAGGGCTCCCCTAGCCCTAGGCTAGGGCACCTTTAGGCTTAGGCTAAGGCTAGGGCTCCCCTAGCCTTAGGCTAGGGCTCCACTAGCCTTAGACTAGGGCACCCCTAGGCTTATGCTAGGACTCCCGTAGTCTTAGGCTAGGGCACCCCTAGTCTTAGGCTAACTCTAGGGCTCACCTAGCCTTAGGCTAGGGCTCCCCTAGCCTTAGACTAGGGCACCCATAGGCTTAGGCTAGGACTCCCATATCCTTAGACTCGGGCACCCCTAGGCTTAGGCTAAGGCAAGGGCTCCCCTAGCCTTAGGCTAGGGCACCCCTAGGCTTAGGCTAAGGCTAGGGCTCCCGTAGCATTAGGCTAGGGCTCCCCTAGCCTTAGGCTAGGGCTCCCCTAGCTTTTAGGCTCGGGTACCTTTACGTTTACGCTAAGGCTAGGGTTCCCCTAGCCTTAGGCTACGGCTCCCCTAGCCTTAGGCTGGGGCACCACTAGGCTTAGGCTAATTCTAGGGCTCCCCTAGCCTTAGGCTATGGCACCCCTAGGCTTAGGCTAGGGCTCCCATAGACTTAGGCTAGGGCACCCCTAGGGTTAGGGTAAGGCTAGCGCTCCCCTAGCCTTAGGCTAGGGCTTCCCTAGCCTTAGGCTAGGGCACCCCTAGGCTTAGGCTAAGGCTAGGGCTCCCCTCGCCTTCGGCTAGGGCTACACTAGCATTAGGCTAGGGCACCCCTAGGCTTAGGCTAAGGCTAGGGCTCCCCTAGCCCTAGGCTAGGGCTCCCCAAACCTTAGGCTAGGGGTCCCCTAGCCTTAGGCAAGGGCACCCCTAAGCTTAGGCTAAGTCTAGGGCTCCCCTAGCCTAAGGCTATGGCACCCCTAGGCTTAGGCTAGGGCTCCCCTAGCCTTAGGGTAGGTCACACCTAGGATTAGGCTAATTCTAGGGCTCCCCTAGCCTTAGGCTAGGGCACCCCTAGGCTTAGGCTCGGGCACCCCTAGGCTTAGTCTAAAGCTAGGGCTCCCCTAGCCTTCGGCTAGGGCTCCCCTAGCCTTAGGGTAGGTCACCCCTAGGCTTAGGCTAATTCTAGGGCTCCCCTAGCCTTAGGCTAGGGCACCCCTAGGCTTAGGCTCAGGCACACCTATGCTCAGAATAGGGCTCCCCTAGACTTAGGCTAGGACTCCCCTAGCCTTAGGCTAGTGCTCCCCTAGCCTTAGGCTCGATCACCCATAGCCTTAGGCTAGGGATCCCCAAGACTTAGTCCAGTGCTCCCATAGCCTTAGGGTAGGGCTCCCCGCGCCTTGGCTAGGGCACCCCTAGGCTAAGGCTAACGCTAGGGTTCCCATAGCCTAAGGCTAGGGCTCCCCGCGCCTTAGGCTAGGGCACCCCTAGGCCTAGGCTAAGGCTAGGGCTCCCCTAGCCTTAGGCTAGGGCTCCCCTAGCCTTAGGCTAGGGGACCCCTGGGCTTAGGCTAGGGCACCCCTAGGCTTAGGCTAAGGCTAGGGCTCCCCTAGCCCTAGGCTAGGGCACCTTTAGGCTTAGGCTAAGGCTAGGGATCCCCTAGCTTTAGGCTAGGGCTCCACTAGCCTTAGGCTAGGGCACCCCTAGGTTTAGGCTAAGTCTAGGGCTCACCTAGCCTTAGGCAAGGGCTCCCCTAGCGTTAGGCTTGGGCACCCCTAGGTTAGGCTAGGACTCCCACAGCCTTAGTCTAGGGGACCCCTAGGCTTAGGGTAAGGCTAGGGCTCCCCTAGCCTTAGGCTCGGGCACCCCTAGGTTTAGGCTAAGGCTAAGGCTCCCCTAGCCTTAGACTAGGGCACCCCTAGGCTTAGGCTAAGTCTACGCCTCCTCTAGCATTAGGCTAGGGCTCCCCTAGCCTTAGGCTAGGGCTCCCCTAGCATTAGGCTTGGGCACCCCTAGGCTTAGGCTAAGGCTAGGGCTCCCCTAGCCTTAGGCTAGGCCTCCCCTAGCCTTAGGCTAGGGCACCTTTAGTCTTAGGCTATGGCTAGGGCTCCCCTAGGCTTAGGCTAGGGCATCCCTAGGCTTAGGTTAGGGCACCCCTAGGCTTAGGTTAGGGCACCCCTAGGCTTAGGCTAAGGCTAGGGCTCCCCTAGCCTTAGGCTAGGGCTCCCCTAGGCTTGGGCTAAGACTAGGGCACCCCTAGCCTTAGGTTAGGGCTCCCCAAGCCTTAGGCTAGGGCTCCCCTAGCCTTAGGCAAGGGCACCCCTAGGCTTAGGCTAAGGCTAGGGCTCCCCTAGCCTAAGACTAGGGCTCCCCTAGCCTTAGGCTATGGCACCCATAGGCTTAGGCTAAGGCTAGGGCTCCCCTAGCCTTAGGTATGGCAGCCCTAGGCATAGGCTTGGGCTTCCCTAGCCTTAGGCTAGGGCACCCCTAGGCTTAGGCTAAGGCTAGGGCTCCCCTAGTCTTAGGCATGGACACCCATAGGCTTAGGCTAGGGCACCCATAGGCTTAGGCTAATGCTAGGGCACCCCAAGCCTTAGGTATGGCAGCCCTAGGCTTACGCTTGAGCTCCCCTAACCTTAGGCTAGGGCACCCCTAGGCTTAGGCTAAGGATAGACCTCCCCTAGTCTTAGGCTAGGGCACCCCTAAGCTAAGGCTTAGGCTAGGTCTCCCCCAGCCTTAGGCTCAGGCTCCCCTAGCCTTAGGCTCGTGCTCCCCTAGCCTTAGGCTCGGGCACCCCTAGCCTTAGGCTAGGGCTCCCCTAGCCTTAGGCTATTGCTCCCTTATCCTTAGGCTAGGGCACCCTTATGCTTAGTCCAGGGATCCCCTAGCCTTAGGCTAGGGCTCCCTTAGGCTTAGGATCGGGCACCCCTAGGCTTAGGCTAGGGCTCCCCTAGCCTTAGGCTAGGGCTCCCCTAACCTTATGCTAGGGCACCCCTAAGCTTAGGCTAGGGCAACCCTAGGCTTAGGTAAGACTCCCCTAGCCTTAGGTTAGGGCATCCCTAGGCTTATGCTAAGGCTAGCGTTCCCCTAGCCTTAGGCTATGGCTACCCTAGCCTTAGGCTAGGGCTCCCATAGCCTTAGGCTGGGGATCCCCTAGCCTTAGGCAAGGGCACCCCTAGACTTAGGCTAAGGCTAGGGCTTCCCTAGCCTTAGGTATGACAGCCCTAGGCTTAGGCTTGGGCTTCCCTAGCCTTAAGCTAGAGCACCCCTAGGATTAGGCTAAGGCTAGGGCTCCCTTAGTCTTAGGCTAAGGCTCCCCTATCCTTAGGCTAGGGCACCCATAGGCTTAGGCTCGGGCACCCCTAGGCTAAGGCTAGGGCTCCCCTAGCCTTAGGTATGGCAGCCCTAGGCATAGGCTTGGGCTCCCCTAGCCTTAGGCTAGGGCACCCCTAGGCTTAGGCTAAGGCTAGGGCTCCCCTAGTCTTAGGCATGGACACCCATAGGCTTAGGCTAGGGCACCCATAGGCTTAGGCTAATGCTAGGGCACCCCAAGCCTTAGGTATGGCAGCCCTAGGCTTACGCTTGAGCTCCCCTAACCTTAGGCTAGGGCACCCCTAGGCTTAGGCTAAGGATAGACCTCCCCTAGTCTTAGGCTAGGGCACCCCTAAGCTAAGGCTTAGGCTAGGTCTCCCCCAGCCTTAGGCTCAGGCTCCCCTAGCCTTAGGCTCGTGCTCCCCTAGCCTTAGGCTCGGGCACCCCTAGCCTTAGGCTAGGGCTCCCCTAGCCTTAGGCTATTGCTCCCTTATCCTTAGGCTAGGGCACCCTTATGCTTAGTCCAGGGATCCCATAGCCTTAGGCTAGGGCTCCCTTAGGCTTAGGATCAGGCACCCCTAGGCTTAGGCTAGGGCTCCCCTAGCCTTAGGCTAGGGCTCCCCTAACCTTATGCTAGGGCACCCCTAAGCTTAGGCTAGGGCCACCCTAGGCTTAGGTAAGACTCCCCTAGCCTTAGGTTAGGGCATCCCTAGGCTTATGCTAAGGCTAGCGTTCCCCTAGCCTTAGGCTATGGCTCCCCTAGCCTTAGGCTAGGGCTCCCATAGCCTTAGGCTGGGGATCCCCTAGCCTTAGGCAAGGGCACCCCTAGACTTAGGCTAAGGCTAGGGCTTCCCTAGCCTTAGGTATGACAGCCCTAGGCTTATGCTTGGGCTTCCCTAGCCTTAAGCTAGAGCACCCCTAGGATTAGGCTAAGGCTAGGGCTCCCTTAGTCTTAGGCTAAGGCTCCCCTATCCTTAGGCTAGGGCACCCCTAGACTTAGGCTAGGGCTCCCCTAGCCTTAGGTTTGGGCACCCATAGGCTTAGGCTAAGGTGAGGGATCCCCTAGCCTTAGGTTGGGGCACCCGTAAACTTAGGCTAAGGCTATGGCTCCCCTAGCCTTAGTCTCGGGCTCCCATAGCCTTAGGCTCGTGCTCCCCTATCCTTAGGCTCGGGCACCCCTAGCCTTAGGCTAGGGCTCCCCTAGACTTAGGCTAGGGCTCCCCTAGCCTTAGGCTAGTGCTCCCCTTTCCTTAGGCCAGGGCACACCTAGACTTAGTCCAGGGCTCCCATAGCCTTAGGCTAGGGCTCCCCTAGCCTTAGGCTAGGGCTCCCCTAGGCTTAGGCTCGGGCACCCTAGCCTTAGGCTAGGGCTCCCCTAGCCTTAGGGTAAGTCACCCCGAGGCTTAGGCTAAGGCTAGGGCTCCTCTAGTCTTAGGCTAAGGCTCCACTATCCTTAGGCTAGGGCACCCATAGGCTTAGGCTCGGGCACCCCTAGGCTAAGGCTAGGGCTCCCCTAGCCTTAGGCTAGGACTCCCCTAGCCTTAGGCTAGGACTCCCCTAGCCTTAGGCTAGGGCACCCATAGGCTTAGGATAGGGCTCCCTTAGCCTTAGGTTCGGGCACCCCTAGGCTTAGGCTACGTCTAGGGCTCCCCTAGCCTTAGGCTACGGCTCCCCAAGCCTTAGGCTCAGGCACCCATAGGCTTCGGCTCGGGCACCCCTAGGCTTAGGCTAGGGCTCCATTAGCCTTAGGCTAGGGCTCCCCTAGCCTTAGGTTAGGGCTCCCCTAGCCTTAGGCTAGGGCTCCCCTAGCCTTAGGCTATGGCACCCCTATGCTTAGGCTAAGGCTAGGGCTCCCCTAGTCTTAGGCTATGGCACGCCTAGGCTTAGGCTAGGGCTCCCTAGCCTTAAGTTGGGGCACCCCTAAGCTTAGGCTAATGCGAGGGCTCCCCTAGCCTTAGGCTAGGGTTCCCCTAACCTTTGCTAGGGCACCCCTAGGCTTAGGCTAAGACTAAGGCTCCCCTAGCCTTCGGCTAGGGCTCCACTAGCCTAGGGTAAGTCACCCCGAGGCTTAGGCTAAGGCTAGGGCTCCCCTAGCCTTAGGCTAAGGCTCCCCTATCATTAGGCTAGGGCTCCCCTAGCCTTAGACTAGGGCACCCCTAGGCTTAGGCTCGGGCACCCCTAGGCTTAGGCTAGGGCTCCCCTAGCCTTAGGCTAGGGCTCCCCTAGCATTAGGCTAGGGCTCCCCTTCCCCTTATGGTACGTCACCCCGAGGCTTAGGCTAAGGCTAGTGCTCCCCTAGCCTTAGGCGAAGGCTCTCCTATCCTTAGGCTAGGGCTCCCCTAGCCGTAGGCTATGTCACCCCTAGGCTTAGGCTCGGGCACCCCTAGGCTTAGGCTAGGACTCATCTAGCCTTAGGCTAGGGCTCCCCTAGGCTTAGGCTAGGGCATACCTAGGCTTAGGCTAGGGCTCCCCTAGCCTTAGGGTGGGGCACCCCTAAACTTAGGCTAAGCCTATGGCTCCCCTAGCCTTAGTCTCGGGCTCCCATAGCCTTAGGCTCGTGCTCCCCTATCCTTAGGCTCGGGCACCCCTAGCCTTAGGCTAGGGCTCCCCTAGACATAGGCTAGGGTTGCCCTAGCCTTAGGCTAGTTCTCCCCTATCCGTAGGCCAGGGACCACCTAGGCTTAGTCCAGGGCTCCCATAGCCTTAGGCTAGGGCTCCCCTAGCCTTAGTCTAGGGCTCCCCTACGCTTAGGCTCGGGCACCCCTAGCCTTAGGCTAGGGCTCCCCTAGCCTTAGGGTAAGTCACCCCGAGGCTTAGGCTAAGGCTAGGGCTCCCCTAGTCTTAGGCTAAGGCTCCCCTATCCTTAGGCTTGGGCACCCATAGGCTTAGGCTCGGGCACCCCTAGGCTAAGGCCAGGACTCCCCTAGCCTTAGGCTAGGACTCCCCTAGCCTTAGGCTAGGGCACCCTTAGGCTTAGGATAGGGCTCCCTTAGCCTTAGGTTCGGGCACCCCTAGGCTTAGGCTAGGGCTCCATTAGCCTTAGGCTAGAGCTCCCCTAGCCTTAAGCTAGGGATCCACTAGCCTTAGGCTATGGCACCCCTATGCTTAGGCTAAGGCTAGGGCTCCCCTAGTCTTAGGCTATGGCACGCCTAGGCTTAGGCTAGGGCTCCCTAGCCTTAAGTTGGGGCACCCCTAAGCTTAGGCTAAGGCTAGGGCTCCCCTAGCCTTTGCTAGGGCACCCCTAGGCTTAGGCTAAGACTAAGGCTCCCCTAGCCTTCGGCTAGGGCTCCACTAGCCTAGGGTAAGTCACCCCGAGGCTTAGGCTAAGGCTAGGGCTCCCCTAGCCTTAGGCTAAGGCTCCCCTATCATTAGGCTAGGGCTCCCCTAGCCTTAGACTAGGGCACCCCTAGGCTTAGGCTCGGGCACACCTAGGCTTAGGCTAGGGCTCCCCTAGCCTTAGGCTAGGGCTCCCCTAAGCTTAGGCTCGGGCACCCCTAGGCTTAGGCTAGGGCTCCCCTAGCCTTAGGCTAGGGCTCCCCTAGCATTAGGCTAGGGCTCCCCTAGCCTTAGGCTAGGGCTCCCCTAGCCTTAGGCTAGGGCTCCCCTAGCCTTATGGTACGTCACCCCGAGGCTTAGGCTAAGGCTAGGGCTCCCCTAGCCTTAGGCGAAGGCTCTCCTATCCTTAGGCTAGGGCTCCCCTAGCCGTAGGCTAGGGCACCCCTAGGCTTAGGCTCGGGCACCCCTAGGCTTAGGCTAGGACTCATCTAGCCTTAGGCTAGGGCTCCCCTAGGCTTAGGCTAGGGCATACCTAGGCTTAGGCTAGGGATCCCCTAGCCTTAGGGTGGGGCACCCCTAAACTTAGGCTAAGCCTATGGCTCCCCTAGCCTTAGTCTCGGGCTCCCATAGCCTTAGGCTCATGCTCCCCTATCCTTAGGCTCGGGCACCCCTAGCCTTAGGCTAGGGCTCCCCTAGACATAGGCTAGGGCTGCCCTAGCCTTAGGCTAGTGCTCCCGTATCCTTAGGCCAGGGACCACCTAGGCTTAGTCCAGGGCTCCCATAGCCTTAGGCTAGGGCTCCCCTAGCCTTAGGCTAGGGCTCCCCTAGGCTTATGCTCGGGCACCCCTAGCCTTAGGCTAGGGCTCCCCTAGCCTTAGGGTAAGTCACCCCAAGGCTTAGGCTAAGGCTAGGGCTCCCCTAGTCTTAGGCTAAGGCTCCCCTATCCTTAGGCTTGGGCACCCATAGGCTTAGGCTCGGGCACCCCTAGGCTAAGGCTAGGACTCCCCTAGCCTTAGGCTAGGACTCCCCTAGCCTTAGGTTAGGGCACCCTTAGGCTTAGGATAGGGCTCCCTTAGCCTTAGGTTCGGGCACCCCTAGGCTTAGGCTAGGGCTCCATTAGCCTTAGGCTAGGGCTCCCCTAGCCTTAAGCTAGGGATCCCCTAGCCTTAGGCTATGGCACCCCTATGCTTAGGCTAAGGCTAGGGCTCGCCTAGCCTTAGGCTATGGCACCCCTAGGCTTAGGCTAGGGCTCCCCTAGCCTTAAGTTGGGGCACCCCTAAGCTTAGGCTAAGGCTAGGGCTCCCCTAGCCTTAGGCTAGGGTTCCCCTAACCTTTTGCTAGGGCACCCCTAGGCTTAGGCTAAGACTAAGGCTCCCCTAGCCTTCGGCCAAGGCTCCACTAGCCTAGGGTAAGTCACCCCGAGGCTTAGGCTAAGGCTAAGGCTCCCCTAGCCTTAGGCTAAGGCTCCCCTAGCCTTAGGCTAAGGATCCCCTAGCCTTAGACTAGGGCACCCCTAGGCTTAGGCTCGGGCACCCCTAGGCTTAGGCTAGGGCTCCCCTAGCCTTAGGTTAGGGCTCCCCTAGCATTAGGCTAGGGCTCCCCTAGCCTTAGGGTACGTCACCACGAGGCTTAGGCTAAGGCTGGGGCTCCCCTAGCTTTAGGCTAAGGCTCTCCTATCCTTAGGCTAGGGCTCGCCTAGCCGTAGGCTAGGGCACCCCTAGGCTTAGGCTCGGGCACCCCTAGGCTTAGGCTAGGACTCATGTAGCCTTAGGCTAGGGCTCCCCTAGGCTTAGGCTAGGGCACACCTAGGCTTAGGATAGGGCTCCCGTAGCCTTAGCTTCGGGCACCCCTAGGCTTAGGCTAGGGCTCCCCTAGCCTTAGGCTAGGCACCCCTAGGCTTAGGCTAGGGCTCCCCTAGCCTTAGAATAGGGCTCCCCTCACCTAAGTGTAGGGCTCCCCTAGCCTTAGATTAGGGCACCCCTAGGCTTAGGCTAGGACACCCATAGGATTAGGCTAGGGCACCCATAGGCTTACGATAAGGCTAGGGCTCCCATTGCCTTAGGCTAGGGCACACCTAGGCTTAGGCTAGGGCTACCCTAGCCTTAGGTTCGGGCACCCCTAGGCTTAGGCTAGGGCTCCCCTAGCTTTACGCTAGGGCACCCATAGCCTTCGGTTAGACTCCCCTAGCCTTAGGCTAGGGCTCCCCTATCCTTAAGCCAGGGCACCCCTAGGCTTAGTCCAGGGCTCCCATAGCCTTAGGCTAGGGCTCCCCTAGCCTTAGGCTAGGGCTCCCCTAGGCTTAGGCTCGGGTACCCCTATCCTTAGGCTAGGGCTCCCCTAGCCTTAGGGTAAGTCACCCCGAGGCTTAGGCTAAGGCTAGGGCTCCCCTAGCCTTGGGCTAAGGCTCCCCTATCCTTAGCCTAGTACACCCATAGGCTTAGGCTCGGGCACCTCTAGGCTAAGGCTAGGGCTCCCCTAGCCTTAGGCTAGGACTCCCCTAGCCTTAGGCTAGGGCACCCTTAGGCTTAGGATAGGGCTCCCTTAGCCTTAGGTTCGGGCACCCCTAGGCTTAGGCTAAGGCTAGGCCTCCCATAGCCTTAGGCTAGGGCTCCCCAAGCCTTAGGCTCAGGCACCCCTAGGCTTAGGCTCGGGAACCCCTAAGCTTAGGCTAGGGCTCCATTAGCCTTAGGCTAGGGCTCCCCTAGCCTTAGGCTATGGCACCCCTATGCTTAGGCTAAGGTTAGGGCTCCCCTAGCCTTAGGCTATGGCACCCCTAGGCTTAGGCTAGGGCTCCCCTGGCATTAAGTTGGGGCACCCCTAAGCTTAGGCTAAGGCTAGGGCTCCCCTAGCCTTAGGCTTGGGTTCCCCTAACCTTTTGCTAGGGCACCCCGAGGCTTAGGCTAAGACTTGGGCTCCCCAATCCTTAGGCTAGGGCTCCCCAACCCTTAGGCTAGGGGTCCCCTAGCCTTAGGCAAGGGCACCCTTAGGCTTAGGATAGGGCTCCCTTAGCCTTAGGTTCGGGCACCCCTAGGCTTAGGCTAAGGCTAGGGCTCGCCTAGCCTTAGGCTAGGGCTCCCCAAGCCTTAGCTCAGGCACCCCTTGGCTTAGGCTCGGGCACCCCTAGGCTTAGGCTAGGGCTCCATTAGCCTTAGGCTAGGGCTCACCTAGCCTTAGGCTAGGGCTCCCCTAGCCTTAGGCTATGGCACCCCTATGCTTAGGCTAAGGTTAGGGCTCCCCTAGCCTTAGGCTATTTCACCCCTAGGCTTAGGCTAGGGTTCCCCTAGCCTTAAGTTGGGGCACCCCTAAGCTTAGGCTAAGGCTAGGGCTCCCCTAGGCTTAGGCAAGGGCTCCCCTAGCCTTAGGCTCGGGCATCCCCATTCTTAGGCTAGGACTCCCCTAGACTTAGGCTAGGGCTCCCCTTGCCTTAGGCTAGTGCTCCCCTATCCTTAGGCCAGGGCACCCCTAGGCTTAGTCCAGGGCTCCCATAGCCTTAGGCTAGGGCTCCCTAGCCTTAGGGTAAGTCACCCTGAGGCTTAGGCTAAGGCTAGGGCTCCCCTAGCCTTAGGCTAAGGCTCCCCTATCCTTAGGCTAGGGCACCCATAGGCTTAGGCTCGGTCACCCCTAGGCTATGGCTAGGGCTCCCCTAGCCTTAGGCTAGGGCAACCTTAGGCTTAGGATAGGGCTCCCCTTGCCTTAGGTTCGGGCACCACTAGGCTTAGGCTAGGGCTCCCCTAGGCTAAGGCTAAGACTGGGGCTCCCCTAGCCCTAGGCTAGGGCTCCCAAAACCTTAGGCTAGACGTCCCCTAGCCTTAGGCAAGGGCACCCCTTGGCTTAGGCTAAGGCTAGGGCTCCCCTAGCCTTAGGCTCAGGCACCCCTAGGCTTAGGCTCGGGAACCGCTAGGCTTAGGCTAGGGCTCCCCTAGCCTAAAGGTAGGTCACACCTAGGCTTAGGCTAATTCTAGTGCTCCCCTAGCATTAGGCTAGGGCACCCCTAGGCTTAGGTTCGGGCACCCCTAGGCTTAGTCCAGGGCTCCCCCAGCCCTAGGCTAGGGCTCCCCTATCCTTAGACTAGGGCACCCCTAGGCTTAGGCTCGGGCAGCCCTAGGCTTAGGCTAAGGCTAGGGCTCCCCTAGCCTTCGGCTAGGGCTCCCCTAGTCTTAGGGTCGGTCACACCTAGGCTTAGGCTAATTCTAGGGCTCCCCTGGCCTTAGGCTAGGGCACCCCTAGGCTTAGGCTCAGGCACACCTATGCTTAGGCTAGGGCTCCCCTAGACTTAGGCTAGTGCTCCTCTATCCTTAGGCCAGGGCACCCCTAGGCTTAGTACAGGTTTCCCCTAGCCCTAGGATAGGGCTCCCTATCCTTAGGCTAGGGCACCCCCAGGCTTAGGCTAGGACTCCCTGAGCCTTAGTTTAGGGCACCCCAGACTTAGGCTACGGTTCCCTTAGCCTTATGCTAAGGCTCCCCTAGCCTAAGGCTAGGGCTCCCCTTGCCTTAGGTAGGGCACCCCTAAGCTTAGGCTAAGGATAGGGATCCCCTAGCCTTATGCTAGGACCTCCCTAGCCTTAGGTTAGGGCACCCCTAGGCTTAGGCTAGGGCTCCCCTAGCCTTAAGTTTGGGCTCCCCTAGGCTTAGGCTAGGGCTCCCTTAGCTTTAGGCTAGGGCTCCTCTAGCCTTAGGGTAGGGCACCCCTAGCCTTAGGCTAGGGCACCCCTAGGATTTGGCTAAGGCTTGGGTTCCTCTACCCTTAGGCTAGTGCTCCCCAACCTTAGGCTAGGGCACCCTTAGGCTTAGGCTAAGTCTAGGGCTCCCCTAGCCTTTGGTATGGCAGCCCTAGGCTTAGGCTTGGGCTCCCCTAGCCTTAGGCTAGGGCACCCCTAAGCTCAGGCTCCGGCTAGGGCTCCACTAGCCTTAGGCTTGGGCTACCCTATCCTTAGGCTACGGCTCCCCTAGCCTTAGGCTAGGGCTCTCCTAGCCTTAGGCTACAGCACCACTAGGCTTAGGCTAGGGCTCCCCTTCTCTTAGGCTCAGGCTCCCCTAGCCTTAGGCTCGTGCTCCCCTAGCCTTAGGCTAGGGCTCCCCTAGCCTTAGGCTAGGGCTCCCCTAGACTTAGTCCAGGGCTCCCCTAGCCTTAGGGTAGGGCTCCCCTAGCCTTGGCTAGGGCACCCCTAGGCTAAAGCTAACGCTAGGGTTCCCATAGCCTAAGGCTAGGGCTCCCCGAGCCTTAGGATAGGCCACCCCTAGGCATAGGCTAAGACTAGGACTCCCCTAGCCTTAGGCTAGGGCTCCCCTAGGCTTAGGCTTGGGCACCCGTAGGCTTACTCCAGGGCTCCCCTACCCCTAGGCTAGGGCTCCCCTAGGCTTAGGCTCGGGCAACCCTAGGCTTAGGCTAAAGCTAGGGCTCCCCTAGCCTTCGGCTAGGGCTCCCCTAGGCTTACGGTAGGCCACCCCTAGGCTTAGGCTAATTCTAGGGCTCCCCTAGCCTTAGGCTAGGGCACCCCTAGGCTTAGGCTCAGGCACACCTATGCTTAGGATAGGGGTCCCCTAGACTTAGGCTAGGGCACCCCTAGGCCTAGGCTAATGCTAGGGCTCCCCTAGCCCTAGGCTAGGGCACCTTTAGGCTTAGGCTAAAGCTAGGGCTCCCCTAGCCTTAGGCTAGGGCTCCACTAGCCTTAGGCTAGGGCACCCCTAGGCTTAGGCCAGGACTCCCCTAGCCTTAGGCTAGGGCACCCCTAGGTTTAGGCTAAGTCTAGGGCTCACCCAGCCTTAGTCTAGGGCTCCCCTAGCCTTAGGCTAGGGCACCCCTAGGCTTAGGCTAGGACTCCCATAGCCTTAGGCTAGGGCAGCCCTAGGCTTAGGGTAAGGCTAGGGCTCCCCTAGACTTAGGCTCGGGCACCTAAAGGCTTAGGCTAAGGCTAGGGCTCCCCTAGCCTTAGGCTAGGGCACCCCTAGGCTTAGGCTAAGGCTAGGCCTCCCCTAGCATTAGGCTATGGCTCCCCTAGCCTTAGGCTAGGGCTCCCCTAGCATTAGGCTTGGGCACCCCTAGGCTTAGGCTAGGGCTAGGGCTCCCCTAGCCTTAGGCTAGGCCTCCCCTAGCCTTAGGCTAGGGCACCTTTAGTCTAAGGCTATGGCTAGGGCTCCCCTAGGCGTAGGCTAGGGCAACCCTAGGCTTAGGTTAGGGCACCCATAGGCTTAGGTTAGGGCACCCCTAGGCTTAGGCTAAGGCTAGGGCTCCCCTAGCCTTAGGCTAGGGCTCCCCTAGCCTTAGGCTAGGGCACCTTTAGGCTTACGCTAAGGCTAGGGTTCCCCTAGCCTTAGGCTAGGGTACCCCTAGGCTTAGGCTAAGTCTAAGGCTCCACTAGGCTTAGGCTAGGGCTCCCATAGACTTAGGCTAGGGCACCCCTAGGGTTAGGGTTAGGCTAGCGCTCCCCTAGCCTTACGCTTGGGCTTCCCTAGCCTTAGGCTAGGGCACCTCTAGGCTTAGGCTAAGGCTAGGGCTCCCCTCGCCTTAGGCTAGGGCTACCCTAGCATTAGGCTAGGTTACCCCTAGGCTTAGGCTAAGGCTAGGGCTCCCCTAGCCTTTGGCTAGGGCTCCCCTAGCCTTGGATAGGGCACCCCTAGGCCTAGGCTAACACTAGGGCTCCCCTAGCCCTAGGCTAGGGCACCCCTAGGCTTAGGCTAAGGCTAGGGCTCCCCTAACCTTAGGCTAGGGCACCCGAGGCTTAGGCTAAGGCTACGGCTCCCCTAGCCTTAGGCTAAGGTACCCCTAGACTTAGGCTAAAGTACCCTAGACTTAGGCTAGGACACCCAAAGGCTTAGGGTAAGGCTAGGGCTCCCCTAGCCTTAGGCTAGGGCTCCCCTAACCTTAGGCTAGGGCACCCCTAGGCTTAGGCTAAGGAAGGGCTCCCCTAGCCTTAGGCTAGGGCACCCCTAGGCTTAGGCTAGGGCTCCCCTAGCCTTTAGTTCTGGCACTCCTAGGCTTAGGCTTAGGCTAGGGCTCCATTAGCCTTAGGCTAGGGCTCCCCTTGCCTTAGGCTAGGGCTCCCCTAGCCTTAGGCTATGGCACCCCAAGTCTTAGGCTAACCCTAGGGCTCCCCTAGCCTTAGGCTAGGGCACCCCTAGGCTTAGGCCAGGGCTCCCCTAGCCTTAGGTTGGGGCACACCTAGGCTTAGGCTAAGGCTAGGGCTCCCCTAGCCTTAGGCTAGGGCACCCCTAAGCTTAGGCTAAGGCTTGGGTTCTCCTAGCCTTAGGCTAGGGCTCCCCTAACCGTATGCTAGGTCACCCCTAGGCTTAGGCTAAGGCTAGAGCTCCCCTAGCCTTAGGCTAAGGCTCCCCTAGCCTTAGGCTAGGGCTCCCCTAGCCTTAGGCTAAGGCTCCCCTAGCCTTAGGCTAGGGCTCCCCTAGCCTTCGGTAGGGCTCCCCTAGTCTTCGGCTAGGGCTCCCCTAGCCTTAGTGTAGGTCACCCCTAGGCTTATGTTAAGGCTAGGGCTCCCCTAGCCTTAGACTAAGTCTCCCCTAGCCTTAGGCTTGGGCTCCCCTAGCATTAGGCTCGGGCACCGCTAGGCTTAGGCTCGGCACCCCTAGGCTTAGGCTAGAGCTCCCCTAGCCTTAGGCTAGGGCTCCCCTAGGCTTAGGCTAAGACTAGGGCTTCCCTAGCCTTAGGTTAGGGCTCCCCAAGCCTTAGGCTAGGGCTCCCCTAGCCTTAGGCAAGTGCACCCCTAGGCTTAGGCTAAGGCTAGGGCTCCCCTAGCCTTAGGCTAGGGCACCCATAGGCTTAGGCTAGGGCACCCATAGGCTTAGGCTAATGCTAGGGCACCCCAAGCCTTAGGTATGGCAGCCCTAGGCTTAGGCTTGGGCTCCCCTAACCTTATTCTACGGCACCCCTAGGCTTAGGCTAAGGATAGGGCTCCCCTAGTCTTAGGCTAGGGCACCCCTAAGCTAAGGCTTAGGCTAGGTCTCCCCTAGCCTTAGGCTCAGGCTCCCCTAGCCTTAGGCTCGTGCTCCCCTAGCCTTAGGCTCGGGCACCCCTAGCCTTAGGCTAAGGCTCCCCTAGACTTAGTCCAGGGCTCCCCTAGCCTTAGGGTAGGGCTCCCCTAGCCTTGGCTAGGGCACCCCTAGGCTAAAGCTAACGCTAGGGTTCCCATAGCCTTAGGCTAGGGCTCCCCGAGCCTTAGGATAGGCCACCCCTAGGCATAGGCTAAGACTAGGACTCCCCTAACCTTAGGCTAGGGCTCCCCTAGGCTTAGGCTTGGGCACCCGTAGGCTTACTCCAGGGCTCCCCTACCCCTAGGCTAGGGTTCCCCTAGGCTTAGGCTCGGGCATCCCTAGGCTTAGGCTAAAGCTAGAGCTCCCCTAGCCTTCGGCTAGGGCTCCCCTAGGCTTACGGTAGGCCACCTCTAGGCTTAGGCTAATTCTAGGGCTCCCCTAGCCTTAGGATAGGGCACCCCTAGGCTTAGGCTCAGGCACACCTATGCTTAGGATAGGGGTCCCCTAGACTTAGGCTAGGGCACCCCTAGGCCTAGGCTAAGGCTAGGGCTCCCCTAGCCCTAGGCTAGGGCACCTTTAGGCTTAGGCTAAAGCTAGGGCTCCCCTAGCCTTAGGCTAGGGCTCCACTAGCCTTAGGATAGGGAACCCCTAGGCTTAGGCTAGGACTCCCCTAGCCTTAGGCTAGGGCACCCCTAGGTTTAGGCTAAGTCTAGGGCTCACCCAGCCTTAGGCTAGGGCTCCCCTAGCCTTAGGCTAGGGCACCCCTAGGCTTAGGCTAGGACTCCCATAGCCTTAGACTAGGGCAGCCCTAGGCTTAGGGTAAGGCTAGGGCTCCCCTAGACTTAGGCTCGGGCACCTAAAGGCTTAGGCTAAGGCTAGGCCTCCCCTAGCATTAGGCTAAGGCTCCCCTAGCCTTAGGCTAGGGCTCCCCTAGCATTAGGCTTGGGCACCCCTAGGCGTAGGCTAAGGCTACAGCTCCCCTAGCCTTAGGCTAGGCCTCCCCTGGCCTTAGGCTAAGGCACCTTTAGTCTAAGGCTATGGCTAGGGCTCCCCTAGGCGTAGTCTAGGGCAACCCTAGGCTTAGGTTAGGGCACCCCTAGGCTTAGGTTAGGGCACCCCTAGGCTTAGGCTAAGGCTAGGGCTCCCCTAGCCTTAGGTTAGGGCTCCCCAAGCCTTAGGCTAGGGCACCTTTAGGCTTACGCTAAGGCTAGGGTTCCCCTAGCCTTAGGCTAGGGCTCCCCTAGCCTTAGGCTAGGGTACCCCTAGGCTTAGGCTAAGTCTAAGGCTCCACTAGCCTTAGGCTCCGGAACCCCTAGGCTTAGGCTAGGGCTCCCATAGACTTAGGCTAGGGCACCCCTAGGGTTAGGGTTAGGCTAGCGCTCCCCTAGCCTTACGCTAGGGCTTCCCTAGCCTTAGGCTAGGGCACCTCTAGGCTTAGGCTAAGGCTAGGGCTCCCCTCGCCTTAGGCTAGGGCTACCCTAGCATTAGGCTAGGTTACCCCTAGGCTTAGGCTAAGGCTAGGGCTCCCCTAGCTTTTGGCTAGGGCTCCCCTAGCCTTGGATAGGGCACCCCTAGGCCTAGGCTAACACTAGGGCTCCCCTAGCCCTAGGCTAGGGCACCCCTAGGCTTAGGCTAAGGCTAGGGCTCCCCTAACCTTAGGCTAGGGCACCCGAGGCTTAGGCTAAGGCTACGGCTCCCCTAGCCTTAGGCTAAGGTACCCCTAGACTTAGGCTAAGGTACCCCTAGACTTAGGCTAGGATACCCAAAGGCTTAGGGTAAGGCTAGGGCTCCCCTAGCCTTAGGCTAGGGCTCCCCTAACCTTAGGCTAGGGCACCCCTAGGCTTAGGCTAAGGAAGGGCTCCCCTAGCCTTAGGCTAGGGCACCCCTAGGCTTAGGCTAGGGCTCCCCTAGCCTTTAGTTCTGGCACCCCTAGGCTTAGGCTTAGGCTAGGGCTCCATTAGCCTTAGGCTAGGGCTCCCCTAGCCTTAGGCTAGGGCTCCCCTAGCCTTAGGCTATGGCACCCCAAGTCTTAGGCTAACCCTAGGGCTCCCCTAGCCTTAGGCTAGGGCACCCCTAGGCTTAGGCCAGGGCTCCCCTAGCCTTAGGTTGGGGCACACCTAGGCTTAGGCTAAGGCTAGGGCTCCCCAAGCCTTAGGCTAGGGCACCCCTAAGCTTAGGCTAAGGCTTGGGTTCTCCTAGCCTTAGGCTAGGGCTCCCCTAACCGTATGCTAGGTCACCCCTAGGCTTAGGCTAAGGCTAGGGCTCCCCTAGCCTTAGGCTAAGGCTCCCCTAGCCTTAGGCTAGGGCTCCCCTAGCCTTCGGTAGGGCTCCCCTAGTCTTCGGCTAGGGCTCCCCTAGCCTTAGTGTAGGTCACCCCTAGGCTTAGGTTAAGGCTAGGGCTCCCCTAACCTTAGACTAAGTCTCCCCTAGCCTTAGGCTTGGGCTCCCCTAGCATTAGGCTCGGGCACCGCTAGGCTTAGGCTCGGCACCCCTAGGCTTAGGCTAGAGCTCCCCTAGCCTTAGGCTAGGGCTCCCCTAGGCTTAGGCTAAGACTAGGGCTCCCCTAGCCTTAGGTTAGGGCTCCCCAAGCCTTAGGCTAGGGCTCCCCTAGCCTTAGGCAAGGGCACCCCTAGGCTTAGGCTAAGGCTAGGGCTCCCCTAGTCTTAGGCTAGGGCACCCCTAAGCTAAGGCTTAGGCTAGGTCTCCCCTAGCCTTAGGCTCAGGCTCCCCTAGCCTTAGGCTCGTGCTCCCCTAGCCTTAGGCTCGGATACCCCTAGCCTTAGGCTAGGGCTCCCCTAGACTTAGGCTAGGGCTCCCCTAGGCTTAGGCTAGGGCAACCCTAGGCTTAGGTAAGACTCCCCTAGCCTTAGGTTAGGGCATTCCTAGGCTTATGCTAAGGCATGCGTTCCCCTAGCCTTAGGCTAGGACACCCCTAGGCTTAGGCTAAGCTAGGGCTCTCCTAGCCTTAGGCTAGGGCTCTCCTAGCCTTAGGTTAGGGCACCACTAGGCTTAGGCTAGGGCTCCCCTTGCCTTAGGCTCGGGGTCCCCTAGCCTTAGGCTCGTGCTCCCCTAGCCTTAGGCTTGGGCACCCCTAGCCTTAAGTTAGGGCTCCCCTAGCCTTAGGCAAGGGTTCCCCTACCCTTAGGGTAGGGCACCCCTAGCCTTATGCTAGGGCTCCCCTAGCCTAAGCCTAGGGCTCCCCTAGCCTTAGGCTAGGGCTCCCCTAGCCTTACACTAGGGCACCCCTATGCTTAGGCTAAGGCTAGGGCTCCCCTAGCCTTAGGCTATGGCACCCCTAGGTTTAGGCTAGGGCTCCCCTAGCCTTAGATTGGGGCACCCCTAAACTTAGGTTAAGGCTATGGCTCGCCTAGCCTTATGCTTGTGCTCCCCTAGCCTTAGGCTCGGGCACCCCTAGCCTTAGGCTAGGGCTCCCCTAGACTTAGGCTAGGGTTCCCCTAGCCTTAGGCTAGTGATCTCTTATCCTTAGGCCAGGGCACCCCTAGGCTTAGTCCAGGGCTCCCATAGCCTTAGGCTAGGGCTCCCCTAGCCTTAGGCTAGGGCTCCCCTAGGCTTAGGCTCGGGCACACTTAGCCTTAGGCTAGGGCTCCCCTAGCCTTAGGGTAAGTCACCCCGAGGCTTAGGCTAAGGCTAGGGCTCCCTTAGCCTTAGGCTAAGGCTCCCCTATCCTTAGGCTAGGGCACCCCTTGGCTTAGGCTCGGGCACCCCTAGGCTAAGGCTATGGCTCCCCTAGCCATAGGCTAGGGCACCCCTAGGCTTAGGATAGGGCTCCCCTAGCCTTAGGTTCGGGCAGCCCTAGGTTTATGCTAGGGCTCCTCTAGGCTTAGGCCAAGACTTGGGCTCCCCTAGCCTTAGGCTAGGGCTCTCCAAGCCTTAGGCTTGGGGTCCTCTAGCCTTAGGCAAGGGCACCCCTAGGCTTAGGCTCAGGCTAGGGCTCCCCTAGCCTTAGGCTAGGGCTCCCCTAGGCTTAGGCTCAGGCACCCCTAGGCTTAGGCTCGGGCACCCCTAGGCTTATGCTAGGGCTCCATTAGCCTTAGGCTAGGGCTCCACTAGCCTTAGGCTAGGGCTCACGTAGCCTTAGGCTATGGCACCCCTATGCTTAGGCTAAGGCTAGGGCTCTCCTAGCCTTAGGCTAGGGCTCCCCTAGCCTTCGGCTAGGGCTCCCCTAGCCTTAGTGTAATTCACCCCGAGGTTTAGGCTAAGGCTAGGGCTCCCCTAGCCTTAGGATAAGGCTCCCCTGTCCTTAGGCTAGGGCTCCCCTAGCCTTAGGCTAGGGCACCCCTAGGCTTAGGCTCGGGCACCCCTAGGCTTAGGCTAGGGCTCCCCTAGCTTTAGGCTAGGGCTCCCCTAGGCTTAGGCTGGGGCACACCTTGGCTTAGGCTAGGGCTCCCCTAGCCTTAGGCTAGGGCACCCCTAGGCTTAGGCTAGGACTCCCCTAGCCTTAGGTTAGGGCACCCCTAGGCTTAGGCTAGGGCTCCCCTAGCCGTAGGATAGGGCTCCCCTAGCCTAAGGCTAGGGCTCCCCTAGCCTTAGGCTCGGGCTCCCATAGCCTTAGGCTAGGGCACCCATAGTCTTAGGCTAAGGCTAGGGCTCCCCTAGCCTTAGTTATGGCAGCCCTTGGCTTACACTTGGGCTCCTCTAGCCTTGGACTAGGGCTCCCTTAGGCTTAGGCTTAGGCTAGGGCTCCCCTAGCCTTGGGCTAGGGCACCCCTAGGCTTAGGCTAGGGGTCCCCTTGCCTTATGTTCGGTCACCCCTAGGCTTAGGCTTGGGCTCCCCTAGCCTTGGGCTAAGGCACGCCTAGGCTTAGGCTTAGGCTAGGGCTCCCCTAGCCTTAGGCTAGGGCACCCCTAGGCTTAGGCTAGGGGTCCCCTTGCCTTATGTTCGGGCACCCCTAGGCTTAGGCTTGGGCTCCCCTAGCCTTGGGCTAAGGCACCCCTAGGCTTAGACTTAGGCTAGGGCTCCCCTAGCCTTAGGCTAGGGCACACCTAGGCTTAGGCTAGGGTTCCCCTTGCCTTAGGTTCGGGCACCCCTAGGCTTAGGCTAGGGCTCCCCTAGCCTTAGGCTAGGGCACCCCTAGGCTTAGGTTAGGGCTCCCTTAGTTTTAGGTTGGGCTCCCCTAGCTTAGGCTAGGGCAACCCTAGGCTTAGGCTAAGGCTAGGGCTCCCCTAGCCTTAGGCTAGCGCACCCCTAGGCTTAGCCTAAGGCTAGCGCTCCCCTAGTCTTAGGCTAGGGCACACCTAAGCTTAGGCTAAGGCTAGGGATCCCCTAGACTTAGACTAAGGCTCCCATATCCTTAGGCTACGGCACCCCTAGGCTTTGGCTAAGCCTAGGGTTCTCCTAGCCTTAGGCTAGGGCTCTCCTAGCCTTTGGCTCGGGCTCCCCTAGCCTTAGGCTCGTTCTCCCCTATCCCTAGGCTCGGGCACCCCTAGCCTTAGGCTAGGGCTTCCCGAGGCTTAGTCCAGGGTTCCCCTAGCCTTAGGCTAGGGCTCCCCTACCCTTAGGGTCGGGCACCCCTAGCCTTATGCTAGGGCTCCCCTAGCCTTAGGCAAGGGTTCCCCTACCCTTAGGGTAGGGCACCCCTAGCCTTATGCTAGGGCTAACCTAGCCTAAGCCTAGGGCTGCCCTAGCCTTAGGCTAGGGCTCCCCTAGCCTTACAGTAGGGCACCCCTATGCTTAGTCTAAGGCTAGGGCTCCCCTAGCCTTAGGCTATGGCACCCCTAGGTTTAGGCTAGGGCTCCCCTAGCCTTAGGTTGGGGCACCCCTAAACTTAGGCTAAGGCTATGGCTCGCCTAGCCTTAGGCTCGGGCTCCCCTAGCCTTAGGCTAGGGCTCCCATAGACTTAGGCTAGGGTTCCCCTAGCCTTAGGCTAGTGATCTCTTATCCTTAGGCCAGGGCACCCCTAGGCTTAGTCCAGGGCTCCCATAGCCTTAGGTTAGGGCTCCCCTAGCCTTAGGCTAGGGCTCCCCTAGGCTCAGTCTCGGGCACACATAGCCTTAGGCTAGGGCTCCCCTAGCCTTAGGGCAAGTCACCCCGAGGCTTAGGCTAAGGCTAGGGCTCCCTTAGCCTTAGGCTAAGGCTCCCCTATCCTTAGTCTAGGGCACCCCTTGGCTTACGCTCGGGCACCCCTAGGCTAAGGCTATGGCTCCCCTAGCCTTAGGCTAGGGCACCCCTAGGTTTAGGATAGGGCTCCCCTAGCCTTAGGTTTGGGCAGCCCTAGGTTTAGCCTAGGGCTCCCCTAGGCTTAGGCTAAGACTAGGGCTCCCCTAGCCTTAGGTTAGGGCTTCCCAAGCCTTAGGCTAGGGGTCCCCTAGCCTTAGGCAAGGGCACCCCTAGGCTTAGGCTAAGGCTAGGGCTCCCCTAGCCTTAGGCTAGGGCTCCCCTAGCCTTAGGCTCAGGCACCCCTAGGCTTAGGTTCGGGCACCCCTAGGCTTAGGCTAGGGCTCCATTAGCCTTAGGCTAGGGCTCTCCTAGCCTTAGGCTAGGGCTCACCTAGCCTTAGGCTATGGCACCCCTATGTTTACGCTAAGGCTAGGGCTCCCGTAGCCTTAGGCTATGGCACCTCTAGGCTTAGGCTAGGGCTCCCCTAGCTTAGTTTGGGGCACCCCTAAGCTTAGGCTAAGGCTAGGGCTCCCCTATCCTTAGGGTACGTCACACCGAGGCTTAGGCTAAGGCTAAGGCTTCCCTAGCCTTAGGCTAAGGCTCCCCTATCCTTAGGCTAGGGCTCCCCTAGCCTTAGGTTCGGGCACCCCTAGGCTTAGGCTAGGGCTCCCCTAGCCTTAGGCTAGGGCACCCATAGGCTTAGGCTAGGACTCCCCTAGCCTTAGGTTAGGGCACCCCTAGGCTTAAGCTAGGGCTCCCATAACCGTAGGATAGAGCTCCCCTAGCCTAAGGCTAGGGCTCCCGTAGCCTTTGGCTCGGGCTCCCATAGCCTTAGGCTAGGGCACCCCTAGGCTTAGGCTAAGGGTAGGGCTTACCTAGCCTTAGGCTAGGGCACCCCTAGGCTTAGCCTTAGGCTAGCGCTCCCCTCGCCTTAGGCTATGGCTCCCCTAGCCTTAGGTTAGGGCACCCATAGGCTTAGGCTTAGGCTTGGGATCCCCTAGCCTTAGGCTAGCGCACCCCTAGGCTTAGCCTAAGGCTAGCGCTCCCCTAGTCTTAGGCTAGGGCACACCTAAGCTTAGGCTAAGGCTAGGGATCCCCTAGACTTAGACTAAGGCTCCCATATCCTTAGGCTACGGCACCCCTAGGCTTTGGCTAAGCCTAGGGTTCTCCTAGCCTTAGGCTAGGGCTCTCCTAGCCTTTGGCTCGGGCTCCCCTAGCCTTAGGCTCGTTCTCCCCTATCCCTAGGCTCGGGCACCCCTAGCCTTAGGCTAGGGCTTCCCGAGGCTTAGTCCAGGGTTCCCCTAGCCTTAGGCTAGGGCTCCCCTACCCTTAGGGTCGGGCACCCCTAGCCTTATGCTAGGGCTCCCCTAGCCTTAGGCAAGGGTTCCCCTACCCTTAGGGTAGGGCACCCCTAGCCTTATGCTAGGGCTAACCTAGCCTAAGCCTAGGGCTGCCCTAGCCTTAGGCTAGGGCTCCCCTAGCCTTACAGTAGGGCACCCCTATGCTTAGTCTAAGGCTAGGGCTCCCCTAGCCTTAGGCTATGGCACCCCTAGGTTTAGGCTAGGGCTCCCCTAGCCTTAGGTTGGGGCACCCCTAAACTTAGGCTAAGGCTATGGCTCGCCTAGCCTTAGGCTCGGGCTCCCCTAGCCTTAGGCTAGGGCTCCCATAGACTTAGGCTAGGGTTCCCCTAGCCTTAGGCTAGTGATCTCTTATCCTTAGGCCAGGGCACCCCTAGGCTTAGTCCAGGGCTCCCATAGCCTTAGGTTAGGGCTCCCCTAGCCTTAGGCTAGGGCTCCCCTAGGCTTAGTCTCGGGCACACATAGCCTTAGGCTAGGGCTCCCCTAGCCTTAGGGCAAGTCACCCCGAGGCTTAGGCTAAGGCTAGGGCTCCCTTAGCCTTAGGCTAAGGCTCCCCTATCCTTAGTCTAGGGCACCCCTTGGCTTACGCTCGGGCACCCCTAGGCTAAGGCTATGGCTCCCCTAGCCTTAGGCTAGGGCACCCCTAGGCTTAGGATAGGGCTCCCCTAGCCTTAGGTTCGGGCAGCCCTAGGTTTAGGCTAGGGCTCCCCTAGGCTTAGGCTAAGACTAGGGCTCCCCTAGCCTTAGGTTAGGGCTTCCCAAGCCTTAGGCTAGGGGTCCCCTAGCCTTAGGCAAGGGCACCCCTAGGCTTAGGCTAAGGCTAGGGCTCCCCTAGCCTTAGGCTAGGGCTCCCCTAGCCTTAGGCTCAGGCACCCCTAGGCTTAGGTTCGGGCACCCCTAGGCTTAGGCTAGGGCTCCATTAGCCTTAGGCTAGGGCTCTACTAGCCTTAGGCTAGGGCTCACCTAGCCTTAGGCTATGGCACCCCTATGTTTACGCTAAGGCTAGGGCTCCCGTAGCCTTAGGCTATGGCACCTATAGGCTTAGGCTAGGGCTCCCCTAGCTTAGTTTGGGGCACCCCTAAGCTTAGGCTAAGGCTAGGGCTCCCCTATCCTTAGGGTACGTCACACCGAGGCTTAGGCTAAGGCTAAGGCTTCCCTAGCCTTAGGCTAAGGCTCCCCTATCCTTAGGCTAGGGCTCCCCTAGCCTTAGGTTCGGGCACCCCTAGGCTTAGGCTAGGGCTCCCCTAGCCTTAGGCTAGGGCACCCATAGGCTTAGGCTAGGACTCCCCTAGCCTTAGGTTAGGGCACCCCTAGGCTTAAGCTAGGGCTCCCATAACCGTAGGATAGGGCTCCCCTAGCCTAAGGCTAGGGCTCCCGTAGCCTTTGGCTCGGGCTCCCATAGCCTTAGGCTAGGGCACCCCTAGGCTTAGGCTAAGGGTAGGGCTTACCTAGCCTTAGGCTAGGGCACCCCTAGGCTTAGCCTTAGGCTAGCGCTCCCCTCGCCTTAGGCTATGGCTCCCCTAGCCTTAGGTTAGGGCACCCATAGGCTTAGGCTTAGGCTTGGGATTCCCTAGCCTTGGGCTAGGGCACCCCTAGGCTTAGGCTAAGGCTAGGGCTCCCCTAGTCTTAGGCTAGGGCACACCTAAACTTAGGCTAAGGCTAGGGATCCCCTAGACTTAGACTAGGGCTCCCATATCCTTAGGCTATGGCACCCCTAGGCTTAGGCTAAGCCTAGGGCTCTCCTAGCCTTAGGCTCAGGCTCCCCTAGCCTTAGGCTCGTGCTCCCCTAGCCCTAGGCTCGGGCACCCCTAGCCTTAGGCTAGGGCTTCCCGAGGCTTAGTCCAGGGTTCCCCTAGCCTTAGGCTAGGGCTCCCCTACCCTTAGGATCGGGCACCCCTAGCCTTAGGCTAGGGCTCCCCTAGCCTAAGCCTAGGGGTCCCCTAGCTTTAGGCTAGGGCTCCCCTAGCCTTACACTAGGGCACCCCTAGGCTTAGGCTAAGGCTAGGTCTCCCCTAGCCTTAGGATAGGACACCCCTAGGCTTAGGCTAAGGCTAGGGCTCCCCTAGCCTTAGGCTAGGGCACCCCTAGGCTTAGGCTAGGGCTCCCCTAGCCTTAGTTTCGGGCAACCCTAGGCTTAGGCTAAGGCTAGGGCTCCCCTAGCCTTAGACTAGGGCACCCATAGGCTTAGGCTAGGGCACCCATAGGCTTAGGCTATAGCTAGGGCTCCCTTAGGCTTAGGTATGGCAGACCTAGGCTTGGGCTTGGGCTCCCCTAGCCTTAGGCTAAGGCACCCGTAGGCTTAGGCTAAGGCTAGGGTTCCCCTAGTCTTAGGCTAGGGCACACGTAAACTTAGGTTAAGGCTAGGGCTCACCTAGGCTTAGGCTCAGGCACCCCTAGGCTTAGGCTAAGGCTACGGCTCCCCTAGCCTTAGGTAGGGCACCCCTAGGCTTAGGCTAAGGCTCCCCTAGCCTTAAGCTAGGGCTCCCCTAGGCTTAGTCTAAGGCTAGGGCTCCTCTAGCCTTAGGCTAGTGCTCCCCAACCTTAGGCTAGGGCACGCCTAGGCTTAGGCTAGGGCACCCCTAGGCTTAGGCTAAGGCTAGGGCGCCTCTAGCCTTAGGCTAGTGCTCCCCAACCTTACGCTAGGGCACCCCTAGGCTTAGGCTAAGGCTAGGGCTCCCCTAGCCTTAGGTATGGCAGCCCTAGGCTTAGGCTTGGGCTCCCCTAGCTTTAGGCTAGGGCACCCCTAAGCTTAGGCTAAGGCTAGGGCTCCCCTAGCCTTAGGTTTGGGCTCCCCTATCCTTAGGATAGGGTTCCCCTAGCCTTAGGCTAGGGCACCCCTAGGCTTAGGCTAAGCTAGGGCTCTCCTAGCCTTAGGCTAGGGCTCCCATAGATTTAGTCCAGGGCTCCCCTAGCCTTAGGTTAGGGGTCCCCTAGCCTTAGGCTAGGGTTCCCCTACCTTTAGGGTAGGGCACCCCTAGCCTTATGCTAGGGCTCCCCTAGCCTTACACACGGGCACACCTAGGCTTAGGCTAAGGCTAGGGCTTCCCTAGCCTTAGGGTAGGGCTCCCCTAACCTTGGCTAGGGCACCTTTAGTCTTAGGCTAAGGCTAGGGCTCCCCTAGCCTTAGGCTAGGGCACCCCTAGGCTTAGGCTAGGGCACCCCTAGGCTTAGGCTAGGGCACCCCTAGGCTTAGGCTAAGGCTAGGGCTCCCCTAGCCTTAGGCTAGGGCTCCCCTAGCCTTAGGCTTTGGCACCCCTAGGCTTAGGCTAAGTCTAGGGCTCCCTTAGCCTTAGGCTACGGCACCCCTAGGTTTAGGCTAGGGCTCCCCTAGCCTTTGGTTCGGGTACCCCTAGGCCTTAGGCTATGGCACCCCTAGGCTTAGGCTAAGGCTAGGGCTCCCCTAGACTTTGGCTAGGGTTCCCCTAACCTTGGATAGGGCACCCCTAGGATTAAGCTAAGGGTAGGGCTCCCCTAGCATTAGGCTAAGTTACGCCTAGCCTTAGGCTAAGGTACACCTAGCCTTAGGCTAGGACACCCATAGGCTTAGGTTAAGGCTAGGGCTCCCCTAGACTTAGGCTAGGGCTCCCCTAGCCTTAGGTAGGGCACCCCTAGGCTTAGGCTAAGTCTAGGGCTCCCCTAGCCTTAGGCTACGGCACCCCTAAGCTTAGGCTAGGGCTCCCATAGACTTAGGCTAGGGCACCCCTAGGCTTACGCTACGGCTAGGGCTCCCCTAGCCTTGGATAAGGCACCCCTAGGCCTAGGCTAACGCTAGGCACCCCTAGCCTTAGGCTAGGGCACCCCTAGGCTTAGGCTAAGGCTAGGGCTCCCCTAGCCTTAGGCTAAGGTACCCCTAGCCTTAGGCTAAGGTACGCCTAGCCTTAGGCTAGGACACCCATAAGCTTAGGGTAAGGCTAGGGCTCCCCTAGCCTTAGGCTAGGGCTCCCCTAGCCTTAGGCTAAGGCACCCCTAGGCTTAGGCTAAGGCTAAGGCTCCCCTAGCCTTTGGTTCGGTCACCCCTAGGCTTAGGCTAAGGGTAGGGCTCTCCTAGACTTAGGCTAGGGCACCCCTAGGCTTAGGCTAGGGCTCCCCTAGCCTTAGGTATGGCAGCCCTAGTCTTAGGCTTGGGCTCCCCTAGCCTTAGGCCTAGGCTCCCCTAGCCTTAGGATAGGGCTCCCCTAGACTTAACTAGGGCTCCCATAGCCTTAGGGTTTGGTCACCCCTAGGCTTAGGCTAGACCTCCCCTAGCTTTAGGCTAGGGCTCCCCTAGCCTTACACTAGGGCACCCCTAGGCTTAGGCTAAGGCTAGGTCTCCCCTAGCCTTAGGATAGGACACCCCTAGGCTTAGGCTAAGGCTAGGGCTCCCCTAGCCTTAGGATAGGGCACCCCTAGGCTTAGGCTAGGGCTCCCCTAGCCTTAGGTTCGGGCACCCCTAGGCTTAGGCTAAGGCTAGGGCTCCCCTAGCCTTAGAATAGGGCACCCATAGGCTTAGGCTAGGGCTCCCCTAGCCTTAGGCTAGGGCACCCCTAGGCTTAGGCTAGGGCTCCCCTAGCCTTAGGTTCGGGCACCCCTAGGCTTAGGCTAAGGCTAGGGCTCCCCTAGCCTTAGGCTACGGCACCCCTAGGTTTAGGCTAGGGCTCCCCTAGCCTTTGGTTCGGGTACCCCTAGGCCTTAGGCTATGGCACCCCTAGGCTTAGGCTAAGGCTAGGGCTCCCCTAGCCTTTGGCTAGGGTTCCCCTAACCTTGGATAGAGCACCCCTAGGATTAAGCTAAGGCTAGGTCTCCCCTAGCCTTAGGATAGGACACCCCTAGGCTTAGGCTAAGGCTAGGGCTCCCCTAGCCTTAGGCTAGGGCACCCCTAGGCTTAGGCTAGGGCTCCGCTAGCCTTAGGTTCGGGCACCCCTAGGCTTAGGCTAAGGCTAGGGCTCCCCTAGCCTTAGACTAGGGCACCCATAGGCTTAGGCTAGGGCACCCATAGGCTTAGGCTATAGCTAGGGCTCCCTTAGGCTTAGGTATGGCAGACCTAGGCTTGGGCTTGGGCTCCCCTAGCCTGAGGCTAAAGCACCCCTAGGCTTAGGCTAGTGTTCCCTTTGCCTTAGGCTAGGGCACCCTTAGGCTTAGGCTAAGCTAGGGCTCTCCTAGCCTTAGGCAAGTGTTCCCCTACCCTTAGGGTAGGGTACCCCTAGCCTTAGGTTAGGGCTCCCCTAGCCTAAGCCTAGGGATCCCCTAGCCTTAGGCTAGGGATCCACTAGCCTTACACTAGGGCACCCCTATGCTTAGGCTAAGGCTAGGGATCCCCTAGCCTTAGGCTATGGCAACTCTAGGTTTAGGCTAGGGCTCCCCTAGCCTTAGGTTGGGGCACCCCTAAACTTAGGCTAAGGCTATGGCTCGCCTAGCCTTAGGCTCGGGCTTCCCTAGCCTTAGGCTAGTGCTCCCCTAGCCTTAGGCTCGGGCACCCCTAGCCTTAGGCTAGGGCTCCCCTAGAGTTAGGCTAGGGTTCCCCTAGCCTTAGGCTAGTGATCTCTTATCCTTAGGCCATTGCACCCCTAGGCTTAGTCCAGGGCTCCCATAGCCTTAGGCTAGGGCTCCCCTAGCCTTAGGCTAGAGCTCCCCTAGGCTTATGCTCGGGGACACCTAGCCTTAGGCTAGGGCTCCCCTAGCCTTAGGGTAAGTCACCCCGAGTCTTAGGTTAAGGCTAGGGCTCCCTTAGCCTTAGGCTAAGGCTCCCCTATCCTTAGGCTAGGGCACCCCTTGGCTTAGGCTCGGGCACCCCTAGCCTAAGGGTAAGTCACCCCGAGTCTTAGGTTAAGGCTAGGGCTCCCCTAGCCTTAGGCTAAGGCTCCCCTGTCCTTAGGCTAGGGCTCCCCTAGCCTTAGGCTAGGGCACCCCTAAGCTTAGGCTCGGGCAACCCTAGGCTTAGGCTAGGGCTCCCCTAGCCTTAGGCTAGGGCTACCCTAGCCTTAGGCTAGGGCTCCACTAGCCTTAGGCTAGGGCTCCCATAGCCTTAGGCTAGGGCTCCCCTAGCCTTAGGGTACGTCACACCGAGGCTTATGCTAAGGCTAGGGCTCCCCTAGCCTTAGGCTAAGGCTCACCTATCCTTAGGCTAGGGCTCCCCTAGCCTTAGGCTAGGGCACCCCTAGGCTTAGGCTCGGGCACCCCTAGGCTTAGGCTAGGGCTCCCCTAGCCTTAGGCTAGGGCTCCCCTAGGCTTAGACTAGGGCACCCATAGGCTTAGGCTAGGGCACCCATAGGCTTAGGCTAAGGCTAGGGCTCCCCTAGGCTTAGGTATGGCAGACCTTGGCTTGGGCTTGGGCTCCCCTAGCCTTAGGCTAGGGCACCCGTACGCTTAGGCTAAGGCTAGGGTTCCCCTAGTCTTAGGCTAGGGCACACGTAAACTTAGGTTAAGGCTAGGGCTCCCCTAGGCTTAGGCTCAGGCACCCCTAGGCTTAGGCTAAGGCTAGGGCTCCCCTAGCCTTAGGCTAGGGCACCCCTAGGCTTTGGCTAGTGTTCCCTTAGACTTAGGCTAAGGTTCCTCTAGCCTAAGACCAGGGCTCCCCTAGACTTTGGCTAGGAACTCCCTAGCCTTAGGTTAGGGCACCCCTAGGCTTAGGCTAGGGCTCCCCTAGCCTTAAGCTAGGGCTCCCCTAGGCTTAGGCTAGGGCTCCCTTAGCTTTAGGCTAGGGCTCCCATAGCCTTAGGGTAGGGCACCCCTAGCCTTAGGCTAGGGCACCCCTAGGATTAGGCTAAGGCTGGGGCCCCTCTAGCCTTAGGCTAGTGCTCCCCAACCTTAGGCTAGGGCACCCCTAGGCTTAGGCTAAGGCTAGGGCTCCCCTAGCCTTAGGTATGGCCGCCCTAGGCTTAGGCTTGGGCTCCCCTAGCCTTAGGCTAGGGCACCCCTAAGCTTAGGCTAAGGCTAGGTCTCCCCTAGCCTTAGGCTTTGGCTCCCCTATCCTTAGGCTAGGGCTCCCCTAGCCTTAGGCTAGGGCACCCCTAGGCTTAGGCTATGCTAGGGCTCTCCTAGCCTTAGGCTAGGGCTCCCATAGACTTAGTCCAGGGCTCTCCTAGCCTTAGGGTAGGGCTCCCCTAACCTTGGCTAGGGCACCCCTATGCTTAGGCTAAGGCTAGGTCTCCCGTAGCCTTAGGCTATGGCACCCCTAGGCTTAGCCTAGGGCCCCCTAGCCTTAGGTTGGGGCACCCCAAAGATTAGGCTAAGGCTAGGCCTCCCCTAGCCTTATGCTAGGGCTCCCCTAGCCTTCGGCTTGGGCTCCCCTACCCTTAGGGTAATTCACCCCGAGGCTTAGGCTAAGGCTAGGGCTCCCCTAGCCTTAGGCTAAGGCTCCCCTGTCCTTAGGCTAGGGCTCCCCTAGCCTTAGGCTAGGGCACCTGTAGGCTTAGGCTCGGGCAACCCTAGGATTAGGCTAGGGCTCCCCTAGCCTTAGGCTAGGGCTACCCTAGCCTTAGGCTAGGGCTCCCATAGCCTTAGGGTACGTCACACCGAGGCTTAGGCTAAGGCTAAGGCTCCCCTAGCCTTAGGCTAAGGCTCCCCTATCCTTAGGCTAGGGCTCCCCTAGCCTTAGGCTAGGGCACCCCTAGGCTTAGGCTCGGGCACCCCTAGGCTTAGGCTAGGGCTCCCCTAGGCTTAGGCTAGGGCTCCCCTAGGCTTAGGCTAGGGCACACCTAGGCTTAGGATAGGGCTCCCCTAGCCTTAGGTTCGGGCACCCCTAGGCTTAGGCTAAGGCTAGGGCTCCCCTAGCCTTAGACTAGGGCACCCATAGGCTTAGGCTAGGGCACCCATAGGCTTAGGCTAAGGCTAGGGCTCCCCTAGGCTTAGGTATGGCAGACCTAGGCTTGGGCTTGGGCTCCCTTAGCTTTAGGCTAGGGCACCCGTAGGCTTAGGCTAAGGCTAGGGTTCCCCTAGCCGTAGGCTAAGGCACCCTTAGGCTTAGTCTAGGACTCCCCTAGCCTTAGGTAGGGCACGCCTAGGCTTAGGCAAAGGCTAGGGATCCCCTAGACTTAGGCTAGGACCTCCCTAGCCTTAGGTTAGGGTACCCCTAGGCTTAGGCTAGGGCTCCCCTAGGCTTAGGCTAAGGCTAGGGCTCCCCTAGCCTTAGGTATGGCAGCCCTAGGCTTAGGCTTGGGCTCCCCTAGCCTTAGTCTAGGGAACCCCTAAGCTTAGGCTAAGGCTAGGGCTCCCCTAGCCTTAGGCTTGGGCTCCCCTATCCTTAGGCTAGGGCTCCCCTATCCTTAGGCTAGGGCTCCCCTAGCCTTAGGCTAGGGCTCCCATAGGCTTAGTCCAGGGCTCCCCTAGCCTTAGGTTAGGGCTCCCCTAGCCTTAGGCTAGGGTTCCCCTACCTTTAGAGTAGGGCACCCCAAGTCTTATGCTAGGGCTCCCCTAGCCTTAGGATAGGGCTCCCCTAGCCTTACACTAGGGCACCCCTAGTGTTTGGCTAAGGCTAGGGCTCCCCTAGCCTTAGGGTAGGGCTCCCCTAGACTTGGCTAGGGCACCCCTAGGCTTAGGGTAACGCTAGGGCTCCCATAGCCTTAGGCTTGGGCTCCCCGAGCCTTAGGCTAGGGCACCCGTAGGCTTAGACTAAGGCTAGGGCTCCCCTAGCCTTAGGCTTGGGCACCCGCAGGCTTAGGCTAAGGCTAGGGCTCCCCTAGCCTTAGGTTAGGGTTCCCCTAGCCTTAGGCTTAGGCACCCCTAGGCTTAGGCTAAGGCTAGGGCTCCCCTTTCCTTAGGCTAGGGCTCCACTAGCCTTAGGCTAAGGCACCCTTAGGCTTAGGGTAAGGCTAGGGCTCCCCTAGCCTTAGGCTAGGGCTCCCCTAGCCTTAGACTAGGGCACCCCTAGGCTTGGGCTAAGGCTAGGCCTCCCCTAGCCTTAGGCTAGGGCACCTTTAGTCTTAGGCTAAGGCTAGGGCTCCCCTAGCCTTAGGCTAGGGCACCCCTAGGCTTAGGCTAGGGCACCCCTAGGCTTAGGCTAAGTCTAGGGCTCCCCTAGTCTTAGGCTACGGCACCCCTAGGTTTAGGCTAGGGCTCCCCTAGCCTTTGGTTCGGGCACCCCTAGGCCTTAGGCTATGGCACCCCTAGGCTTAGGCTAGGGCACCCCCAGGCTTAGGCTAAGGCTAGGGCTCTCCTAGCCTTTGGCTAGGGTTCCCATAACCTTGGATAGGGCACCCCTAGGCCTAGGCTAAGGCTAGGGCTCCCCTAGCCTTAGGCTAGGGCACCCCTAGGATTAAGCTAAGGCTAGGGCTCCCCTAGCCTTAGGCTAAGGTACGCCTAGCCTTAGGCTAAGGTACACCTAGCCTTAGGCTAGGACACCCATAGGCTTAGGGTAAGGCTAGGGCTCCCCTAGTCTTAGGCTAGGGCTCCCCTAGTCTTAGGGTAGGGCTCCCCTAGCCTTAGGTAAGGCACCCGTAGGCTAAGGCTAAGTCTAGGGCTCCCCTCGCCTTAGGCTACGGCACCCCTAGGCTTAGGATAGGGCTCCCATAGACTTAGGCTAGGGCACCCCTAGGCTTAGGGTAAGGCTAGCGCTCCCCTAGCCTTAGGCTAGGGATTCCCTAGCCTTAGGCTAGGGCACCCCTAGACTTAGGCTAAGGCTAAGGCTCCCCTCGCTTTAGGCTAGGGCTCCCCTAGCATTAGGCTAGGGCACCCCTAGGCTTAGGCAAATGCTAGGGCTCCCCTAGCCTTTGGCTAGGGCTCCCCTAGCCTTGGATAAGGCACCCCTAGGACTAGGCTACCGTTAGGGCTCCCCTAGCCTTAGGCTAGGGCACCCCTAGGCTTAGGCTAAGGCTAGGGCTCCCCTAGCCTTAGGCTAAGGTACCCCTAGCCTTAGGCTAAGGTACCCCTAGCCTTAGGCTAGGACACCCATAAGCTTAGGGTAAGGCTAGGGCTCCCCTTGCCTTATGCTAGGGCTCCCCTAGCCTTAGGGTAGGGCACCCCTAGGCTTAGGCTAAGGATAGGGCTCCCCTAGCCTTAGGCTAGGGCAACACTAGGCTTAGGCTAGGGCTCCCTAGCCTTTGGTTCGGGCACCCCTAGGCTTAGGCTAAGGCTAGGGCTCCCCTAGACTTAGGCTACGGCTCCATTAGCCTTAGGCTAGGGCTCCCCTAGCCTCAGGCTAGGGCTCACCTAGCCTTTGGCTAAGGCACCCCTAGGCTTAGGCTAACGCTAGGGCTCCCCTATCCTTAGGCTAGGGCACCCCTAGGCTTAGGCTAGGGCTTCCCTAGCCTTAGGTTGGGGCACCCCTAGGCTTAGGCTAAGGCTAGGGATCCCCTAGACTTGGTCTAGGGCACCCCTAAGCTTAGGCTAAGGCTAGGGCTCCCCTAGACGTAGGCTAGGGCTCCCCTAGCCTTAGACTAGGGCTCACCTAGCCTTTGGCTATGGCACCCCTAGGCTTAGGCCAACGCTAGGGCTCCCCTAGCCTTAGGTTAGGGCACCCATAGGCTTAGGCGAAGGCTAGGACTCCCCTAGCCTTAGGTATGGCAGCCCTCGACTCAGGCTTGGGCTCCCCTAGACTTAGACTAGGGCACCCCTATCCTTTGGCTTGGGCACCCCTAGACTTAGGCTAAGCCTTGGGCTCTCCTAGCCTTAGGCTAGGGCACCCCTAGGCTTGGGCTAGGGCACCCCTAGGCTTAGACTAAGGCTAGGGCTCCCCTAGCCTACGTTTAGGGCTCCACTAGCGTTAGGCTAGGGCACCCCTAGGCTTAGGCTAATGCTCCCCTATCCTTAGGCTAAGGCACCCCTAGGCTTACGCTAAGGCTAGCGCTCCCCTAGCCTTTGGCTAGGGCTCCCGTAGCCTTAGTCTAGGGCACCCCTAGGCTTAGGCTAAGGCTAGGGCTCCCATAGCCTTCGGCAGGGCTCCCCTAGCCTTAGGTTCGGGCACCCCTAGGCTTAGGCTAGGGCTCCCCTAGCCTTAGGTTCGGGCTCCCCTAGGCTTAGGCTAGGGCTCCCCTAGCCTTAGGCTAGAGCACCCAGAGGCTTAGGCTAAGGTTAGGTCTCCCCTAGCCTTAGGCTATGGATCCCCTAGCCTTAGGCTAGTGCACCTCTATTCTTAGGCTTAGGCTGTAGCTCCCCTAGCCTTATGTTAGGGCACCCCTAGGCTTAGGCTAAGTCTAGGGCTCCCATAGCCTTAGTCTGCGGTTCCCCTAGCTTTAGGCTGGGGCTCCAATAGCCTTAGGCTAGGAACCCCCTAGGTTTAGGCTAGGGCTCCCCAAGCCTTAGGCTAGGGCACCCCTAGGCTTAGGCTAGGGCTCCCCTAGCCTTAGGCTAGGGCACCTCTAGGCTTAGGCTAGGGCTCCCCAAGCCTTAGGCTAGAGCACCCCTAGGCTTAGGCTAAGGTTAGGGCTCCCTTAGCCTTAGGCTATGGATCCCCTAGCCTTAGGCTAGGGCACCCCTAGGCTTAGGCTTAGGCTATAGCTCCCCTAGCCTTAGGCTAGGGCACCCCTAGGCTTAGGCTAAGGCTAGGGCTCCCCTAGCCTTAGACTTCGGCTCCCATAGCCTTAGGCTGGAGTTCCCCTAGCTTTTGGCTGGGGCTCCAATAGCCTTAGGCTAGGAAACCCCTAGGTTTAGCCTAGGGCTCCCCAAGCCTTAGGCTTGGGCACCCCTAGGCTTAGGCTAGGGCTCCCATAGCATTAGGCTAGGGCTCCCCTAGCCTAAGTATAGTGCTCCCCTAGCCTCAGGCTTGGGCTCCCCTAGCCTTACACTAGGGCACCCCTAGGCTTAGGCTAATGCTCCCCTATCCTTAGGCTAGGGCACCCCTAGGCTTAGGCTAAAGCTAGCGCTCCCCTAACCTTAGGCTAGGGCTACCCTAGCCTTAGCCTAGGACTCCCCTAGCCGTAGGCTAGGGTACCCCTAGGCTTAGGCTAGGGCTCCCGGAACCTTAGGCTAGGGCTCACCTCGCCTTAGGCTTGGGCTCCCCTAGCCTTAGGCTAGGGCACCCCTAGGCTTAGGCTAAGACTAGGGCTCCCATAGCCTTAGGTTAGGGCACCCCTAAGCTTAGGCTAAGGCTAGGGCTTCCCTAACATTAGGCTATCGCTCCCTTAGCCTTAGGCTAGGGCACCCCTAGGCTTAGGCAAAGGCTAGGGCTCCCCTAGCCTTTGGCTAGGGCTCCCCTAGCCTTGGATAAGGCACCCCTAGGACTAGGCTAACGTTAGGGCTCCCCTAGCCTTAGGCTAGGGCACCCCTAGGCTTAGGCTAAGGCTAGGGCTCCCCTAGCCTTAGGCTAAGGTACCCCTAGCCTTAGGCTAAGGTACCCCTAGCCTTAGGCTAGGACACCCATAAGCTTAGGGTAAGGCTAGGGCTCCCCTAGCCTTATGCTAGGGCTCCCCTAGCCTTAGGCTAGGGCACCCCTAGGCTTAGGCTAAGGCTAGGGCTCCCCTAGCCTTAGGCTAGGGCAACCCTAGGCTTAGGCTAGGGCTCCCTAGCCTTTGGTTCGGGCACCCCTAGGCTTAGGCTAAGGCTAGGGCTCCCCTAGACTTAGGCTACGGCTCCATTAGCCTTAGGCTAGGGCTCCCCTAGCCTTAGGCTAGGGCTCACCTAGCCTTTGGCTAAGGCACCCCTAGGCTTAGGCTAACGCTAGGGCTCCCCTAGCCTTAGGCTAGGGCACCCCTAGGCTTAGGCTAGGGCTCCCCTAGCCTTAGGTTGGGGCACCCCTAGGCTTAGGCTAAGGCTAGGGATCCCCTAGACTTGGTCTAGGGCACCCCTAAGCTTAGGCTAAGGCTAGGGCTCCCCTAGACGTAGGCTAGGGCTCCCCTAGCCTTAGGCTATGGCTCACCTAGCCTTTGGCTATGGCACCCCTAGGCTTAGGCTAACGCTAGGGCTCCCCTAGCCTTAGGTTAGGGCACCCATAGGCTTAGGCGAAGGCTAGGGCTCCCCTAGCCTTAGGTATGGCAGCCCTCGACTCAGGCGTGGGCTCCCCTAGACTTAGACTAGGGCGCCCCTATCCTTAGGCTTGGGCACCCCTAGGCTTAGGCTAAGCCTAGGGCTCTCCTAGCCTTAGGCTAGGGCACCCCTAGGCTTAGGCTAGGGCACCCCTAGGCTTAGACTAAGGCTAGGGCTCCCCTAGCCTACGTTTAGGGCTCCACTAGCGTTAGGCTAGGGCTCTCCTAGCCTTAGGCTAGGACTCCCTTAGCCTTAGGCTCGGTCTCCCCTAGCCTTACACTAAGGCACCCCTAGGCTTAGGCTAATTCTCCCCTATCCTTAGGCTAGGGCACCCCTAGGCTTACGCTAAGGCTAGCGCTCCCCTAGCCTTTGGCTAGGGCTCCCCTAGCCTTAGGCTAGGGCACCCCTAGGCTTAGGCTAAGGCTAGGGCTCCCATAGCCTTCGGCAGGGCTCCCCTAGCCTTAGGTTCGGGCACCCCTAGGCTTAGGCTAGGGCTCCCCTAGCCTTAGGTTAGGGCACCCCTAGGCTTAGGCTAGGGCTCCCCTAGCCTTAGGCTAGAGCACCCCTAGGCTTAGGCTAAGGTTAGGTCTCCCCTAGCCTTAGGCTATGGATCCCCTAGCCATAGGCTAGTGCACCTCTATTCTTAGGCTTAGGCTGTAGCTCCCCTAGCCTTATGCTAGGGCACCCCTAGGCTTAGGCTAAGTCTAGGACTCCCATAGCCTTAGTCTGCGGTTCCCCTAGCTTTAGGCTGGGGCTCCAATAGCCTTAGGCTAGGAACCCCCTAGGTTTAGGCTAGGGCTCCCTAAGCCTTAGGCTAGGGCACCCCTAGGCTTAGGCTAGGGCTCCCCTAGCCTAAGCCTAGGGCTCCCTTAGCTTTAGGCTAGGCCTCCCCTTGCCTTACACTGGGCACCCCTAGGCTTAGGCTAAGGCTAGTGCTCCCCTAGCCTTAGGGTAGGGCTCCCCTAGCCTTGGCTAGGGCAACCCTAGGCTTAGGCTTAGGCTAGGGCTCCCTAGTCTTATGCTAGGGCACCACTAGCTTAGGCTAAGGCTAGGGCTCCCCTAGCCTTATGCTAGGGCACCCCTAGGCTTAGGCTCGGGCACTCCTAGGCTTAAGCTAGGGCTCCCCTAGCCTAAAGTTAGGGCACCCCTAGTCTAAAGCTAGGGCTCTGCTAGCTTTAAGCTAGGGCTCCATTAGCCTTAGGCTAGGGCACCCCTAGGCTTAGGCTAGGGCACCCCTAGGCTTAGACTAAGGCTAGGGCTCCCCTAGCCTTAGGCTAGGGCACCAGTAGGCTTAGACTAAGGCTAGGGCTCCCCTAGCCTTAGGCTAGGGCACCCCTAGGCTTAGACTAAGGCTAGGGCTCCCCTAGCCTTAGGCTAGTGCTCCCCTAGCCTTAGGCTAGGGCACCCCTAGGCTTAGGCTAGGGCTCCCATAGCCTAAAGTTAGGGCACCCCTAGGCTAAGGCTAGGGCTCCGCTAGCTTTAACCTAGGGCTCCATTAGCCTTAGGCTAGGGCACCCCTAGGCTTAGGCTAGGGCACCCCTAGGCTTAGGCTAGGGCACCCCTAGGCTTAGACTAAGGCTAGGGATCCCCTAGCCTTAGGCTAGGGCACCCCTAGGCTTAGACTAAGGCTAGGGCTCCCCTAGCTTTAGGCTAGTGCTACCCTAGCCTTAGGCTCCGGCACCCCTAGGCTTAGGCTCAGGCACCCCTAGGCTTAGGGTAAGGCTCCCCTAGCCTTAGGCTAGGTCTCCCCTAGCCTTAGGCTAGGGCTCCCCTAGCCTTAGGCTAGGCCTCCCTAGCCTTAGGCTAGGGCACCCCTAGGCATAGGCTAAGGCTAGCGCTCCCCTAGCCTTAGGCTATGGCTCCCCTAGCCTTAGGCTAGGGCTCCCCTAGCCTTAGGCTAGGGCTCCCCTAGCATTAGGCTGGGACTCCCCTAGCCTTAGGCAAGGGCACCCCTAGGCTTAGGGTAGGGCACCCATAGGCTTAGGCTAAGGCTAGGGCTCCCCTAGCCTTAGGTATGGAAGCCCTAGGCTTAGGCTTGGGCTCCCCTAGCCTTAGGCTAGAGCACCCCTAGGCTTAGGCTAAGGCTAGGGCTCACCTAGTCTTAGGCTAGGGCACCCCTAAGCTTAGGTTAAGGCTAGGGCTCCCTAGCCTAAGTTTAGGGCTCCGCTAGCGTTAGGTTAGGGCTCCCTTAGCCTTAGGCTCGGTCTCCCCTAGCCTTACATTAGGGCACCCCTAGGCTTAGGCTAATGCTCCCCTATCCTTAGGATAGGGCACCCCTAGGCTAAGGCTAAGGCTAGCGCTCCCCTAGCCTTTGGCTAGGGCTCCCCTAGCCTTAGGCTAGGGCTCCCCTAGCCTTAGGCTATGGCTACCCAAGCCTTAAGCTAGGGCTACCCTAGCCTTAGTCAAGGGCACCCCTATGCTTAAGCTAAATCTAGGGCTCCCCTATCCTTAGGTTAGGGCTCCCCTAGCCTTAGGCTAGGGCACCCCTAGGCTTAGGCTAAGGCTAGGGCTCTCCTAGCCTTAGGTTAGAGCACCCCTAGACTTAGGGTAGGACTCCCCTAGCCTTAGGTTAGGGCTACCCTAGCTTTAGGCTAGGGCTCCCCTAGCCTTAGGCCAGGGAACGCCTAGGCATAGTCCAGTCTCCCCTAGCCTTAGGCTAGGGCTCACCTAGCCTTACACTAGGGCACCCCTAGGCTTAGGCTAAGTGTAGGACTCCCCTAGCCTTCATGTAGGGCTCTCTAGCCTTAGGCAAGGGCACCCCTAGGCTTAGACTAGGGCTCCCCTAGCCTTAAATTAGGGCACCCCTAGGCTTAGGCTAGGGCTTCCATTGCCTTAGGCTAGGGCTCCCTTAGCCGTAAGCTAGGGCACCCCTGGGCTGAGGCTAAGTCTAGGGCTCCCCTAACCTTAGGCTAGGCTCCCCTAGTCTTTGGCTAGGGCTCCCATGGCCTTAGGCTAGGGCACCCCTAGGCTTAGACTAAGGCTAGGGCTCCCCTAGGCTTAGGCTAGTGCTCCCCTAGCCTTAGGCTAGGGCACCCCTAGGCTTAGGCTTAGGCTCGGGCACCCCTAGGCTTAGTCTAGGGCTCCCCTAGCCTTAGGCTAGGGCACCCCTAAGCTTAGGCTAATGCTTGGGCTCCCCTAGCCTTAGGCTAGGGCTCCCCGAGCCTTAGGCTGGGGCACTCCAAGGCTTAGGCTTAGGCTCGGGCACCCCTAGGCTTAGTCTAGGGCTCCCCTAGCCTTAGGCTAGGGCACCCCTAAGCTTAGGTTAACGCTAGGGCTCCCCTAGCCTTAGGCTAGGGCTCCCCGAGCCTTAGGCTAGGGCACTCCAAGGCTTAGGCTTAGGCTAGGGCTCCGCTAGCCTTAGGCTAGGGCACCCCTAGGCTTAGGCTAAGGGTAGGGCTCCCCTAGCCTTAGGTTAGGGCACCCCTAGGCTTAGGCTACGGCTCCCCTAGCCTTAGGCTAGGGCACCCCTAGGCTTAGGCTAAGGCTAGGGCTCCCCTAGCCTTAGGCTAGGGCTCCCATAGCCTTAGGCTAGGGCACCCCTAGGTTTAGCCTAGGGCTCCCCAAGCCTTAGGCCAGGGTACCCCTAGGCTTAGTCCAGGGCTCTCCTAGCCTTAGGCTAGGGCTCCCCTACCCTTAGGCTAGGGCACCACTAGCCTAAGGCTAGGGCTCCCCTACGCTTAGGGTAGGGAACCCCTAGCCTTATGCTAGGGCTCCCCTAGCCTAATCCTAGGGCTTCCCTAGCCTTAGGCTAGGGCTCCCCTAGCCTTAGGCTTGGGCTCCCCTAGCCTTACACAAGGGCACCCATAGGCTTAGGCTAAAGCTAGCGCTCCCCTAGCTTTAGGCTAGGGCTCCCCTAGCCATAGCCTAGGGCTCCCCTAGCCTTAGCCTAGGACTCCCCTAGCCGTAGGCTAGGGCACCCCTAGGTTTAGGCTAGGGCTCCCTGAGCCTTAGGCTAGGGCTCCCGGAACCTTAGGCTAGGGCTCCCCTCGCCTTAGGCTTGGGCTCCCCAAGCCTTAGCCTAGGGCACCCCTAGGCTTAGGCTAGGGCACCCGTAAGCTTAGGCTAAGGCTAGGGCTCCCGTAACCTTAGGCTAGTGCTCCCTTAGCTTTAGGCTAGGGCACCCCTAGGCTTAGGCTAAGTCTAGGGCTCCCCTAGCCTTAGGCTACGGCACCCCTAGGTTTAGGCTAGGGCTCCCCTAGCCTTTTGTTCGGGCACCCCTAGGCCTCAGGCTATGGCACCCGTAGGCTTAGGCTAAAGCTAGCGCTCCCCTAGCCTTAGGCTAGGGCTCCCCTAGCCATAGCCTAGGGCTCCCCTAGCCTTAGCCTAGGACTCCCCTAGCCGTAGGCTAGGGCACCCCTAGGTTTAGGCTAGGGCTCCCTGAGCCTTAGGCTAGGGCTCCCGGAACTTTAGGCTAGGGCTCCCCTCGCCTTAGGCTTGGGCTCCCCAAGCCTTATCCTAGGGCACCCCTAGGCTTTGGCTAGGGCACCCGTAAGCTTAGGCTAAGGCTAGGGCTCCCGTAACCTTAGGCTAGTGCTCCCTTAGCTTTAGGCTAGGGTACCCCTAGGCTTAGGCTAAGTCTAGGGCTCCCCTAGCCTTAGGCTACGGCACCCATAGGTTTAGGCTAGGGCTCCCCTAGCCTTTGGTTCGGGCACCCCTAGGCCTCAGGCTATGGCACCCGTAGGCTTAGGCTAACGCTAGAGCTCCCCTAGCCTTAGGCTAGGGTACCCCTAGGCTTAGGCTAGGGCACCCCTAGGCTTAGGCTAAGGCTAGGGCTCCCCTAGCCTTTGGCTAGGGTTCCCCTAACCTTGGATAGGGCACCCCTAGGCCTAGGCTAAGGCTAGGGCTCCCCTACCCTTAGGTTAGGGCACCCCTAGGATTAAGCTAAGGCTAGGTCTCCCCTAGCCTTAGGATAAGGTACGCCTAGCCTTAGGCTAAGGTACACCTAGCCTTAGGCTAGGACACCTATAGGCTTAGGGTAAGGCTAGGGCTCCCCTAGTCTTAGGCTAGGGCTCCCCTAACCTTAGGTAGGGCACCCCTAGGCTTAGGCTAAGTCTAGGGCTCCCCTAGCCTTAGGCTACGGCACCCCTAGGCTTAGGCTAGGGATTCCCTAGCCTTAGGCTAGGGCACCCCTAGGCTTAGGCTAAGGCTAGGGCTTCCCTCGCCTTAGGCTAGGGCTCCCCTAGCATTAGGTAGGGCACCCCTAGGCCTAGGCTAGGACACCCATAAGCTTAGGGTAAGGCTAGGGCTCCCCTAGGCTTAGGTTAAGGCTAGGGCTCCCCTAGCCTTTGGTTCGGGCACCCCTAGGCTTAGGCTAAGGCTAGGGCTCCCCTAGACTTAGGCTATGGCTCCATTAGCCTTAGGCTAGGGCTCCCCTAGCCTTAGGCTAGGGCTCACCTAGCCTTTGGCTTGGCACCCCTAGGCTTAGGCTAACGCTAGGGCTCCCCTTGCCTTGGGCTAGGGCACCCCTAGGCTTAGGCTAGGGCTCCCCTAGCCTTAGGTTGGGGCACCAGTAGGCTTAGGCTAAGGCTAGGGATCCCCTAGACTTGGGCTAGGGCACCCCTAAGCTTAGGCTAAGGCTAGGGCTCCCGTAGACTTAGACTAGGGCGCCCCTATCCTTAGGCTTGGGCACCCCTAGGCTTAGGCTAAGCCTAGGGCTCTCCTAGCCTTAGGCTAGGGCACCCCTAGGCCTAGGCTAGGGCACCCCTATGCTTAGACTAAGGCTAGGGCTCCCCTAGCCTACGTTTAGGGCTCCACTAGCGTTAGGCTAGGGCTCCCTTAGCCTTAGGCTAGGACTCCCTTAGCCTTAGGCTCGGTCTCCCCTAGCCTTACACTAGGGCATCCCTAAGCTTAGGCTAATGCTCCCCTATCCTTAGGCTAGGGCACCCCTAGGCTTAGGCTAAGGCTAGCGCTCCCCTAGCCTTTGGCTAGGGCTCCCCTAGCCTCAGGCTAGGGCTCGCCTAACCTTAGGCTATGGCTACCCTAGCCTTAGGCTAGGGCTACCCTAGCCTTAGTCAAGGGCACCCCTATGCTTAGGCTAAGGCTAGGGCTCCCCCAGCCTTAGGCTAGGGCACCCACAGGCTTAGGCTAGGGTTCCCCTAGCCTTAGGTTAGGGCTCCCCTAGATTTAGGCTAGGGCTCCACTAGCCTTAGGCCAGGGCACCCCTAGACTTAGTCCAGGGCTACCCTAGCCTTAGGCTAGTTTTCCCCTAGCCATAAGCTAGGGCTACCCCAGCCTTATGCTAGGGCTCCCCTACCCTTAGGGTAGGGCACCCCTATCCTTATGCTAGGGCTCCCCTAGCCTAAAACTAGGCCTCCCCTAGCCTTAGGGTAGGGCTCCCTAGCCTTATGCTAGGGCACCCCTAGGCTTAGGCTCGGGCACTCCTAGGCTTACGCTAGGGTTCCCCTAGCCTTAGGTTCGGGCACCCCTAGACTTAGGGTAGGGCTACCCTAATCTTAGGCTAGGGCACCCCTAGGATTGGACTCGGACTCCCCTAGCCTTAAATTAGGTCACCCCTAGGCTTAGGCTAGGGCTCCCATTTCCTAGGGTAGGACTCCCCTAGACTAAGGCTAGGGCTCCCTTAGCCGTAAGCTAGGGCACCTCTCGGCTGAAGCTAAGTCTAGGGCTCCCCTAGCTTTAGGCTTGGGCTCCCTAGCCTTATTCTAGGGCACCCCTAGGCATAGGCTAAGGCTAGGGCTCCCCTAGCCTTATGCTAGGTCAGCCCTAGGCTTATGTTCCGGCACTCCCAGGCTTAGGATAGGGCTCCCCTTGTCTTAGGCTAGGACACACCTAGGCTTAGGCTAGGGCTCCCCTAACGTTAAGCTAAGGCTCCCCTAGCCTTATGCTAGGGCACCCCAAGGCTTAGGCTAAGGGAAGGGCTCCCCTATCCTTAGGCTAGGGATCTTCTAGCCTTAGGCTAGGGCACCCCTAGGCTTAGCCTAGGGCACACCTAGGCATAGGCTAAGGCTGGGCTCCCCCAGCCTTATGCTAGGGCTCCCCTAGCCTTAGGCTAGGGCTCCCCTAACCTTAGGCTAGGCTCCCCTAGCCTTAGGCTAGGGAACCCCAAGCCTTAGGCTAGTGCTCCCCTAGTCTTTGGCTAGGGCTCCCATGGCCTTAGGCTAGGGCACCCCTAGGCTTAGGCTAAGGCTAGGGCTCCCATAGCCTTCGGCACGGGTCCCCTCGCCTTAGGTTCGGGCACCCCTAGCCTTAGGCTAGGGCTCCCCTAGCCTTATGCTACAGTCCCCTAGGCTTATGCTAAATCTAGGGCTCCCCTAGCCTTGGGCTAGGGTACCCCTAGACTTAGGCTAGGGCTCCCCTAGCCTTAGACTCAGGGACCCCTAGCCTTAGGCTAGGGCACCCCTAGGCTTAGGCTAGGTCAACCCTAGGCTTAGGCTAAGGCTAGGCCTCCCATAGCCTTAGGCTTGGGCCCCCCTAGCCTTAGGCTAGGGCTCCACTAGCCTTAGGCTATGGCACCCCTAGGCTAAGGCCAGGGTTCCCCTAGCCTTAGGCTAGGGCTCCCCTAGCCTTAGGCTATAGCACCCCTAGGCTTAGGCTAAGGTTTTTCTCCCCTAGCCTTAGGCTAGGGCTCCCCTAGCCTTAGGCTAGGGCACTCCTAGGCTTAGGCTAAGGCTAGGGCTCCCAAGCCTTAGTTTAGGGCTCCCTTATCCTTAGGCTAGGGCTCCCCTAACCTTAGGCTAGGGCAACCCTTGGCTTAGGCTAAGGCTAGGGCTCCACTACCCTTTGGCTAGGGCTCTCCTAGCTTTAGGCTAGGGCACCCCTAGGCTTAGGCTAGGGCATCGCTAGGATTAGGCTAAGGCTAGGGCTTCCCCTAGCTTTAGGCTAGGGCTTCCCTAGCCTTAGGCTAGGGCAACCCTAGGCTTAGGCTAAGGCTAGGGCTCCCCTAGCCTTAGGGTAGGGCACCCCTAGGCTTAGGCTAGGGCTCCCCTAGCCTTAGGCTAGGGCATCCCTAGCCTTAGGCTAAGCATAGGGCTCCCCTAGCCTTAGGCTAGGGCATCCCTAGCCTTAGGCTAAGCCTAGGGCTCCCCTAGCCTTAGGCTAGGGCTTCCTAGCCTTAGGCTAGGGCACCCCTAGGCTTAGGCTAATGCTAGAGCTCCCCTAGCCTTAGGCTAGGGCACCCCTAGGCTTAGGCTAAGGCTAGGGGTCCCCTAGCCTTAGGCTTGGGCTCCCTTAGCCTTAGGCTAGGACACCCCTAGGCTTAGGCTAAGGCTAGGGCACCCCTAGGCCTAGTCTACGGCTAAGGCTCCCCTAGCCTTAAGCTAGGGCTTCCCCTAGCCATAGGCTAGGGCACCCCTAGACTTAGGCTAGGGCACCCCTAGGCTTAGGCTAAGGCTAGGACTCCCCAATCCTTAGGCTAAGGCTACCGTAGCCTTAGGCTAGGGATCCCCTAGCCTTAGGCTTGGTCACCCCTAGGCTTAGGCTAAGGCTCTCCTAACCTTAGGTTAGGACACCCCTAGGCTTAGTCTAGGGCTCCCCTAGCCTTAGACTCGGGCGCCCCTAGCCTAAGGCTTGTGCTCCATAAGCCGTAGGCTTGGGCTCCACTAGCCTTAGTCTATGGCTCCCCTAGCTTTATGCTACGGCTCCCCTAGCCTTAGGCCAGGGCACCCCTAGGGTTAGGCTAAGGCTAGGGCTCCCCTTGCCTTAGGCTAGGGCACCCCTAGGCTTAGGCTAGGGCTCCCCTAGCCTTAGCTTCGGGCTCCTCTAGCGTTAGGCTAGGGCTCGCCTAGCCTTAGGCTAGGGCACCCCTAGGCTTAGGCTAAGGCTAGGGCTCCCCTAGCTTTTGGCGAGGGCACCCCTAGGCTTAGGCTAGGGCACCCCTAGGCTTAGGCTAAGACAAGGGCTCCCCAAGCCTTAGGCTATGTCTCCCCTAGCCTTAGGCTAGGGCACCTCTAGGCTTAGGCTAAGGCTAGGGCTCCCCTAGCATTAGGCTAGGGCACCCCTAGGCTTAGGCTAAGGCTAGGGCTCCCCTAGCCTTTGGGGAGGGCACCCCTAGGCTTAGGCTTAAGCACCCCTAGGCTTAGGCTAAGGCTAGGGCTCCTCTAGCCTTAGGCTAGGGCTCTCCTAGCCTCGGCTAGGGCACCCCTAGGCATAGGCTAAGGCTAGGACTCCCCAATCCTTAGGCTAAGGCTACCGTAGCCTTAGGCTAGGGATCCCCTAGCCTTAGGCTTGGTCACCCCTAGGCTTAGGCTAAGGCTCTCCTAACCTTAGGTTAGGACACCCCTAGGCTTAGTCTAGGGCTCCCCTAGCCTTAGACTCGGGCTCCCCTAGCCTAAGGCTTGTGCTCCATAAGCCGTAGGCTTGGGCTCCACTAGCCTTAGTCTATGGCTCCCCTAGCTTTATGCTACGGCTCCCCTAGCCTTAGGCCAGGGCACCCCTAGGGTTAGGCTAAGGCTAGGGCTCCCCTTGCCTTAGGCTAGGGCACCCCTAGGCTTAGGCTAGGGCTCCCCTAGCCTTAGCTTCGGGCTCCTCTAGCGTTAGGCTAGGGCTCGCCTAGCCTTAGGCTAGGGCACCCCTAGGCTTAGGCTAAGGCTAGGGCTCCCCTAGCTTTTGGCGAGGGCACCCGTAGGCTTAGGCTAGGGCACCCCTAGGCTTAGGCTAAGACAAGGGCTCCCCAAGCCTTAGGCTATGTCTCCCCTAGCCTTAGGCTAGGGCACCTCTAGGCTTAGGCTAAGGCTAGGGCTCCCCTAGCATTAGGCTAGGGCACCCCTAGGCTTAGGCTAAGGCTAGGGCTCCCCTAGCCTTTGGGGAGGGCACCCCTAGGCTTAGGCTTAAGCACCCCTAGGCTTAGGCTAAGGCTAGGGCTCCTCTAGCCTTAGGCTAGGGCTCTCCTAGCCTCGGCTAGGGCATCCCTAGGCATAGGCTAAGGCTCGGGCTCCCCTAGCCTCCGGCTAGGGTTCTCGTAGCCTTAGGCTCGTGCTCCCCTAGCCTTAGGCTCGGGCACCCCTAGCCTTAAGCTAGGGCTTCCATAGCCTTAGGCTAGGGCTCCCTTAGCGTTACGCTAGGGCACCCCTAGCCTTAGGCCAGGGCGCCCCTAGGCTTAGGCTAGGGCACCCCTAGACTTAGGCTAGGTATCCCCTAGCCTTAGACTCAGGCACCCCTAGCCTTAGGCTAGGGCTCCCCTAGCGTTACGCTACGGCTCCCCTAGCCTTAGGCTAGGGCACCCCTAGGCTTAGGCTAGGGCACCTCTAGGCTTAGGATAAGGCTAGGGCTCCCCCAGCCTTAGGCTAGGGCTCCCCCAGCCTTAGGCTAGGGCTCCCCCAGCCTTAGGCTAGGGCTCCCCTAGCTTTACGCTAGGGCTCCGCTAGCCTTAGGCCAGGGCACCCCTAGGCTTAGGCTAGGTCACGCCTAGGCTTAGGCTAAGACAAGGGCTCCCCTAGCCTTTGGCTAGGGCTCCCCTAGCCTGGGCTAGGTCACCCCTAGGCTTAGGTTAAGGCTAGGGCTCCACTAGTCTTAGGCTAGGGCTCCCTTAGCCTTAGGCTAGGGCACCCCTAGGCTTAGGCTAAGACAAGGGCTCCCCTAGCGTTAGGCTAGGGCTCCCCTAGCCTTCGGCTAGGGCACCTCTAGGCTTAGGCTAAGGCTAGGGCTCCTCTAGCCTTAGGCTAGGGCACCCCTGGGCTTAGGCTAAGGCTAGGGCTCCCCTAGCCTTTGGCGAGGGCACCCCTAGGCTTAGGCTAGGGCACCCCTAGGCTTAGGCTAAGGCTAGGGCTCCTCTAGCCTTAGGCTAGGGCTCCCATAGGCTCGGCTAGGGCACCCCTAGGTTTAGGCAAAGGCTAGGGCTCCCCTAGCCTTAGGCTAGGGCTCCCCAAGCCTTAGGCTAGGTCTCCCCTAGTCTTAGGCTAGGGCTCAACTAGCCTTAGGCTAGTGCTCCCCTACCCTTAGGCTAGGGCACCCCTAGGCTATGGCTAAAGCTAGGGCTCCTCTAGCCTTAGGCTAGGGCTCCCCTAGCCTTAGGCTAGGGCACCCCTATGCTTAGGCTAAGGCTAGGGCTCCCGTAGCATTAGGCTTGGGCTCCCCTAGCCTTAGGCTAGGGCACCCTTAGGCTTAGGCTAAGGCTAGGGCTCCCCTAGCCTTTGGCGAGGGCACCCCTAGGCTTAGGCTAGGGCACCCCTAGGCTTAGGCTAAGACAAGGGCTCCCCAAGCCTTAGGCTATGTCTCCCCTAGCCTTAGGCTAGGGCACCTCTAGGCTTAGGCTAAGGCTAGGGCTCCCCTAGCATTAGGCTAGGGCACCCCTAGGCTTAGGCTAAGGCTAGGGCTCCCCTAGCCTTTGGGGAGGGCACCCCTAGGCTTAGGCTTAAGCACCCCTAGGCTTAGGCTAAGGCTAGGGCTCCTCTAGCCTTAGGCTAGGGCTCTCCTAGCCTCGGCTAGGGCATCCCTAGGCATAGGCTAAGGCTCGGGCTCCCCTAGCCTCTGGCTAGGGTTCTCGTAGCCTTAGGCTCGTGCTCCCCTAGCCTTAGGCTCGGGCACCCCTAGCCTTAAGCTAGGGCTTCCATAGCCTTAGGCTAGGGCTCCCTTAGCGTTACGCTAGGGCACCCCTAGCCTTAGGCCAGGGCGCCCCTAGGCTTAGGCTAGGGCACCCCTAGACTTAGGCTAGGTATCCCCTAGCCTTAGACTCAGGCACCCCTAGCCTTAGGCTAGGGCTCCCCTAGCGTTACGCTACGGCTCCCCTAGCCTTAGGCTAGGGCACCCCTAGGCTTAGGATAAGGCTAGGGCTCCCCCAGCCTTAGGCTAGGGCTCCCCCAGCCTTAGGCTAGGGCTCCCCCAGCCTTAGGCTAGGGCTCCCCTAGCTTTACGCTAGGGCTCCGCTAGCCTTAGGCCAGGGCACCCCTAGGCTTAGGCTAGGTCACGCCTAGGCTTAGGCTAAGACAAGGGCTCCCCTAGCCTTTGGCTAGGGCTCCCCTAGCCTGGGCTAGGTCACCCCTAGGCTTAGGTTAAGGCTAGGGCTCCACTAGTCTTAGGCTAGGGCTCCCTTAGCCTTAGGCTAGGGCACCCCTAGGCTTAGGCTAAGACAAGGGCTCCCCTAGCGTTAGGCTAGGGCTCCCCTAGCCTTCGGCTAGGGCACCTCTAGGCTTAGGCTAAGGCTAGGGCTCCTCTAGCCTTAGGCTAGGGCACCCCTAGGCTTAGGCTAAGGCTAGGGCTCCCCTAGCCTTTGGCGAGGGCACACCTAGGCTTAGGCTAGGGCACCCCTAGGCTTAGGCTAAGGCTAGGGCTCCTCTAGCCTTAGGCTAGGGCTCCCATAGGCTCGGCTAGGGCACCCCTAGGTTTAGGCAAAGGCTAGGGCTCCCCTAGCCTTAGGCTAGGGCTCCCCAAGCCTTAGGCTAGGTCTCCCCTAGTCTTAGGCTAGGGCTCAACTAGCCTTAGGCTAGTGCTCCCCTACCCTTAGGCTAGGGCACCCCTAGGCTTTGGCTAAAGCTAGGGCTCCTCTAGCCTTAGGCTAGGGCTCCCCTAGCCTTAGGCTAGGGCACCCCTATGCTTAGGCTAAGGCTAGGGCTCCCGTAGCATTAGGCTTGGGCTCCCCTAGCCTTAGGCTAAGGCACCCCTAGGCTTAGGCTAAGGCTTGGGCTCCCCAAGCCTTAGGCTAGGGATCCCCTAGACTTAGGCTAGGGCAACCCTAGCCTTAGGCTAAGGCAAGGGCTCCCTTAACCTTAGGCTATGGCTCCCATAGCCGTAGGCTAGGGCACCCCTAAACTTAGGCTAAGGCTAGGGCTCCCCTAGCCTTATGCTTGGACACCCCTAGTCTTAGGCTAAGGCTAGGGCTCCCCTAGCCTTAGGCTAGCGCACCCCTAGGCTTAGGCTAGGGCTCCCCTAGCCTTAGCTTCGGGAACCCCTAGGCTTTGGCTAAGACTAGGGCTACCCTAGCCTTAGGCGTGGGCTCCCTTAGCCTTAGGCTTAAACACCCCTAGGCTTAGGCTAAGGCTAGGGCTCCAATAGCCTTAGGCTAGGGCTCCCCTAGTTTTAGGCTAGGTCTCTCCTAGCCTTAGCCTAGTGCACCCCTAAGATTAGGCTAAGGCTAGGGCTCCCCTAGCCTTAGGCTAGGGCTCCCCTAGCCTTAAGCTATGGCACCCCTAGGCTTGGCTAAGGCTAGGCGTCCCATAGCCTTAGGCAAGGGCTCCCATAGCCTTAGGCTAGGGCACCTTTAGGCTTAGGCTAAGGATAGGGCTCCCCTAACCTTAGGCTAGGGCACCCCTTGGCTTAGGCTAAGGCTAGGGCTCCCCTTGCTTTAGGCTAGGGCTTCCCTAGCCTTAGGCTAGGGCACCCCTAGGCTTAGGCTAAGGCTAGGGCTCCCCTAGCCTTAGGCTAGGGCTCCCTAGCATTAGGCTAGGGCACGTCTAGGCATAGGCTAAGGCTCCCGTAGCCTTAGGCTAGGGCTCCCCTAGTCTTAGGCTAGGTCACCCCTAGGCTTAGGCTAAGGCTAGGGCTCCCCTAGCCTTAGGCTAAGGTTCTCCTAGCCTTAGGCAAGGGCACCCCTAGGCTTAGGCTAGGGCTGTCCTAGCCTTAGGGCAGGGCACCCCTAGGCTTAGGCCAGGGCTCCCCTAGCCTTAGGCCAGGGCTCCCCTAGCCTTAGACTATAGCACCCCTAGGCTTAGGCTAAGGATAGTGTTCCCCTAGCCTTAGGCTAGGGCTCCCCTAGCCTTAGGCTAGGGCACCCCTAGGCTTAGGGTAAGGCTAGGGCTCCCCTAGCCTTAGGCTAAGGCTAGGCCTCCCCTAACCTTAGGCTGGGGCACCCCTAAGCTTAGGCTAGGGCACCCCTAGGCTTAGGCTAAGGCTAGGGGTCCCCTAGGCTTAGACTAGGGCTCCCCTAGCCATAGGCTAGGGCACCCCGAGGCTTAGGCTAACGCTAGGGCTCCCCTAGCCTTAGGCTAGGGTACACCTAGTCTTAGGTTAGGGTTCCCCTAGCCTTAGGCTAGGGCACCCCTAAGCTTAGGCTAAGGCTTGGGCTCCCCTTGCCTCAGGCTAATGCTCCACTAGTCTTAGGCTAGAGCACCCCTAGGAGTAAGCTAGGGCACCCATAGGCTTAGGCTAATGCTAGGGCTCCCCTAGCCTTAGGCTAGCGCACCCCTAGGTTTATGCTAGGGCTCCCCTAGCCTTGGCTTCGGGCACCCCTAGCCTTAGGCTAAGGCTAGGGCTACCCTAGCCTTTAGGCGTGGGCTCCTTTAGCTTTAGGCTAGAACACCCCTAGGCTTAGGCTAAGGCTAGGGCTCCCCTAGCCTTTGGCTAGGGCACCACTAGGCTTAGGCCAGGACTCCTCTAGCCTTAGGCTGGGGCTCCCCTATCGTAAAGCTAGGGCTCCCCTAGCCTTAGGCTAGGGCACCCCTAGGCTTAGGCTAAGGCTTGGGCTCCACTTGCCTCAGGCTAGTGCTCCACTAGTCTTCGGCTAGGGCACCCCAACGATTAAGCTAGGGAACCCCTAGGCTTAGGCTAAGGCTAGGTCTCCCCAAGCCTTAGGCTAGGGATCCTCTAGCCTTAGGCTAGGGCAACCCTAGCCTTAGGCTAAGGCAAGGGCTCCCCTAGCCTTAGGCTATGGCTCCCCTAGCCATAGGCTAGGGCACCCCTAAGCTTAGGCTAAGGCTAGGGCTCCCCTAGCCTTATGCTTAGGCAACCCTAGTCTTAGGCTAAGGCTAGGGCTCCCCTAGCCTTAGCTTCGGGCACCCCTAGGCTTAGGCTAAGGCTAGGGCTCCCCTAGACTTAGGCTAGGGCACCTTTAGGCTTAGGCTAAGGCTAGGGTTCCCCTAACCTTAGGCTAGGGCACCCCTTGGCTTAGGCTAAGGCTAGGGCTCCCCTTGCTTAAGGCGAGGGCTTCCCTAGCCTTAGCCTAGGGCACCCCTAGGCTTAGGCTAAGGCTAGGGCTCCCCTAGCCTTAGGGTAGGGCACCCCTAGGCTTAGGCTAGGGTACCCCTAAGCTTAGACTAATGTTAGGGCTCCCCTAGCCTTAGGCTAGGGCTCCCTAGCATTAGGCTAGGGCACCCCTAGGCATAGGTTAAGGCTCCCGTAGCCTTAGGTTAGGGCTCGCGTAGCCTTAGCTAGGGCTCCCCTAGCCTTAGGCTAGGTCACCCCTAGGCTTAGGCTAAGACTAGGGCTCCCCTAGCCTTAGGCTAAGGATCTCCTAGCCTTAGGCTAGGGCACCCCTAGACTTAGTCTAGCGCTACCCTAGCCTTATGCTAGAGCTCCCCTAGCCTTAGGTTAGGGCACCCCAAGGCTTAGGCTAGGGCTCCCCTAGCCTTAGACTCGGGCTCCCCTAGCCTTAGGCTCGTGCTCCCCTAGCCTTAGGCTATAGCACCCCTAGGCTTAGGCTAAGGCTAGGGCTCCCCTAGCCTTAGGCTACGTCACCCCTAGGCTTAGGCTTGGGCTAGGGCTCCTCTAGCCTTAGGCTAGGGCTCCCCTAGCCTGGACTAGGGCACACGTAGGCTTAGGCTAAGGCTAGGGATCCCCTAACCTTAGGCTAGGGCACCCCTAGGCTTAGGTTAAGGGAAGAGCTCCACTAGACTTAGGCTAGGGCAATCCTAGGCTTAGACTCGGGCTCCCATAGCCTTAGGCTCGTGCTCCCCTAGCCGTGGGCTCGGGAACACCTAGCCTTAGGCTAGGGCTCCACTAGCCTTAGGCTAGGGCTTCCATACCGTTTCGCTAGGGCTCCCCTAGCCTTAGGCAAGGGCACCCCTAGGCTTAGGCTATAGCACCCCTAGGCTTAGGCTAAGGCTAGTGTTCCCCTAGCCTTAGGCTGGGGCACCACTAGGCTTAGGCTAGGGCACCCCTAGCCTGGACTAGGGCAGCCCTAGGCTTAGGCTAAGGCTAGGGCTCCCCTAGCCTTAGGCTAGGGCACCCCTAGCCTTAGGCTAGGGCTCCCCTAGCCTTAGGCTAGGGCACCCCTAGCCTTAGGCTAGGGCTCCCCTAGGCTTAGGCTAGGGCACCCCTAGGCTTAGGTTAAGGCTAGGTCTCCCCTAGCCTTTGGTTAGGGTACCCCTAGGCTTAGGCTAGGGCTCCCCTAGCCTTAGGTTAGGGCACCCCTAGGCTTAGGCTAAGGCTTGGGCTCCCCTTGCCTCAGGCTAGTGCTCCACTAGTCTTAGTCTTGGGCACCCGTAGGATTAAGTTAGGGCACCCCTAGGCTTAGGGTAAGGCTAGGGCTTCCCTAGCCTTAGGCTAGGGCTCTCATAGCTTTAGGCTAGGGCACCCCGAGGCTTAGGCTAGGGCACCCCTAGGCTTGGGCTAGGGCTCCCCTAGCCTTAAGCTAGGGCTCACCTAGCCTTAGGCTAGGGCTCCCCTAGCCTTAAGCTATGGCACCCCTAGGCTTAGGCTAAGGCTAGGGCTCCTCTCGCCTTAGGCTATGTCACCCCTAGGCTTAGGCTTGGGCTAGGGCTCCTCTAGCCTTAGACTAGGGCTCCCCTAGCCTGGACTTGGGCACCCCTAGGCTTAGGCTAAGGCTAGGGCTCCCCTAGCCTTAGGCTAGGGCTCCCCTAGCCAGGCTAGGGCACCCCTAGGCTTAGGCTAAGGCTAGGGCTCCCGTAGCCTTAGGCTAGGGTTCCCCTAGCCTTAGGGTAGGGCACCCCTAGGCTTAGGCTAGGGCTCCCCTAGCCTTAGAGCAGGGCACCCCTAGGCTTAGGCCAGGGCTCCCCTAGCCTTAGGCTACGGTACCCCAAGTCTTAGGCTTGGGCTCCCCTAGCCTTAAGCTAGGGCACCCCTAGGCTTAGGCTAAGTCTAGTGCTCCCCTAGCCTTAGGCTAGGGCACCCCTTAGCTTAGGCTAAGGCTAACGCTCACCTAGCTTTAGGCTAGGGCACGCCTAGTCTTAGGCTTGTGCTCCCCTTGCCTTAGGCTAGGGCACCGCTAAGCTTAGGCTAAGGCTAGGGCTCCCCTAGGCTTAGACTACGGCTCCGCTAGCCTTAGACTAGGGCACCCCTAGGCTTAGGCTAGGGCTCCTCTAGCCTTAGGCTCGGGCTCCCATAACCTTAGGTTCGGGCTCCCCTAGCCTTAGGCTCGGGCTCCCCTAGCCTTAGACTCGGGCACACCTAGCCTTAGTCTAGGGCTCCCCTAGCCTTATGCTAGGGCACCTCTAGCCTTAGGCTAGGACTCTCCAAGCCTTAGGCTAGGGCACCCCTAGGCTTAGGCTAGGGCACCCCTAGGCTAAGGCTAGAGCTCCCCTAGCCTTAGGCTAGGGCACCCCTTAGCTTAGGCTAAGGCTAGGGCTCCCCTTGCCTTAGGCTACAGCTCCCGTTCCCTTAGACTAGGGCTCCCCTAACCTTAGGGTAGGGAACACCTAGCCTTAGGCTAAGGCTAGGGCTCCCCTAGCCTTTGGCGAGGGCACCCCTAGGCTTAGGCTTGGGCACCCCTAGGCTTAGGCTAAGGCTAGGGCTCCTCTAGCTTTAGGCTAGGGCACCCCTAGGCTTAGGCTAAGGCTAGGGATCCACTAGCCTTTGGCGAGGGCACCCCTAGGCTTAGGCTAGGGCACCCCTATGCTTAGGCTAAGCCAAGGGCTCCTCTAGCCTTAGGCTAGGGCACCCCTAGTCTTAGGCTAAGGCTAAGGCTCCCCTAGCCTTAGGCTAGGGCACCACTAGGCTTAGGCTAGGGCACCCCTAGGCTTAGGCTAGGGCTCCCCTAGACTTAGGCTAGGGCTCCCCTAGTCTTAGGCTAGGGCACCTTTAGGCTTAGGGTAAGGCTAGGGCTCCCCTTACCTTAGGCTATTGCACCCCTTGGCTTAGGCTAAGGCTAGGGTTCCCCTAGTCTTAGGCTACGGCTCCCTAGCATTAGTCTAGGGCACCCCTAGGCATAGGTTAAGGCTCCCGTAGCCTTAGGTTAGGGCTCGCATAGCCTTAGCTAGGGCTCCCCTAGCTTTAGGCTAGGTCACCCCTAGGCTTAGGCTAGGGCTCCCCTAGCCTTAGACTCGGGCTCCCCTAGCCTTAGGCTCGTGCTTCCCTCGCATTAGGCTATAGCACCCCTAGGCTTAGGCTAAGGCTAGGGCTCCTCTCGCCTTAGGCTATGTCACCCCTAGGCTTAGGCTTGGGCTAGGGCTCCTCTAGCCTTAGACTAGGGCTCCCCTAGCCTGGACTTGGGCACCCCTAGGCTTATGCTAAGCTAGGGCTCCCCTAGCCTTAGGCTAGGGCTCCCCTAGCCAGACTAGTGCACCCCTAGGCTTAGGCTAAGGCTAGGGCTCCCGTAGCCTTAGGCTAGGGATCCCCTAGCCTTAGGGTAGGGCACCCCTAGGCTTAGGCTAGGGCTCCCTTAGCCTTAGAGCAGGGCACCCCTAGCCTTAGGCTACGGTACCCCAAGTCTTAGGCTTGGGCTCCCCTAGCCTTAAGCTAGGGCACCCCTAGGCTTAGGCTAAGTCTAGTGCTCCCCTAGCCTTAGGCTAGGGCACCCCTTAGCTTAGGCTAAGGCTAACGCTCACCTAGCTTTAGGCTAGGGCACGCCTAGTCTTAGGCTTGGGCTCCCCTTGCCTTAGGCTAGGGCACCGCTAAGCTTAGGCTAAGGCTAGGGCTCCCCTAGGCTTAGACTACGGCTCCGCTAGCCTTAGACTAGGGCACCCCTAGGCTTAGGCTAGGGCACCCCTAGGCTAAGGCTAAAGCTCCCCTAGCCTTAGGCTAGGGCACCCCTTATCTTAGGCTAAGGCTAGGGCTCCCCTTGCCTTAGGCTAGAGCTCCCGTTCCCTTAGACTAGGGCTCCCCTAACCTTAGGCTAGGGAACACCTAGCCTTAGGCTTAGGCTAGGGCACCCCTATGCTTAGGCTAAGCCAAGGGCTCCTCTAGCCATAGGCTAGGGCACCACTAGGCTTAGGCTAGGGCACCCCTAGGCTTAGGCTAGGGCTCCCCTAGACTTAGGCTAGGGCTCCCCTAGCCTTAGTCTAGGGCTCCCTTAGCCTTAGGCTACGGCTCCCCTAGCCTTAGGCTAGGGCTCCCCTAGGCTTAGGCTAGGGCACCCCTAGGCTTAGGCTAAGACTAGGGCTCCTCTAGCCTTAGGCTAGGGCTCCCCTAGCCTGGACTAGGGCACCCCTAGGCGTAGGCTAAGGCTAGGGCTCCCCTAGCCTTAGGCAGGGCTCCCCTAGCCTTAGGTTAGGGCACTTTTAGGCTTAGGCGATGGCTAGGGCTCCCCTAGCCAAAGGCTAGGGCTCCCCTAGGCTGAGGCTAGGCTCCCCTAGCATTAGGCTAGCGTACCCCTAGTCTTAGGCTAGGGCTCCCCTAGCCTTAGGCTAGGGCACCCCTAGGCATAGGCTAGTACTCCTCTAGCCTTAGGCTAGGGCTCCCCTATCATAAGGCTAGGGCTCCCCTATCCTAAGGCTAGGGCTCCCCTACCCTTAGGCTAGGGCACCCCTAGGCTTAGGCTAAGGCTTGGGCTCCCCTAGCCTTAGGCTAGTGCTCCCCTAGTCTTAGGCTAGTGCACCTTTAGGCTTAGGGTAAGGCTAGGGCTCCCCTTACCTTAGGCTATTGCACCCCTTGGCTTAGGCTAAGGCTAGGGTTCCCCTAGTCTTAGGCTACGGCTCCCTAGCATTAGTCTAGGGCACCCCTAGGCATAGGTTAAGGCTCCCGTAGCCTTAGGTTAGGGCTCGCATAGCCTTAGCTAGGGCTCCCCTAGCTTTAGGCTAGGTCACCCCTAGGCTTAGGCTAGGGCTCCCCTAGCCTTAGACTCGGGCTCCCCTAGCCTTAGGCTCGTGCTTCCCTCGCATTAGGCTATAGCACCCCTAGGCTTAGGCTAAGGCTAGGGCTCCTCTCGCCTTAGGCTATGTCACCCCTAGGCTTAGGCTTGGGCTAGGGCTCCTCAAGCCTTAGACTAGGGCTCCCCTAGCCTGGACTTGGGCACCCCTAGGCTTATGCTAAGCTAGGGCTCCCCTAGCCTTAGGCTAGGGCTCCCCTAGCCAGGCTAGTGCACCCCTAGGCTTAGGCTAAGGCTAGGGCTCCCGTAGCCTTAGGCTAGGGATCCCCTAGCCTTAGGGTAGGGCACCCCTAGGCTTAGGCTAGGGCTCCCTTAGCCTTAGAGCAGGGCACCCCTAGCCTTAGGCTACGGTACCCCAAGTCTTAGGCTTGGGCTCCCCTAGCCTTAAGCTAGGGCACCCCTAGGCTTAGGCTAAGTCTAGTGCTCCCCTAGCCTTAGGCTAGGGCACCCCTTAGCTTAGGCTAAGGCTAACGCTCACCTAGCTTTAGGCTAGGGCACGCCTAGTCTTAGGCTTGGGCTCCCCTTGCCTTAGGCTAGGGCACCGCTAAGCTTAGGCTAAGGCTAGGGCTCCCCTAGGCTTAGACTACGGCTCCGCTAGCCTTAGACTAGGGCACCCCTAGGCTTAGGCTAGGGCTCCTCTAGCCTTAGGCTCGGGCTCCCATAGCCTTAGGTTCGGGATCCCCTAGCCTTAGGCTCGGGCTCCCCTAGCCTTAGACTCCGGCACACCTAGCCTTAGTCTAGGGCTCCCCTAGCCTTATGCTAGGGCACCTCTAGCCTTAGGCTAGGACTCTCCAAGCCTTAGGCTAGGGCACCCCTAGGCTTAGGCTAGGGCACCCCTAAGCTAAGGCTAGAGCTCCCCTAGCCTTAGGCTAGGGCACCCCTTATCTTAGGCTAAGGCTAGGGCTCCCCTTGCCTTAGGCTAGAGCTCCCTTTCCCTTAGACTAGGGCTCCCCTAACCTTAGGCTAGGGAACACCTAGCCTTAGGCTAAGGCTAGGGCTCCCCTAGCCTTTGGCGAGGGCACCCCTAGGCTTAGGCTTGGGCACCCCTAGGCTTAGGCTAAGCCTAGGGCTCCTCTAGCTTTAGGCTAGGGCACCCCTAGGCTTAGGCTAAGGCTAGGGATCCCCTAGCCTTTGGCGAGGGCATCCCTAGGCTTAGGCTAGGGCACCCCTATGCTTAGGCTAAGCCAAGGGCTCCTCTAGCCTTAGGCTAGGGCACCACTAGGCTTAGGTTAGGGCACCCCTAGGCTTAGGCTAGGGCTCCCCTAGACTTAGGCTAGGGCTCCCCTAGCCTTAGTCTAGGGCTCCCTTATCCTTAGGCTACGGCTCCCCTAGCCTTAGGCTAGGGCTCCCCTAGGCTTAGGCTAGGGCACCCCTAGGCTTAGGCTAAGACTAGGGCTCCTCTAGCCTAGGCTAGGGCTCCCCTAGCCTGGACTAGGGCACCCCTAGGCGTAGGCTAAGGCTAGGGCTCCCCTAGCCTTAGGCAGGGCTCCCCTAGCCTTAGGTTAGGGCACTTTTAGGCTTAGGCGATGGCTAGGGCTCCCCTAGCCAAAGGCTAGGGCTCCCCTAGGCTGAGGCTAGGCTCCCCTAGCCTTAGGCTAGGGTACCCCTAGTCTTAGGCTAGGGCTCCCCTAGCCTTAGGCTAGGGCACCCCTAGGCATAGGCTAGTACTCCTCTAGCCTTAGGCTAGGGCTCCCCTATCATAAGGCTAGGGCTCCCCTATCCTAAGGCTAGGGATCCCCTACCCTTAGGCTAGGGCACCCCTAGGCTTAGGCTAAGGCTTGGGCTCCCCTAGCCTTAGGCTAGTGCTCCCCTAGTCTTAGGCTAGGGCACCCCTAGGCTTAGGCTAAGCTAGGGCTCCCCTAGTCTTAGGCTAGGGCTCCCTTAGCCTTAGGCTAGGGCTCCCCTAACCTTAGGCAAGGGCACCCCTAGCCTTAGGCTAGGGCTCCTCTAGCCTTAGGCTCGGGCTCCCATAACTTTAGGCTCCGGCTCCCCTAGCCTTAGGCTCGGACACCCCTACCTTAGGCTAGGACTCTCCAAGCCTTAGGCTAGGACACCCCTAGGCTTAGGCTAGGGCACCCCTAGGCTAAGGCTAGGGCTCCCCTAGCCTTAGGCTAGGGCACCCCTAGGCTTAGGCTAAGACTATTGCTCCCCTAGCCTTAGGCTAGTGCCCCCCTTAGCTTAGGCTAAGGCTAGGGCTCCCCTTGCCTTAGGCTAGGGCTCCCGTACCCTTAGACTAGGGCTCCCCTAACCTTAGGCTAGGGCACACCTAGCATTAGGCTAAGGCTAGGGCTCCTCTAGCCTTAGGCTAGGGCTCCCCTAGCCTCGGCTAGGACACCCCTAGGCTTAGGCTAAGGCTAGGGCTCCCCTAGCCTTAGGCTAGGGCTCCCCTAGCATTAGGCTAGGGCTCCCCTAGCGTTAAGCTAGGGCTCCCCTAGTCTTAGGCTAGGGCTCAACTAGCCTTAGGCTAGTGTTCCCCTAACCTTAGGCTAGGGCACCCCTAGGCTTAGGCTAAGGCTAGGGCTCCCTTAGCCTTAGGCTTGGGCTCTCCTAGCCTTAGGCTAGGGCACCACTAGGCTTAGATAGGGCACCCCTAGGCTTAGGCTAAGGCTCCCCTAGCCTTAGTCTAGGGCTCCCGTAGCCTTAGGCTACAGATCCCCTAGGCTTAGGCAGGGCTCCCCTAGCCTTAGTCTAGGGCACTATTAGGCTTAGGCTATGGCTGGGGCTCCCCTAGCCTAAGGCTAGGGCTCCCCTAGGCTTAGGCTTGGGCACCCCTAGCTTAGGCTAAGACTATGGCTCCTCTAGCCTTAGGCTAGGGCTCCCCTAGCCTGGACTAGGGCACCCCTAGGCTTAGGCTAAGGCTAGGGCTCCCCTAGCCTTAGGCAGGGCTCCCCTAGGCTTAGGTTAGGGCACCTTTAGGCTTAGGCGATGGCTAGGACTCCCCTAGCCTAAGGCTAGGGCTCCCCTAGGCTTAGGCTAGGCTCACCTAGCCTTAGGCTAGGGTACCCCTAGGCTTAGGCTAGGGCTCCCCTAGCCTTAGGCTAGGGCACCCCTAGGCTTAGGCTAGGGCTCCTCTAACCTTAGGTTAGGGCTCCCCTATCCTAAGGCTAGGGCTCCCCTAGCCTTAGGCTAGGGCACCCCTAGGCTTAGGCTAAGGCTTGGGCTCCCCTAGCCTTAGGCTAGTGCTCCCCTAGTCTTAGGCTAGGCACCCCTAGGCTTAGGCTAAGGCTAGGGCTCCCCTAGCCTTAGGCTAGGGTTCCTTTAGCCTTAGGCTAGGGCTCCCCTAACCTGAGGCAAGGGCACCCCTAGCCTTAGCCTAGGGCACCCCTAGGCTTAGGCTAAGGCTAGTGCTCCCCTAGCCTTAGGCTACGGCACCCCTAAGCACAGGCTAAAGCTAGGACTCCCCTAGCCTTAGGCTAGGGCTCCCCTAGCCTTAGACTAGGGCTCCCCTAGACTTAGGCTAGGGAACCCCTAGGCTTAGGCTAGGGCTCCTATAGCCTTAGGCTCGGGCTCCCCTAGCCTTAGGCTCAGGCTCCCCTAGTCTTAGGTTTGGGCTCCCCTAGCCTTAGGTTCAGGCACCCCTAGCCTTAGGCTAGGGCTCCCCTAGCCTTATGCTAGGGCACCCTTAGCCTTAGGCTAGGACTCTCCAAACCTGAAGCTAGGGCACCCCTAGGCTTAGGCGATGGCTAGGGCTCCCCTAGCCTAAGGCTAGGGCTCCCCTAGGCTGAGACTAGGACTCCTCTAGCCTTAGGCTTGGGCTCCCCTAGCCTTAGGCTAGTGCTCCCCTTGTCTTGGGCTAGGGCACCCCTAGGCTTAGGCTAAGGCTAGGGCTCACCTAGCCTTAGGCTAGGGCTCCCTTAGCCTTAGGCTAGGGTTCCCCTAACCTTAGGCAAGGGCACACCTAGCCTTAGGCTAGGACACCCCTAGCCTGGACTAGGGCACCCGTAGGCTTAGGCTAAGGCTGTGGATCCCCTAACCTTAGGCTAGGGCACCCCTAGGCTTAGGTTAAGGCAAGGGCTCCCCTAGACTTAGGCTAGGGCAATCCTAGGCTTAGACTCGGGCTCCCATAGCCTTAGGCTCGTGCTCCCCTAGCCGTGGGCTCAGGCCCACCTAGCCTTAGGCTAGGGCTTCACTAGCCTTAGGCTAGGGCTTCACTAGCCTTAGGCTAGGGCTTCCCTAGCGTTACGCTATGGCTCCCCTAGCCTTAGGCAAGGCCACCCCTAGGCTTAGGCTATAGCACACCTAGGCTTAGGCTAAGGCTAGTGTTCCCCTAGCCTTAGGCTGGGGCACCACTAGGCTTAGGCTAGGGCACCCCTAGCCTGGACTAGGGCACCACTAGGCTTAGGCTAAGGCTAGGGCTCCCCTAGCCTTAGGCTAGGGCACCCCTGGGCTTAGGCTAAGGCTAGGGGTCCCCTAGCCTTAGGCTAGGGCTCCCCTAGCCTTAGGCTAGGGCTCCCCTAGCCTTAGGCTAGGGCTCCCCTAGCCTTACGCTAGGGCACCCCTAGGCTTAGGCTAAGGCTAGGGGTCCCCTAGCCTTAGGCTAGGGCTCCCCTAGGCTTAGGCTAGGGCACCCCTAGGCTTAGGCTAAGGCTAGGGCTCCCCTAGCCTTTGATTAGGGTACCCCTTGGCTTAGGCTAAGGCTAGGGTTCCACTAGCCTTAGGCTAGGGCACCCCTTAGCTTAGGCTAAGGCTAACGCTCACCTAGCTTTAGGCTAGGGCACCCCTAGTCTTAGGCTTGGGCTCCCCTTGCCTTAGGCTAGGGCACCCCTGAGCTTAGGCTAAGGCTAGGGCTCCCCTAGGCTTAGACTACGGCTCAGCTAGTCTTAGACTCGGGCACCACTAGGCTTAGGCTAGGGCTCCTCTAGCCTTAGGCTCGTGCTCCCATAGCCTTAGGTTCGGGCTCCCCTAGCCTTATGCTCGGGCTCCCCTAGCCTTAGACTCGGGCACCCCTAGCCTTAGTCTAGGGCTCCCCTAGCCTTATGCTAGGGCACCCCTAGCCTTAGGCTAGGACTCTCCAAGCCTTAGGCTATGGCACCCCTAGGCTTAGGCTAGGGCACCCCTAGGCTAAGGCTAGAGCTACCCTAGCCTTAGGCTAGGGCACCCCTTAGCTTAGGCTAAGGCTAGGGCTCCCCGTGCCTTAGGCTAGAGCTCCCGTTCCCTTATACTAGGGCTCCCCTAACCTTAGGCTAGGGCACACCTAGCCTTAGGCTAAGGCTAGGGCTCCCCTAGCCTTTGGCGAGGGCACCCCTAGGCTTAGGCTTGGGCACCCCTAGGCTTAGGCTAAGGCTAGGGCTCCCCTAGCTTTAGGCTAGGGCACCCCTAGGCTTAGGCTAAGGCTAGGGATCCCCTAGCCTTAGGCTAGGGCACCCCTAAGCTTAGGCTAAGGCTATTGCTCCCCTAGCCTTAGGCTAGGGCACCCCTTAGCTTAGGCTAAGGCTAGGGCTCCCCTTGCCTTAGGCTAGGGCTCCCGTACCCTTAGACTAGGGCTCCCCTAACCTTAGGCTAGGGCACACCTAGCATTAGGCTAAGGCTAGGGCTCCTCTAGCCTTAGGCTAGGGCTACCCTAGCCTCGGCTAGGACACCCCTAGGCTTAGACTAAGGCGAGGGCTCCCCTAGCCTTAGGCTAGGGCTCCCCTAGTCTTAGGCTAGGGCTCAACTAGCCTTAGGCTAGTGTTCCCCTAACCTTAGGCTAGGGCACCCCTAGGCTTAGGCTAAGGCTAGGGCTCCCTTAGCCTTAGGATTGGGCTCTCCTAGCCTTAGGCTAGGGCACCACTAGGCTTAGATAGGGCACCCCTAGGCTTAGGCTAGGGCTCCCCTAGCCTTAGTCTAAGGCTCCCCTAGCCTTAGGCTACAGATCCCCTAGGCTTAGGCAGGGCTCCCCTAGCCTTAGGCTAGGGCACTATTAGGCTTAGGCTATGGCTGGGGCTCCCCTAGCCTAAGGCTAGGGCTCCCCTAGGCTTAGGCTTGGGCACCCCTAGCTTAGGCTAAGACTACGGGTCCTCTAGCCTTAGGCTAGGGCTCCCCTAGCCTGGACTGGGGCACCCCTAGGCTTAGGCTAAGGCTAGGGCTCCCCTAGCCTTAGGCAGGGCTCCCCTAGCCTTAGGTTAGGGCACCTTTAGGCTTCGGCGATGGCTAGGACTCCCCTAGCCTAAGGCTAGGGCTCCCCTAGGCTTAGGCTAGGCTCACCTAGCCTTAGGCTAGGGTACCCCTAGGCTTAGGCTAGGGCTCCCCTAGCCTTAGGCTAGGGCACCCCTAGGCTTAGGCTAGGGATCCTCTAACCTTAGGTTAGGGCTCCCCAATCCTAAGGCTAGGGCTCCCCTAGCCTTAGGCTAGGGCACCCCTAGGCTTAGGCTAAGGCTTGGGCTACCCTAGCCTTAGGCTAGTGCTCCCCTAGTCTTTGGCTAGGGCACCCCTAGGCTTAGGCTAAGGCTAGGGCTCCCCTAGCCTTAGGCTAGGGTTCCTTTAGCCTTAGGCTAGGGCTCCTCTAACCTGAGGCAAGGGCACCCCTAGCCGTAGGCTAGGGCACCCCTAGGCTTAGGCTAAGGCTAGTGCTCCCCTAACCTTAGGCTAGGGCACCCCTAACCTTAGGCTAAAGCTAGGACTCCCCTAGCCTTAGGCTAGGGCTCCCCTAGCCTTAGACTAGGGCTCCCCTAGACTTAGGCTAGGGAACCCCTAGGCTTAGGCTAGGGCTCCTCTAGCCTTAGGCTCGGGCTCCCCTAGCCTTAGGCTCGGGCTCCCCTAGTCTTAGGTTTGGGCTCCCCTAGCCTTAGGTTCAGGCACCCCTAGCCTTAGGCTAGGGCTCCCCTAACCTTATGCTAGGGCACCCTTAGCCTTAGGCTAGGACTCTCCAAACCTTAAGCTAGGGCACCCCTAGGCTTAGGCGATGGCTAGGGCTCCCCTAGCCTAAGGCTAAGGCTCCCCTTGGCTGAGGCTAGGACTCCTCTAGCCTTAGGCTTGGGCTCCCCTAGCCTTAGGCTAGTGCTCCCCTTGTCTTAGGCTAGGGCACCCCTAGGCTTAGGCTAAGGCTAGGGCTCACCTAGCCTTAGGCTAGGGCTCCCTTAGCCTTAGGCTAGGGTTCCCCTAACCTTAGGCAAGGGCACCCCTAGGCTTAGGCTAGGACACCCCTAGCCTGGAGTAGGGCACCCGTAGGCTTAGGCTAAGGCTGTGGATCCCCTAACCTTAGGCTAGGGCACCCCTAGGCTTAGGTTAAGGCAAGGGCTCCCCTAGACTTAGGCTCGTGCTCCCCTAGCCGTGGGCTCAGGCCCACCTAGCCTTAGGCTAGGGCTTCACTAGCCTTAGGCTAGGGCTTCCCTAGCGTTACGCTAGGGCTCCCCTAGCCTTAGGCAAGGGCACCCCTAGGCTTAGGCTATAGCACACCTAGGCTTAGGCTAAGGCTAGTGTTCCCCTAGCCTTAGGCTGGGGCACCACTAGGCTTAGGCTAGGGCACCCCTAGCCTAGACTAGGGCACCACTAGGCTTAGGCTAAGGCTAGGGCTCCCCTAGCCTTAGGCTAGGGCTCCCCTAGCCTTAGGCTAGGGCACCCCTAGGCTTAGGCTAAGGCTAGGGGTCCCCTAGCCTTAGGCTAGGGCTCCCCTAGGCTTAGGCTAGGGCACCCCTAGGCTTAGGCTAAGGCTAGGGCTCCCCTAGGCTTAGGCTAGGGCACCCCTAGGCTTAGGCTAAGGCTAGGGCTCCCCTAGCCTTTGATTAGGGTACCCCTTGGCTTAGGCTAAGGCTAGGGTTCCACTAGCCTTAGGCTAGGGCACCCCTTAGCTTTGGCTAAGGCTAACGCTCACCTAGCTTTAGGCTAGGGCACCCCTAGTCTTAGGCTTGGGCTCCCCTTGCCTTAGGCTAGGGCACCCCTGAGCTTAGGCTAAGGCTAGGGCTCCCCTAGGCTTAGACTACGGCTCAGCTAGTCTTAGATTAGGGCACCACTAGGCTTAGGCTAGGGCTCCTCTAGCCTTAGGCTCGTGCTCCCATAGCCTTAGGTTCGGGCTCCCCTAGCCTTATGCTCGGGCTCCCCTAGCCTTAGACTCGGGCACCCCTAGCCTTAGTCTAGGGCTCCCCTAGCCTTATGCTAGGGCACCCCTAGCCTTAGGCTAGGACTCTCCAAGCCTTAGGCTATGGCACCCCTAGGCTTAGGCTAGGGCACCCCTAGGCTAAGGCTAGAGCTACCCTAGCCTTAGGCTAGGGCACCCCTTAGCTTAGGCTAAGGCTAGGGCTCCCCGTGCCTTAGGCTAGAGCTCCCGTTCCCTTATACTAGGGCTCCCCTAACCTTAGGCTAGGGCACACCTAGCCTTAGGCTAAGGCTAGGGCTCCCCTAGCCTTTGGCGAGGGCACCCCTAGGCTTAGGCTTGGGCACCCCTAGGCTTAGGCTAAGGCTAGGGCTCCCCTAGCTTTAGGCTAGGGCACCCCTAGGCTTAGGCTAAGGCTAGGGATCCCCTAGCCTTAGGCTAGGGCACCCCTAAGCTTAGGCTAAGGCTATTGCTCCCCTAGCCTTAGGCTAGGGCACCCCTTAGCTTAGGCTAAGGCTAGGGCTCCCCTTGCCTTAGGCTAGGGCTCCCGTACCCTTAGACTAGGGCTCCCCTAACCTTAGGCTAGGGCACACCTAGCATTAGGCTAAGGCTAGGGCTCCTCTAGCCTTAGGCTAGGGCTCCCCTAGCCTCGGCTAGGACACCCCTAGGCTTAGGCTAAGGCTTGGGCTCCCCTAGCCTTAGGCTAGTGCTCCCCTTGTCTTAGGCTAGGGCACCCCTAGGCTTAGGCTAAGGCTAGGGCTCACCTAGCCTTAGGCTAGGGCTCCCTTAGCCTTAGGCTAGGGTTCCCCTAACCTTAGGCAAGGGCACCCCTAGGCTTAGGCTAGGACACCCCTAGCCTGGAGTAGGGCACCCGTAGGCTTAGGCTAAGGCTGTGGATCCCCTAACCTTAGGCTAGGGCACCCCTAGGCTTAGGTTAAGGCAAGGGCTCCCCTAGACTTAGGCTCGTGCTCCCCTAGCCGTGGGCTCAGGCCCACCTAGCCTTAGGCTAGGGCTTCACTAGCCTTAGGCTAGGGCTTCCCTAGCGTTACGCTAGTGTTCCCCTAGCCTTAGGCTGGGGCACCACTAGGCTTAGGCTAGGGCACCCCTAGCCTAGACTAGGGCACCACTAGGCTTAGGCTAAGGCTAGGGCTCCCCTAGCCTTAGGCTAGGGCTCCCCTAGCCTTAGGCTAGGGCACCCCTAGGCTTAGGCTAAGGCTAGGGGTCCCCTAGCCTTAGGCTAGGGCTCCCCTAGGCTTAGGCTAGGGCACCCCTAGGCTTAGGCTAAGGCTAGGGCTCCCCTAGGCTTAGGCTAGGGCACCCCTAGGCTTAGGCTAAGGCTAGGGCTCCCCTAGCCTTTGATTAGGGTACCCCTTGGCTTAGGCTAAGGCTAGGGTTCCACTAGCCTTAGGCTAGGGCACCCCTTAGCTTAGGCTAAGGCTAACGCTCACCTAGCTTTAGGCTAGGGCACCCCTAGTCTTAGGCTTGGGCTCCCCTTGCCTTAGGCTAGGGCACCCCTGAGCTTAGGCTAAGGCTAGGGCTCCCCTAGGCTTAGACTACGGCTCAGCTAGTCTTAGATTAGGGCACCACTAGGCTTAGGCTAGGGCTCCTCTAGCCTTAGGCTCGTGCTCCCATAGCCTTAGGTTCGGGCTCCCCTAGCCTTATGCTCGGGCTCCCCTAGCCTTAGACTCGGGCACCCCTAGCCTTAGTCTAGGGCTCCCCTAGCCTTATGCTAGGGCACCCCTAGCCTTAGGCTAGGACTCTCCAAGCCTTAGGCTATGGCACCCCTAGGCTTAGGCTAGGGCACCCCTAGGCTAAGGCTAGAGCTACCCTAGCCTTAGGCTAGGGCACCCCTTAGCTTAGGCTAAGGCTAGGGCTCCCCGTGCCTTAGGCTAGAGCTCCCGTTCCCTTATACTAGGGCTCCCCTAACCTTAGGCTGGGGCACACCTAGCCTTAGGCTAAGGCTAGGGCTCCCCTAGCCTTTGGCGAGGGCACCCCTAGGCTTAGGCTAAGGCTAGGGCTCCCCTAGCTTTAGGCTAGGGCACCCCTAGGCTTAGGCTAAGGCTAGGGATCCCCTAGCCTTAGGCTAGGGCACCCCTAAGCTTAGGCTAAGGCTATTGCTCCCCTAGCCTTAGGCTAGGGCACCCCTTAGCTTAGGCTAAGGCTAGGGCTCCCCTTGCCTTAGGCTAGGGCTCCCGTACCCTTAGACTAGGGCTCCCCTAACCTTAGGCTAGGGCACACCTAGCATTAGGCTAAGGCTAGGGCTCCTCTAGCCTTAGGCTAGGGCTCCCCTAGCCTCGGCTAGGACACCCCTAGGCTTAGACTAAGGCTAGGGCTCCCCTAGCCTTAGGCTAGGGCTCCCCTAGCGTTAGGCGAGGGCTCCCCTAGCGTTAGGCGAGGGCTCCCCTAGCGTTAGGCTAGGGCTCCCCTAGTCTTAGGCTAGGGCTCAACTAGCCTTAGGCTAGTGTTCCCCTAACCTTAGGCTAGGGCACCCCTAGGCTTAGGCTAAGGCTAGGGCTCCCTTAGCCTTAGGATTGGGCTCTCCTAGCCTTAGGCTAGGGCACCACTAGGCTTAGATAGGGCACCCCTAGGCTTAGGCTAGGGCTCCCCTAGCCTTAGTCTAGGGCTCCCCTAGCCTTAGGCTACAGATCCCCTAGGCTTAGGCAGGGCTCCCCTAGCCATAGGCTAGGGCACTATTAGGCTTAGGCTATGGCTGGGGCTCCCCTAGCCTAAGGCTAGGGCTCCCCTAGGCTTAGGCTTGGGCACCCCTAGCTTAGGCTAAGACTACGGCTCCTCTAGCCTTAGGCTAGGGCTCCCCTAGCCTGGACTAGGGCACCCCTAGGCTTAGGCTAAGGCTAGGGCTCCCCTAGCCTTAGGCAGGGCTCCCCTAGCCTTAGGTTAGGGCACCTTTAGGCTTAGGCGATGGCTAGGACTCCCCTAGCCTAAGGCTAGGGCTCCCCTAGGCTTAGGCTAGGCTCACCTAGCCTTAGGCTAGGGTACCCCTAGGCTTAGGCTAGGGCTCCCCTAGCCTTAGGCTATGGCACCCCTAGGCTTAGGCTAGGGATCCTCTAACCTTAGGCTAGGGCACCCCTAGGCTTAGGCTAAGGCTTGGGCTACCCTAGCCTTAGGCTAGTGCTCCCCTAGTCTTTGGCTAGGGCACCCCTAGGCTTAGGCTAAGGCTAGGGCTCCCCTAGCCTTAGGCTAGGGTTCCTTTAGCCTTAGGCTAGGGCTCCTCTAACCTGAGGCAAGGGCACCCCTAGCCGTAGGCTAGGGCACCCCTAGGCTTAGGCTAAGGCTAGTGCTCCCCTAACCTTAGGCTAGGGCACCCCTAACCTTAGGCTAAAGCTAGGACTCCCCTAGCCTTAGGCTAGGGCTCCCCTAGCCTTAGACTAGGGCTCCCCTAGACTTAGGCTAGGGAACCCCTAGGCTTAGGCTAGGGCTCCTCTAGCCTTAGGCTAGGGCTCCCCTAGCCTTAGGCTCGGGCTCCCCTAGTCTTAGGTTTGGGCTCCACTAGCCTTAGGTTCAGGCACCCCTAGCCTTAGGCTAGGGCTCCACTAGCCTTATGCTAGGGCACCCTTAGCCTTAGGCTAGGACTCTCCAAACCTTAAGCTAGGGCACCCCTAGGCTTAGGCGATGGCTAGGGCTCCCCTAGCCTAAGGCTAAGGCTCCCCCTGGCTGAGGCTAGGACTCCTCTAGCCTTAGGCTTGGGCTCCCCTAGCCTTAGGCTAGTGCTCCCCTTGTCTTAGGCTAGGGCACCCCTAGGCTTAGGCTAAGGCTAGGGCTCACCTAGCCTTAGGCTAGGGCTCCCTTAGCTTTAGGCTAGGGTTCCCCTAACCTTAGGCAAGGGCACCCCTAGCCTTAGGCTAGGACACCCCTAGCCTGGACTAGGGCACCCGTACGCTTAGGCTAAGGCTGTGGATCCCCTAACCTTAGGCTAGGGCATCCCTAGGCTTAGGTTAAGGCAAGGGCTCCCCTAGACTTAGGCTCGTGCTCCCCTAGCCGTGGGCTCAGGCCCACCTAGCCTTAGGCTAGGGCTTCACTAGCCTTAGGCTAGGGCTTCCCTAGCGTTACGCTAGGGCTCCCCTAGCCTTAGGCAAGGGCACCCCTAGGGTTAGGCTATAGCACACCTAGGCTTAGGCTAAGGCTAGTGTTCCCCTAGCCTTAGGCTGGGGCACCACTAGGCTTAGGCTAGGGCACCCCTAGCCTAGACTAGGGCACCACTAGGCTTAGGCTAAGGCTAGGGCTCCCCTAGCCTTAGGCTAGGGCTCCCCTAGCCTTAGGCTAGGGCACCCCTAGGCTTAGGCTAAGGCTAGGGGTCCCCTAGCCTTAGGCTAGGGCTCCCCTAGGCTTAGGCTAGGGCACCCCTAGGCTTAGGCTAAGGCTAGGGCTCCCCTAGCCTTTGGTTAGGGTACCCCTTGGCTTAGGCTAAGGCTAGGGTTCCACTAGCCTTAGGCTAGGGCACCCCTTAGCTTAGGCTAAGGCTAACGCTCACCTAGCTTTAGGCTAGGGCACCCCTAGTCTTAGGCTTGGGCTCCCCCTTGCCTTAGGCTAGGGCACCCCTAAGCTTAGGCTAAGGCTAGGGCTCCCCTAGGCTTAGACTACGGCTCAGCTAGTCTTAGACTAGGGCACCCCTAGGCTTAGGCTAGGGCTCCTCTAGCCTTAGGCTCGGGCTCCCATAGCCTTAGGTTCGGGCTCCCCTAGCCTTAGGCTCGGGCTCCCCTAGCCTTAGACTCGGGCACCCCTAGCCTTAGTCTAGGGCTCCCCTAGCCTTATGCTAGGGCACCCCTAGCCTTAGGCTAGGTCTCTCCATTCCTTAGGCTAGGGCACCCCTAGGCTTAGGCTAGGGCACCCCTAGGCTAAGGCTAGAGCTCCCCTAGCCTTAGGCTAGGGCACCCCTTAGCTTAGGCTAAGGCTAGGGCTCCCCTTGCCTTAGGCTAGAGCTCCCGTTCCCTTATACTAGGGCTCCCCTAACCTTAGGCTAGGGCACACCTAGCCTTAGGCTAAGGCTAGGGCTCCCCTAGCCTTTCACGAGGGCACCCCTAGGCTTAGGCTTGGGCACCCCTATGCTTAGGCTAAGGCAAGGGCTCCTCTAGCCTTAGGCTAGGGCACCCCTAGGCTTAGGCTGAGGCTAAGGCTCCCCTAGCCTTAGGCTAGGGCACCACTAGGTTTAGGCTAGGGCACCCCTAGGCTTAGGCTAGGGCTCCCCTAGACTTAGGCTAGGGCTCCCCTAGCCTTAGTCTAGGGCTCCCTTAGCCTTAGGCTACGGCTCCCCTAGCCTTAGGCTAGGGCTCCCCTAGCCTTAAGCTATGGAACCCCTAGGCTTAGGCTAAGGCTAGGGCTCCACTAGCCTTAGGCAGGGCTCCCCTAGCCTTAGGCTAGGGCACCATTAGGCTTAGGCTATGGCTAGGGCTCCCCTAGCCTAAGGCTAGGGCTCCCCTAGACTTAGGCTAGGGCACCCCTAGGCTTGGGCTAATACTAGGGCTCCTCTAGCCTTAGGCTAGGGCTCCCCTAGCCTGGACTAGGGCACCCATAGGCGTAGGCTAAGGCTAGGGCTCCCCTAGCCTTAGGCAGGGCTCCCCTAGCCTTAGGTTAGGGCACCTTTAGGCTTAGGCGATGGCTAGGGCTCCCCTAGCCTAAGGCTAGGGCTCCCCTAGGCTGAGGCTGGGCTCCCCTAGCCTTAGGCTAGGGTACCCCTAGGCTTAGGCTAGGGCTCCCCAAGCCTTAGGATAGGGCACCCCTAGGCATAGGCTAATACTCCTCTAGCCTTAGGATAGGGCTCCCCTAGTCTTAGGTTCGGGCTCCCCTAGCCTTAGGTTCGGGCACCCCTAGCCTTAGGCTAGTGCTCCCCTTGTCTTAGGCTAGGGCACTCCTAGGCTTAGGCTAAGGCTAGGGCTCACCTAGCCTTAGGCTAGGGCTCCCTTAGCCTTAGGCTAGGGTTCCCCTAACCTTAGGCAAGGGCAGCCCTAGCCTTAGGCTAGGACACCCCTAGCCTTAGGCTAGGGCTCCTCTAGCCTTAGGCTAGGACTCTCCAAGCCTTAGGCTAGGGCCCCCATAGGCTTAGGCTAGGGCACCCCTAGGCTAAGGCTAGGGCTCCCCTAGCCTTAGGCTAGGGCACCCCTAGGCTTAGGCTAAGGCTATTGCTCCCTTAGCCTTAGGCTAGGGCACCCCTTAGCTTAGGCTAAGGCTAGGGCTCCCCTTGCCTTAGGCTAGGGCTCCCGTATCCTTAGACTAGGGCTCCCCTAACCTTAGGCTAGGGCACACCTAGCCTTAGGCTAAGGCTAGGGCTCCCCTAGCCTTTGGCGAGGGCACCCCTAGGCTTAGGCTAGGGCACCCCTAGGCTTAGGCTAGGGCTAGGGCTCCTCTTGCCTTAGGCTAGGGCATCCCTAGGCTTAGGCTAATGCTAGGGCTCCCCTAGCCTTTGGCGAGGGCACCCCTAGGCTTAGGCTAGGGCACCCCTATGCTTAGGCTAAGGCTAGGGCTCCCCTAGCGTTAGTCTAGGGCTCCCCTAGTCTTAGGCTAGGGCTCAACTAGCCTTAGGCTACTGTTCCCCTAACCTTAGGCTAGGGCACCCCTAGGCTTAGGCTAAGGCTAGGGCTCCCCTAACCTTAGGCTTGGGCTCTCCTAGCCTTAGGTAGGGCACCCCTAGGCGTAGGCTAGGGCTCCGATAGCCTTAGGCTAGGGCTCCCCTAGCCTTAGGCTAGGGCTCCCCTAGCCTTAGGCTAGGGCTCCCCTAGCCTTAGGTTACAGCTCCCCTAGCCTTAGGCTAGGGCTCCCCTAGACTTAGGCTACAGCTCCCCTAGGCTTAGGCAGGGCTCCCCTAGCCTTAGGCTAGGGCACCAATAGGCTTAGGCTATGGCTAGGGCTCCCCTAGCCTAAGGCTAGGGCTCCCCTAGGCTGAGGCTTGGGCACCCCTAGGCTTAGGCTAAGGCTTGGGTTCCCCTAGCCTTAGGCTAGTGCTCCCCTAGGCTTAGGCTAGGGTACCCCTAGGCTTAGGCTAAGGCTAGGGCTCCCCTAGCCTTAGGCTAGGGCTTCCTTAGCCTTAGGCTAGGGCTCCCCTAACCTTAGGCAAGGGCACCCCTAGCCTTAGGCTAGGGCACCCCTAGCCTTAGGCTAGGGCTCCTCTAGCCTTAGGCTCGGGCTCCCATAGCCTTAGGCTCGGGCTCCCCTAGACTTAGGCTCGGGCACCCCTACCTTAGGCTAGGATTCTCTAAGCCTTAGGCTAGGGCACCCCTAGGTTTAGTGTAGGGCACCCCTAGGCTAAGGCTAGGGCTCCCCTAGCCTTAGGCTAGGGCACCCCTAGGCTTAGGCTAAGGCTAGTGCTCCCCTAGCCTTAGGCTAGGGCACCCCTTAGCTTAGGCTAAGGCTACGTCTCCCCTTGCCTTACGCTAGGGCTCCCGTACCCTTAGACTAGGGCTCCCCTAACCTTAGGCTAGGGCACACCTAGCCTTAGGCTAAGGCTAGAGCTCCCCTAGCCTTTGGCGAGGGCAACCCTAGGCTTAGGCTAGGGCACCCATAGGCTTAGGCTAAGGCAAGGGCTCCTCTAGCCTTAGGCTAGGGCTCCCCTAGCCTCGGCTAGGACACCCCTAGGCTTAGGCTAAGGCTAGGGCTCCCCTAGCCTAAGGCTAGGGCTCCCCTAGCATTAGGCTAGGGCTCCCCTAGTCTTAGGCTAGGGCTCAACTAACCTTAGGCTAGTGTTCCCCAAACCTTAGGCTAGGGCACCCCTAAGCTTAGGCAAAGGCTAGGGCTCCTTAGCCTTAGGCTTGGGCTCTCCTAGCCTTAGGCTAGGGCACCACTAGGCTTAGATAGGGCACCCCTAGGCTTAGGCTAGGGCTCCCCTAGCCTTAGTCTAGGGCTCCCCTAGCCTTAGGCTACAGCTCCCCTAGGCTTAGGCAGGGCTCCCCTTGCCTTAGGCTAGGGCACCATTAGGCTAAGGCTATGGCTAGGGCTCCCCTAGCCTAAGGCTAGGGCTCCCCTAGGCTTAGGCTTGGGCACCCCTAGCTTAGGCTAAGACTACGGCTCCTCTAGCCTTAGGCTAGGGCTCCCCTAGCCTGGACTAGGGAACCCATAGGCTTAGGCTATGGCTAGGGCTCCCCTAGCCTTAGGCAGGGCTCCCCTAGCCTTAGGTTAGGGCACCTTTGGCTTAGACGATGGCTAGGACTCCCCTAGCCTAAGGCTAGGGCTCCCCTAGGCTGAGGCTAGGCTCCCATAGCCTTAGGCTAGGGTACCCCTAGGCTTAGGCTAGGGCTCCCCTAGCCATAGTCTAGGGCACCCCTAGGCTTAGGCTAGGGCTCCTCTAACCTTAGGTTAGGGCTCCCCTATCCTAAGTCTAGGGCTCCCTTAGCCTTTGCTAGGGCACGCCTAGGCTTAGGCTAAGGCTTGGGCTCCCCTAGCCTTAGTCTAGTGCTCCCCTAGTCTTAGGCTAGGGCACCCCTAGGCTTAGGCTAAGGCTAGGGCTCCCCTAGCCTTAGGCTAAGTCTCCCTTAGCCTTAGGCTAGGGCTCCCCTAACCTGAGGCAAGGGCACCCCTAGCCTTAGGCTAGGGCACCCCTAGGCTTAGGCTAAGGCTAGTGCTCCCCTAGCCTTAGGCTAGGGCACCCCTAAGCTTAGGCTAAGGCTAGGGCTCCCCTAGCCTTAGGATAGGGCTCCCCTAGCCTTAGTCTAGGGCACCCCTAGGCTTAGGCTAGGACACCCCTAGGCTAAGGCTAGGGCTCCCCTAGCCTTAAGCTAGGGCACCGCAAGTCTTAGGCTTGGGCTCCCCTAGCCTTAGGCTTGGGCACCCCTAGGCTTAGGCTAAGTCTAGTGCTTCCCTAGCCTTAGGCTAGGGCTCCCCTAGCCTTAGGCTAGGGCTCCCCTAGCCTTAGACTATGGTTCCCCTAGCCTTAGACTAGGGCACACCTAGCCTTAGGCTAAGGCTAGGGCTCCCCTAGCCTTAGACTAGGGCTCTCCTAGCCTTATGCTAGGGCACCCTAAGGCTTAGGCTAAGGCGAGGGCTCTCTTAGCCTTAGGCTAGGGCACCCCTAGGCTTAGGCTAAGGCTAGTGCTCCCCTAGCCTTAGGCTAGGGCACCCCTTAGCTTAGGCTAAGGCTACGTCTCCCCTTGCCTTACGCTAGGGCTCCCGTACCCTTAGACTAGGGCTCCCCTAACCTTAGGCTAGGGCACACCTAGCCTTAGGCTAAGGCTAGAGCTCCCCTAGCCTTTGGCGAGGGCAACCCTAGGCTTAGGCTAGGGCACCCATAGGCTTAGGCTAAGGCAAGGGCTCCTCTAGCCTTAGGCTAGGGCTCCCCTAGCCTCGGCTAGGACACCCCTAGGCTTAGGCTAAGGCTAGGGCTCCCCTAGCCTTAGGCTAGGGCTCCCCTAGCATTAGGCTAGGGCTCCCCTAGTCTTAGGCTAGGGCTCAACTAACCTTAGGCTAGTGTTCCCCAAACCTTAGGGTAGGGCACCCCTAAGCTTAGGCTAAGGCTAGGGCTCCCTAGCCTTAGGCTTGGGCTCTCCTAGCCTTAGGCTAGGGCACCACTAGGCTTAGATAGGGAACCCCTAGGCTTAGGCTAGGGCTCCCCTAGCCTTAGTCTAGGGCTCCCCTAGCCTTAGGCTACAGCTCCCCTAGGCTTAGGCAGGGCTCCCCTTGCCTTAGGCTAGGGCACCATTAGGCTTAGGCTATGGCTAGGGCTCCCCTAGCCTAAGGCTAGGGCTCCCCTAGGCTTAGGCTTGGGCACCCCTAGCTTAGGCTAAGACTACGGCTCCTCTAGCCTTTGGCTAGGGCTCCCCTAGCCTGGACTAGGGAACCCATAGGCTTAGGCTAAGGCTAGGGCTCCCCTAGCCTTAGGCAGGGCTCCCCTAGCCTTAGGTTAGGGCACCTTTGGCTTAGACGATGGCTAGGACTCCCCTAGCCTAAGGCTAGGGCTCCCCTAGGCTGAGGCTAGGCTCCCATAGCCTTAGGCTAGGGTACCCCTAGGCTTAGGCTAGGGCTCCCCTAGCCATAGGCTAGGGCACCCCTAGGCTTAGGCTAGGGCTCCTCTAACCTTAGGTTAGGGCTCTCCTATCCTAAGTCTAGGGCTCCCTTAGCCTTATGCTAGGGCACGCCTAGGCTTAGGCTAAGGCTTGGGCTCCCCTAGCCTTAGGCTAGTGCTCCCCTAGTCTTAGGCTAGGGCACCCCTAGGCTTTGGCTAAGGCTAGGGCTCCCCTAGCCTTAGGCTAAGTCTCCCTTAGCCTTAGGCTAGGGCTCCCCTAACCTGAGGCAAGGGCACCCCTAGCCTTAGGCTAGGGCACCCCTAGGCTTAGGCTAAGGCTAGTGCTCCCCTAGCCTTAGGCTAGGGCACCCCTAAGCTTAGGCTAAGGCTAGGGCTCCCGTAGCCTTAGGATAGGGCTCCCCTAGCCTTAGTCTAGGGACCCCTAGGCTTAGGCTAGGACACCCCTACGCTAAGGCTAGGGCTCCCCTAGCCTTAAGCTAGGGCACCGCAAGTCTTAGGCTTGGGCTCCCCTAACCTTAGGCTTGGGCACCCCTAGGCTTAGGCTAAGTCTAGTGCTCCCCTAGCCTTGGGCTAGGGCTCCCCTAGCCTTAGGCTAGGGCTCCCCTAGCCTTAGACTATGGTTCCCCTAGCCTTAGGCTAGGGCACACCTAGCCTTAGGCTAAGGCTAGGGCTCCCCTAGCCTTAGGCTAGGGCTCTCCTAGCCTTATGCTAGGGCACCCTAAGGCTTAGGCTAAGGCGAGGGCTCTCTTAGCCTTAGGCTAGGGCTCTCCCAGCCTTAGGCTAGGGCACCCCTAGGCTTAGGGTAAGGCTAGGGCTCCCCTAGCCTTAGTCTTGGGCTCTCCTAGCCTTAGGCTAGGGCACCCCTAGGCTTAGGCTAGGGCACCCCGAGGGTTAGGCTAGGGCTCCCCTAGCCTTAAGCTAGGGCTCCCCTAGCCTTAGTCTAGGGCTCCCCTAGCCTTTGGCTACCGCTCCCCTAGCCTTAGGCTAGGGCTCCCCTAGCCTTAGGCTATGGCACCCCTAGGCTTAGGCTAAGGCTAGGGCTCCTCTAGCCTTAGGCAGGGCACCCCTAGCCTTAGGTTAGGGCACCTTTAGGCTTAGGCTAGGGCTAGGGCTCACCTAGCCTAAGGGTAGGGCTCCCCTAGGCTTAGGCTAGGGCACCCCTAGGCTTAGGCTAAGACTAGCCCTCCTCTAGCCTTAGACTAGGGCTCCCCTAGCCTGGACTAGGGCACCCCTAGGCTTAGGCTAAGGCTAGGGCTTCCCTAGCCTTAGGCTGGGCTCCCCTAGCCTTAGGTTAGTGCACCTTTAGGCTTAGGCTAAGGCTAGGGCTCCCCTAGCCTTAGGTAGGGCACCCCAAGGCTTGGGCTCGGGCTCCCCTAACCTTAGGCTCGGGCATCCCTAGCCTTAGGCTACGTTTCCCCTAGCCTTATGCTACGGCACCCCTAGGCTTAGGCTAAGGCTAGGGCTCCTCTAGCCTTAGGCAGGGCGCCCCTAGCCTTAGGTTAGGGCACCTTTAGGCTTAGGCTAGGGCTAGGGCTCACCTAGCCTAAGGGTAGGGCTACCCTAGGCTTAGGCTAGGGCACCCCTAGGCTTAGGCTAAGACTAGCGCTCCTCTAGCCTTAGGCTAGGGCTCCCCTAGCCTGGACTAGGGCACCCCTAGGCTTAGGCTAAGGCTAGGGCTCCCCTAGCCTTAGGCAGTGCTCCCCTAGCCTGAGGCTAGGGCACCCCTAGGCTTAGGCTAAGGCTAGGGCTCCCCTAGCCTTAGGGTAGGGCACCCCTAGGCTTAGGCTAGGGCTCCCCTAGCCTTAGGCTAGGGCTCCCTTAGCCTTAGCCTAGGGCACCCCTAGGCTTAGCCTAAGGCTAGGGCTCCCCTAGTCTTAGCTTGGGCTCCCTAGCATTAGGCTAGGGCACCCCTATGCTTAGTCTAGGGCTACCCTAGCCTTAGGCTAGAGCTCCCCTAGCCTTAGGTTAGGGCACCCCTAGGCGTAGGCTAGGGCACCCCTAGGCTTAGGCTAAGTCTAGGGCTCCCCTAGCCTTAGGCTAGGGCTCCCCTAGACTTAGGCTAGGGCACCCCTAGGCTTAGGCTAAGACAAGGGCTCCCCTAGCCTTAGGCTAGGGCTCCCCTAGCCATAGGGTAGGGCACCCCTAGGCTTGGGCTAAGGCTAGGGCTCCCCTGGCCTTAGCTTCTGGCACCCCTAGGCTTAGGCTAAGGCTAGGGCTCCCCTAGCCTTAGCTTGGGCTCCCTAGCATTAGGCTAGGGCACCCCTATGCTTAGTCTAGGGCTACCCTAGCCTTAGGCTAGAGCTCCGCTAGCCTTAGGTTAGGTCACCCCTAAGCTTAGGCTAGGGCTCGCCTAGCCTTAGACTCGGACTCCCCTATCCTTAGGCTCGTGCTCCCCTAGCCTTAGGCTATAGCACCCCTAGGCTTAGGCTAAGGCTAGGGCTCCCCTAGCCGTAGGCTATGTCACCCCTAGGCTTAGGCTTGGGCTAGGGTTCCTCTAGCCTTAGGCTAGTGCTCCCCTAGACTGGACTAGGGCACCCCTAGGCTTAGGCTAAGGCTAGGGCTCCCCTAGCCTTAGGCTAGGGCTCCTCTAGCCTTAGGCTAGGGCACCCCTAGGCTTAGGCTAAGGCTAGGTTCCCGTAGCCTTACGCTAGGGCTCACCTAGCCTTAGGCTATGGCACCCCTAGGCTTAGGCCATGGCTCCCCTAGCCTTAGGCTAGGGCTCCCCTAGCCTTAGGCTATAGCACCCCTATGCTTAGGCTAAGGCTAGTGTTCCCATAGCCTTAGGCTAGGGGTCCCCCAGCCTTAGGCTAGGGCACCCCAAGGCTTAGGGTAAGGCTAGGGATCCCCTAGGCTTAGGCTAAGGCTAGGGCTCTTCTAGCCTTAGGCATGGCTCCCCTAGCCTTAGGCTAGGGCACCCCTAGGCTTAGGCTGGGGCTCCTCTAACCTTAGGCTAGGGCTCCCCTATCCTAAGGCTAGGGCTCCCCTAGAATTAGTGTATGGCACCCCTAGGCTTAGGCTAAGGCTAGGGCTCCTCTAGCCTTAGGATAGGGCCAACCTAGGCTTAGGCTAAGGCTTGGGCACCCCTAGCCTTAGGCTAGGGTACACCTATGCTTAGCCTAAGGCTCCCCTAGTCTTAGGCTAGGGCACCCATAGGCTTAGACTAGGCTCCCTTAGCCTTAGGCTAGGGAACCCCTAGTCTTAGGCTTGTGCTCCCCTAGTCTTAGGCAGGGATCCCCTAGACTTACGTTAGGGCACCGTTAGGCTTCGGTTAAGGCTTGGGCTCCCCTAGCCTTAGGCTAGTGCTCCCCTAGTCTTAGGCTAGGGCACCCCTAGGCTTAGGCTAAGGCTAGGGCTCCCCTAGCCTTAGGCTAAGTCTCCCTTAGCCTTAGGCTAGGGCTCCCCTAACCTGAGGCAAGGGCACCCCTAGCCTTAGGCTAGGGCACCCCTAGGCTTAGGCTAAGGCTAGTGCTCCCCTAGCCTTAGGCTAGGGCACCCCTAAGCTTAGGCTAAGGCTAGGGCTCCCCTAGCCTTAGGATAGGGCTCCCCTAGCCTTAGTCTAGGGCACCCCTAGGCTTAGGCTAGGACACCCCTAGGCTAAGGCTAGGACTCCCCTAGCCTTAAGCTAGGGCACCGCAAGTCTTAGGCTTGGGCTCCCCTAGCCTTAAGCTTGGGCACCCCTAGGCTTAGGCTAAGTCTAGTGCTCCCCTAGCCTTAGGCTAGGGCTCCCCTAGCCTTAGGCTAGGGCTCCCCTAGCCTTAGACTATGGTTCCCCTAGCCTTAGGCTAGGGCACACCTAGCCTTAGGCTAAGGCTAGGGCTCCCCTAGCCTTAGGCTAGGGCTCTCCTAGCCTTATGCTAGGGCACCCTAAGGCTTAGGCTAAGGCGAGGGCTCTCTTAGCCTTAGGCTAGGGCTCTCGCAGCCTTAGGCTAGGGCACCCCTAGGCTTAGGCTAGGGCACCCCGAGGCTTAGGCTAGGGCTCCCCTAGCCTTAAGCTAGGGCTCCCCTAGCCTTAGTCTAGGGCTCCCCTAGCCTTTGGCTACCGCTCCCCTAGCCTTAGGCTAGGGCTCCCCTAGCCTTAGGCTATGGCACCCCTAGGCTTAGGCTAAGGCTAGGGCTCCTCTAGCCTTAGGCAGGGCACCCCTAGCCTTAGGTTAGGGCACCTTTAGGCTTAGGCTAGGGCTAGGGCTCACCTAGCCTAAGGGTAGGGCTCCCCTAGGCTTAGGCTAGGGCACCCCTAGGCTTAGGCTAAGACTAGCCCTCCTCTAGCCTTAGGCTAGGGCTCCCCTAGCCTGGACTAGGGCACCCCTAGGCTTAGGCTAAGGCTAGGGCTCCCCTAGCCTTAGGCAGGGATCCCCTAGCCTTAGGTTAGTGCACCTTTAGGCTTAGGCTAATGCTAGGGCTCCCCTAGCCTTAGGTAGGGCACCCCAAGGCTTGGGCTCGGGCTCCCCTAACCTTAGGCTCTGGCATCCCTAGCCTTAGGCTACGTTTCCCCTAGCCTTATGCTACGGCACCCCTAGGCTTAGGCTAAGGCTAGGGCTCCTCTAGCCTTAGGCAGGGCGCCCCTAGCCTTAGGTTAGGGCACCTTTAGGCTTAGGCTAGGGCTAGGGCTCACCTAGCCTAAGGGTAGGGCTACCCTAGCCTGGACTAGGGCACCCCTAGGCTTAGGCTAAGGCTAGGGCTCCCCTAGCCTTAGGGTAGGGCACCCCTAGGCTTAGGCTAAGGCTCCCCTAGCCTTAGGCTAGGGTTCCCTTAGCCTTAGCCTAGGGCACCCCTAGGCTTAGCCTAAGGCTAGGGCTCCCCTAGTCTTAGCTTGGGCTCCCTAGCATTAGGCTAGGGCACCCCTATGCTTAGTCTAGGGCTACCCTAGCCTTAGGCTAGAGCTCCCCTAGCCTTAGGTTAGGGCACCCCTAGGCGTAGGCTAGGGCACCCCTAGGCTTAGGCTAAGTCTAGGGCTCCCTAGCCTTAGGCTAGGGCTCCCCTAGACTTAGGCTAGGGCACCCCTAGGCTTAGGCTAAGACAAGGGCTCCCCTAGCCTTAGGCTAGGGCTCCCCTAGCCATAGGCTAGGGCACCCCTAGGCTTGGGCTAAGGCTAGGGCTCCCCTGGCCTTAGCTTCTGGCACCCCTAGGCTTAGGCTAAGGCTAGGGCTCCCCTAGCCTTAGGGAGGGCTCTCCTAGCCGTAGGCTAGGGCACCCCTAGGCTTAGGCTAAAGCAAGTGCTCCCCTAGCCTTAGGCTACGGCACACCTAGGCTTAGGCTAAGGCTAGGGCTCCCCTAGCCTTACGCTAGGGCACCCATAGGCTTAGGCTAAGGCTAGGGCTCCCCTGGCCTTAGCTTCGGACACCCCTAGGCTTAGGCTAAGGCTAGCACTCCCTTAACCTTAGGCAGGGTTCCCCTAGACTTAGGTTAGGGCACCGTTAGGCTTAGGCTAAGGCTAGGGCGCCCATAGCCTTAGCCTAGGGCAACCCTAGGCTTAGGCTAAGGCTAGGGCTCCCCTAGCCTTAGCTTGGGCTCCCTAGCATTAGGCTAGGGCACCCCTATGCTTAGTCTAGGGCTACCCTAGCCTTAGGCTAGAGCTCCGCTAGCCTTAGGTTAGGTCACCCCTAAGCTTAGGCTAGGGCTCCCCTAGCCTTAGACTCAGACTCCCCTATCCTTAGGCTCGTGCTCCCCTAGCCTTAGGCTATAGCACCCCTAGGCTTAGGCTAAGGCTAGGGCTCCCCTAGCCTTAGGCTATGTCACCCCTAGGCTTAGGCTTGGGCTAGGGTTCCTCTAGCCTTAGGCTAGTGCTCCCCTAGACTGGACTAGGGCACCCCTAGGCTTAGGCTAAGGCTAGGGCTCCCCTAGCCTTAGGCTAGGGCTCCTCTAGCCTTAGGCTAGGGCACCCCTAGGCTTAGGCTAAGGCTAGGTTCCCGTAGCCTTACGCTAGGGCTCACCTAGCCTTAGGCTATGGCACCCCTAGGCTTAGGCCATGGCTCCCCTAGCCTTAGGCTAGGGCTCCCCTAGCCTTAGGCTATAGCACCCCTATGCTTAGGCTAAGGCTAGTGTTCCCATAGCCTTAGGCTAGGGGTCCCCCAGCCTTAGGCTAGGGCACCCCAAGGCTTAGGGTAAGGCTAGGGATCCCCTAGGCTTAGGCTAAGGCTAGGGCTCTTCTAGCCTTAGGCAGGGCTCCCCTAGCCTTAGGCTAGGGCACCCCTAGGCTTAGGCTGGGGCTCCTCTAACCTTAGGCTAGGGCTCCCCTATCCTAAGGCTAGGGCTCCCCTAGAATTAGTGTATGGCACCCCTAGGCTTAGGCTAAGGCTAGGGCTCCTCTAGCCTTAGGCTAGGGCCAACCTAGGCTTAGGCTAAGGCTTGGGCACCTCTAGCCTTAGGCTAGGGTACACCTAGGCTTAGCCTAAGGCTCCCCTAGTCTTAGGCTAGGGCACCCATAGGCTTAGACTAGGCTCCCTTAGCCTTAGGCTAGGGAACCCCTAGTCTTAGGCTTGTGCTCCCCTAGTCTTAGGCAGGGCTCCCCTAGACTTACGTTAGGGCACCGTTAGGCTTCGGCTAAGGCTTGGGCTCCCCTAGCCTTAGGCTAATGCTCCCCTAGTCTTAGGCTAGGGCACCCCTAGGCTTAGGCTAAGGCTAGGGCTCCCCTAGCCTTAGGCTAAGTCTCCCTTAGCCTTAGGCTAGGGCTCCCCTAACCTGAGGCAAGGGCACCCCTAGCCTTAGGCTAGGGCACCCCTAGGCTTAGGCTAAGGCTAGTGCTCCCCTAGCCTTAGGCTAGGGCACCCCTAAGCTTAGGCTAAGGCTAGGGCTCCCCTAGCCTTAGGATAGGGCTCCCCTAGCCTTAGTCTAGGGCACCCCTAGGCTTAGGCTAGGACACCCCTAGGCTAAGGCTAGGACTCCCCTAGCCTTAAGCTAGGGCACCGCAAGTCTTAGGCTTGGGCTCCCCTAGCCTTAACTTGGGCACCCCTAGGCTTAGGCTAAGTCTAGTGCTCCCCTAGCCTTAGGCTAGGGCTCCCCTAGCCTTAGACTATGGTTCCCCTAGCCTTAGGCTAGGGCACACCTAGCCTTAGGCTAAGGCTAGGGCTCCCCTAGCCTTAGGCTAGGGCTCTCCTAGCCTTATGCTAGGGCACCCTAAGGCTTAGGCTAAGGCGAGGGCTCTCTTAGCCTTAGGCTAGGGCTCTCCCAGCCTTAGGCTAGGGCACCCCTAGGCTTAGGGTAAGGCTAGGGCTCCCCTAGCCTTAGTCTTGGGCTCTCCTAGCCTTAGGCTAGGGCACCCCTAGGCTTAGGCTAGGGCACCCCGAGGCTTAGGCTAGGGCTCCCCTAGCCTTAAGCTAGGGCTCCCCTAGCCTTAGTCTAGGGCTCCCCTAGCCTTTGGCTACCGCTCCCCTAGCCTTAGGCTAGGGCTCCCCTAGCCTTAGGCTATGGCACCCCTAGGCTTAGGCTAAGGCTAGGGCTCCTCTAGCCTTAGGCAGGGCACCCCTAGCCTTAGGTTAGGGCACCTTTAGGCTTAGGCTAGGGCTAGGGCTCACCTAGCCTAAGGGTAGGGCTCCCCTAGGCTTAGGCTAGGGCACCCCTAGGCTTAGGCTAAGACTAGCCCTCCTCTAGCCTTAGGCTAGGGCTCCCCTAGCCTGGACTAGGGCACCCCTAGGCTTAGGCTAAGGCTAGGGCACCCCTAGCCTTAGGCAGGGCTCCCCTAGCCTTAGGTTAGTGCACCTTTAGGCTTAGGCTAAGGCTAGGGCTCCCCTAGCCTTAGGTAGGGCACCCCAAGGCTTGGGCTCGGGCTCCCCTAACCTTAGGCTCGGGCATCCCTAGCCTTAGGCTACGTTTCCCCTAGCCTTATGCTACGGCACCCCTAGGCTTAGGCTAAGGCTAGGGCTCCTCTAGCCTTAGGCAGGGCGCCCCTAGCCTTAGGTTAGGGCACCTTTAGGCTTAGGCTAGGGCTAGGGCTCACCTAGCCTAAGGGTAGGGCTACCCTAGCCTGGACTAGGGCACCCCTAGGCTTAGGCTAAGGCTAGGGCTCCCCTAGCCTTAGGCAGTGCTCCCCTAGCCTGAGGCTAGGGCACCCCTAGGCTTTGGCTAAGGCTAGGGCTCCCCTAGCCTTAGGGTAGGGCACCCCTAGGCTTAGGCTAGGGCTCCCCTAGCCTTAGGCTAGGGCTCCCTTAGCCTTAGCCTAGGGCACCCCTAGGCTTAGCCTAAGGCTAGGGCTCCCCTAGTCTTAGCTTGGGCTCCCTAGCATTAGGCTAGGGCACCCCTATGCTTAGTCTAGGGCTAACCTAGCCTTAGGCTAGAGCTCCCCTAGCCTTAGGTTAGGGCACCCCTAGGCGTAGGCTAGGGCACCCCTAGGCTTAGGCTAAGTCTAGGGCTCCCCTAGCCTTAGGCTAGGGCTCCCCTAGACTTAGGCTAGGGCACCCCTAAGCTTAGGCTAAGACAAGGGCTCCCCTAGCCTTAGGCTAGGGCTCCCCTAGCCATAGGCTAGGGCACCCCTAGGCTTGGGCTAAGGCTAGGGCTCCCCTGGCCTTAGCTTCTGGCACCCCTAGGCTTAGGCTAAGGCTAGGGCTCCCCTAGCCTTAGGTAGGGCTCTCCTAGCCGTAGGCTAGGGCACCCCTAGGCTTAGGCTAAAGCAAGTGCTCCCCTAGCCTTAGGCTACGGCACACCTAGGCTTAGGCTAAGGCTAGGGCTCCCCTAGCCTTACGCTAGGGCACCCATAGGCTTAGGCTAAGGCTAGGGCTCCCCTGGCCTTAGCTTCGGACACCCCTAAGCTTAGGCTAAGGCTAGGACTCCCTTAACCTTAGGCAGGGTTCCCCTAGACTTAGGTTAGGGCACCGTTAGGCTTATGCTAAGGCTAGGGCTCCCATAGACTTAGCCTAGGGCACCCCTAGGCTTAGGCTAAGGCTAGGGCTCCCCTAGCCTTAGCTTGGGCTCCCTAGCATTAGGCTAGGGCACCCCTATGCTTAGTCTAGGGCTACCCTAGCCTTAGGCTAGAGCTCCGCTAGCCTTAGGTTAGGTCACCCCTAAGCTTAGGCTAGGGATCCCCTAGCCTTAGACTCGGACTCCCCTATCCTTAGGCTTGTGCTCCCCTAGCCTTAGGCTATAGCACCCCTAGGCTTAGGCTAAGGCTAGGGCTCCCCTAGCCTTAGGCTATGTCACCCCTAGGCTTAGGCTTGGGCTAGGGTTCCTCTAGCCTTAGGCTAGTGCTCCCCTAGACTGGACTTGGGCACCCCTAGGCTTAGGCTAAGGCTAGGGCTCCCCTAGCCTTAGGCTAGGGCTCCTCTAGCCTTAGGCTAGGGCACCCCTAGGCTTAGGCTAAGGCTAGGTTCCCGTAGCCTTACGCTAGGGCACACCTAGCCTTAGGCTATGGCACCCCTAGGCTTAGGCCATGGCTCCCCTAGCCTTAGGCTAGGGCTCCCCTAGCCTTAGGCTATAGCACCCCTATGCTTAGGCTAAGGCTAGTGTTCCCATAGCCTTAGGCTAGGGGTCCCCCAGCCTTAGGCTAGGGCACCCCAAGGCTTAGGGTAAGGCTAGGGATCCCCTAGGCTTAGGCTAAGGCTAGGGCTCTTCTAGCCTTAGGCAGGGCTCCACTAGCCTTAGGCTAGGGCACCCCTAGGCTTAGGCTGGGGCTCCTCTAACCTTAGGGTGGGCTCCCCTATCCTAAGGCTAGGGCTCTCCTAGAATTAGTGTATGGCACCCCTAGGCTTAGGCTAAGGCTAGGGCTCCTCTAGCCTTAGGCTAGGGCAAACCTAGGCTTAGGCTAAGGCTTGGGCACCCCTAGCCTTAGGCTAGGGTACACCTAGGCTTAGCCTAAGGCTCCCCTAGTCTTAGGCTAGGGCACCCATAGGCTTAGACTAGGCTCCCTTAGCCTTAGGCTAGGGAACCCCTAGTCTTAGGCTTGTGCTCCCCTAGCCTTAGGCTAGGGCACCCCTAGGCTTAGGCTAAGGCTTGTGCTCCCCTAGTCTTAGGCAGGGCTCCCCTAGACTTACGTTAGGGCACCGTTAGGCTTCGGCTAAGGCTAGGGCTCCCCTAGCCTTAGGCTAGGGATCCCCTAGGCTTAGGCTAGGGCATTCCTAGGCTTAGGCTAAGGCTATGGGTCCCCTAGCCTTATGCTGGGGCTCCCCTAGCCTTAGGCTAAGGCTCCCCTAGCCTTAGGCTAGGGCACCCCTAGGCTTAGGCTAGGCTCCCCTAGCCTTAGGCTAGGCCACCCCTAGGCTTAGGCTAGGGTTCCCCTACCTTAAGCTAGGGCTCCCCTAGCCTAAGGCTAAGGCTCCCCTAGCCTTAGGCTAGGGTATCCCTAGGCTCAGGCTAGGGCTCCCCTAGGCTTAGGCTAGTGCTCCCCTATCTTAAGGCTAGGGCTCCCCTAGGCTTAGGCTAAGACAAGGGCTCCCCTAGCCTTAGGCTAGGTCTCCCCTAGCTTTAGGCCAGGACACCCCTAGGCTTAGGCTAAGGCTAAGGCTCACCTAGCCTTAGGCCAATGCTCCCCTAGCCTTAGGCTAGGGCTCCCCTAGCCTTAGGCAAGGGCATCCCTAGGCTCAGGCTAGGGCTCCCCTAGCCTTAGGGTAAGGCTCCCCTATCCTAAGGCTAGGGCTCCCCTAGCCTTAGGCTAGCACACCCGTAGGCTTAGGCTAAGGCTCGGGCTCACTTAGCCTTAGGCTAATGCTCCCCTAGCCTTAGGCAATGGCACCCCTAGCCTTAGGCTAGGGCACACATAGGCTTAGGCTAAGGTTAGTGCTCACCTAGCCTTAGGCTAGGGCACCCCTAAGCTTAGGCAAAGGCTAGTGCTCCCCTAGTCTTAGGCTAGGGCACCCCTAGGCTTAGGCTAAGGCTAGGGCTCCCCTAGCCTTAGGCTAAGTCTCCCTTAGCCTTAGGCTAGGGCTCCCCTAACCTGAGGCAAGGGCACCCCTAGCCTTAGGCTAGGGCACCCCTAGGCTTAGGCTAAGGCTAGTGCTCCCCTAGCCTTAGGCTAGGGCACCCCTAAGCTTAGGCTAAGGCTAGGGCTCCCGTAGCCTTAGGATAGGGCTCCCCTAGCCTTAGTCTAGGGCACCCCTAGGCTTAGGCTAGGACACCCCTACACTAAGGCTAGGGCTCCCCTAGCCTTAAGCTAGGGCACCGCAAGTCTTAGGCTTGGGCTCCCCTAGCCTTAGGCTTGGGCACCCCTAGGCTTAGGCTAAGTCTAGTGCTCCCCTAGCCTTAGGCTAGGGCTCCCCTAGCCTTAGGCTAGGGCTCCCCTAGCCTTAGACTATGGTTCCCCTAGCCTTAGGCTAGGGCACACCTAGCCTTAGGCTAAGGCTAGGGCTCCCCTAGCCTTAGGCTAGGGCTCTCCTAGCCTTATGCTAGGGCACCCTAAGGCTTAGGCTAAGGCGAGGGCTCTCTTAGCCTTAGGCTAGGGCTCTCCCAGCCTTAGGCTAGGGCACCCCTAGGCTTAGGGTAAGGCTAGGGCTCCCCTAGCCTTAGTCTTGGGCTCTCCTAGCCTTAGGCTAGGGCACCCCTAGGCTTAGGCTAGGGCACCCCGAGGCTTAGGCTAGGGCTCCCCTAGCCTTAAGCTAGGGCTCCCCTAGCCTTAGTCTAGGGCTCCCCTAGCCTTTGGCTACCGCTCCCCTAGCCTTAGGCTAGGGCTCCCCTAGCCTTAGGCTATGGCACCCCTAGGCTTAGGCTAAGGCTAGGGCTCCTCTAGCCTTAGGCAGGGCACCCCTAGCCTTAGGTTAGGGCACCTTTAGGCTTAGGCTAGGGCTAGGGCTCACCTAGCCTAAGGGTAGGGCTCCCCTAGGCTTAGGCTAGGGCACCCCTAGGCTTAGGCTAAGACTAGCCCTCCTCTAGCCTTAGGCTAGGGCTCCCCTAGCCTGGACTAGGGCACCCCTAGGCTTAGGCTAAGGCTAGGGCTCCCCTAGCCTTAGGTTAGTGCACCTTTAGGCTTAGGCTAAGGCTAGGGCTCCCCTAGCCTTAGGTAGGGCACCCCAAGGCTTGGGCTCGGGCTCCCCTAACCTTAGGCTCGGGCATCCCTAGCCTTAGGCTACGTTTCCCCTAGCCTTATGCTACGGCACCCCTAGGCTTAGGCTAAGGCTAGGGCTCCTCTAGCCTTAGGCAGGGCGCCCTAGCCTTAGGTTAGGGCACCTTTAGGCTTAGGCTAGGGCTAGGGCTCACCTAGCCTAAGGGTAGGGCTACCCTAGGCTTAGGCTAGGGCACCCCTAGGCTTAGGCTAAGACTAGCGCTCCTCTAGCCTTAGGCTAGGGCTCCCCTAGCCTGGACTAGGGCACCCCTAGGCTTAGGCTAAGGCTAGGGCTCCCCTAGCCTTAGGCAGTGCTCCCCTAGCCTGAGGCTAGGGCACCCCTAGGCTTAGGCTAAGGCTAGGGCTCCCCTAGCCTTAGGGTAGGGCACCCCTAGGCTTAGGCTAGGGCTCCCCTAGCGTTAGGCTAGGGCTCCCTTAGCCTTAGCCTAGGGCACCCCTAGGCTTAGCCTAAGGCTAGGGCTCCCCTAGTCTTAGCTTGGGCTCCCTAGCATTAGGCTAGGGCACCCCTATGCTTAGTCTAGGGCTACCCTAGCCTTAGGCTAGAGCTCCCCTAGCCTTAGGTTAGGGCACCCCTAGGCGTAGGCTAGGGCACCCCTAGGCTTAGGCTAAGTCTAGGGCTCCCCTAGCCTTAGGCTAGGGCTCCCCTAGACTTAGGCTAGGGCACCCCTAGGCTTAGGCTAAGACAAGGGCTCCCCTAGCCTTAGGCTAGGGCTCCCCTAGCCATAGGCTAGGGCACCCCTAGGCTTGGGCTAAGGCTAGGGCTCCCCTGGCCTTAGCTTCTGGCACCCCTCAGCTTAGGCTAAGGCTAGGGCTCCCCTAGCCTTAGGTAGGGCTCTCCTAGCCGTAGGCTAGGGCACCCCTAGGCTTAGGCTAAAGCAAGTGCTCCCCTAGCCTTAGGCTACGGCACACCTAGGCTTAGGCTAAGGCTAGGGCTCCCCTAGCCTTACGCTAGGGCACCCATAGGCTTAGGCTAAGGCTAGGGCTCCCCTGGCCTTAGCTTCGGACACCCCTAGGCTTAGGCTAAGGCTAGGACTCCCTTAACCTTAGGCAGGGTTCCCCTAGACTTAGGTTAGGGCACCGTTAGGCTTAGGCTAAGGCTAGGGCTCCCATAGCCTTAGCCTAGGGCAACCCTAGGCTTAGGCTAAGGCTAGGGCTCCCCTAGCCTTAGCTTGGGCTACCTAGCATTAGGCTAGGGCACCCCTATGCTTAGTCTAGGGCTACCCTAGCCTTAGGCTAGAGCTCCGCTAGCCTTAGGTTAGGTCACCCCTAAGCTTAGGCTAGGGCTCCCCTAGCCTTAGACTCGGACTCCCCTATCCTTAGGCTCGTGCTCCCCTAGCCTTAGGCTATAGCACCCCTAGGCTTAGGCTTGGGCTAGGGTTCCTCTAGCCTTAGGCTAGTGCTCCCCTAGACTGGACTAGGGCACCCCTAGGCTTAGGCTAAGGCTAGGTTCCCGTAGCCTTACGCTAGGGCTCACCTAGCCTTAGGCTATGGCACCCCTAGGCTTAGGCCATGGCTCCCCTAGCCTTAGGCTAGGGCTCCCCTAGCCTTAGGCTATAGCACCCCTATGCTTAGGCTAAGGCTAGTGTTCCCATAGCCTTAGGCTAGGGGTCCCCCAGCCTTAGGCTAGGGCACCCCAAGGCTTAGGGTAAGGCTAGGGATCCCCTAGGCTTAGGCTAAGGCTAGGGCTCTTCTAGCCTTAGGCAGGGCTCCCCTAGCCTTAGGCTAGGGCACCCCTAGGCTTAGGCTGGGGCTCCTCTAACCTTAGGCTAGGGCTCCCCTATCCTAAGGCTAGGGCTCCCCTAGAATTAGTGTATGGCACCCCTAGGCTTAGGCTAAGGCTAGGGCTCCTCTAGCCTTAGGCTAGGGCCAACCTAGGCTTAGGCTAAGGCTTGGGCACCCCTAGCCTTAGGCTAGGGTACACCTAGGCTTAGCCTAAGGCTCCCCTAGTCTTAGGCTAGGGCACCCATAGGCTTAGACTAGGCTCCCTTAGCCTTAGGCTAGGGAACCCCTAGTCTTAGGCTTGTGCTCCCCTAGTGTTAGGCAGAGCTCCCCTAGACTTACGTTAGGGCACCGTTAGGCTTCGGCTAAGGCTTGGGCTCCCCTAGCCTTAGGCTTGTGCTCCCCTAGTCTTAGGCTAGGGCACCCCTAGGCTTAGGCTAAGGCTAGGGCTCCCCTAGCCTTAGGCTAAGTCTCCCTTAGCCTTAGGCTAGGGCTCCCCTAACCTGAGGCAAGGGCACCCCTAGCCTTAGGCTAGGGCACCCCTAGGCTTAGGCTAAGGCTAGTGCTCCCCTAGCCTTAGGCTAGGGTACCCCTAAGCTTAGGCTAAGGCTAGGGCTCCCCTAGCCTTAGGATAGGGCTCCCCTAGCCTTAGTCTAGGGCACCCCTAGGCTTAGGCTAGGACACCCCTAGGCTAAGGCTAGGACTCCCCTAGCCTTAAGCTAGGGCACCGCAAGTCTTAGGCTTGGGCTCCCCTAGCCTTAAGCTTGGGCACCCCTAGGCTTAGGCTAAGTCTAGTGCTCCCCTAGCCTTAGGCTAGGGCTTCCCTATCCTTAGGCTAGGGCTCCCCTAGCCTTAGGCTAGGGCTCCCCTAGCCTTAGGCTAGGGCTCCCCTAGCCTTAGACTATGGTTCCCCTAGCCTTAGGCTAGGGCACACCTAGCCTTAGGCTAAGGCTAGGGCTCCCCTAGCCTTAGGCTAGGGCTCTCCTAGCCTTATGCTAGGGCACCCTAAGGCTTAGGCTAAGGCGAGGGCTCTCTTAGCCTTAGGCTAGGGCTCTCCCAGCCTTAGGCTAGGTCACCCCTAGGCTTAGGGTAAGGCTAGGGCTCCCCTAGCCTTAGTCTTGGGCTCTCCTAGCCTTAGGCTAGGGCACCCCTAGGCTTAGGCTAGGGCACCCCGAGGCTTAGGCTAGGGCTCCCCTAGCCTTAAGCTAGGGCTCCCCTAGCCTTAGTCTAGGGCTCCCCTAGCCTTTGGCTACCGCTCCCCTAGCCTTAGGCTAGGGCTCCCCTAGCCTTAGGCTATGGCACCCCTAGGCTTAGGCTAAGGCTAGGGCTCCTCTAGCCTTAGGCAGGGCACCCCTAGCCTTAGGTTAGGGCACCTTTAGGCTTAGGCTAGGGCTAGGGCTCACCTAGCCTAAGGGTAGGGCTCCCCTAGGCTTAGGCTAGGGCACCCCTAGGCTTAGGCTAAGACTAGCCCTCCTCTAGCCTTAGGCTAGGGCTCCCCTACCCTGGACTAGGGCACCCCTAGGCTTAGGCTAAGGCTAGGGCTCCCCTAGCCTTAGGCAGGGCTCCCCTAGCCTTAGGTTAGTGCACCTTTAGGCTTAGGCTAAGGCTAGGGCTCCCCTAGCCTTAGGTAGGGCACCCCAAGGCTTGGGCTCGGGCTCCCCTAACCTTAAGCTCGGGCATCCCTAGCCTTAGGCTACGTTTCCCCTAGCCTTATGCTACGGCACCCCTAGGCTTAGGCTAAGGCTAGGGCTCCTCTAGCCTTAGGCAGGGCGCCCCTAGCCTTAGGTTAGGGCACCTTTAAGCTTAGGCTAGGGCTAGGGCTCACCTAGCCTAAGGGTAGGGCTACCCTAGCCTGGACTAGGGCACCCCTAGGCTTAGGCTAAGGCTAGGGCTCCCCTAGCCTTAGGCAGTGCTCCCCTAGCCTGAGGCTAGGGCACCCCTAGGCTTAGGCTAAGGCTAGGGCTCCCCTAGCCTTAGGGTAGGGCACCCCTAGGCTTAGGCTAGGGCTCCCCTAGCCTTAGGCTAGGGCTCCCTTAGCCTTAGCCTAGGGCACCCCTAGGCTTAGCCTAAGGCTAGGGCTCCCCTAGTCTTAGCTTGGGCTCCCTAGCATTAGGCTAGGGCACCCCTATGCTTAGTCTAGGGCTACCCTAGCCTTAGGCTAGAGCTCCCCTAGCCTTAGGTTAGGGCACCCCTAGGCGTAGGCTAGGGCACCCCTAGGCTTAGGCTAAGTCTAGGGCTCCCCTAGCCTTAGGCTAGGGCTCCCCTAGACTTAGGCTAGGGCACCCCTAGGCTTAGGCTAAGACAAGGGCTCCCCTAGCCTTAGGCTAGGGCTCCCCTAGCCATAGGCTAGGGCACCCCTAGGCTTGGGCTAAGGCTAGGGCTCCAATGGCCTTAGCTTCTGGCACCCCTAGGCTTAGGCTAAGGCTAGGGCTCCCCTAGCCTTAGGTAGGGCTCTCCTAGCCGTAGGCTAGGGCACCCCTAGGCTTAGGCTAAAGCAAGTGCTCCCCTAGCCTTAGGCTACGGCACACCTAGGCTTAGGCTAAGGCTAGGGCTCCCCTAGCCTTACGCTAGGGCACCCATAGGCTTAGGCTAAGGCTAGGGCTCCCCTGGCCTTAGCTTCGGACACCCCTAAGCTTAGGCTAAGGCTAGGACTCCCTTAACCTTAGGCAGGGTTCCCCTAGACTTAGGTTAGGGCACCGTTAGGCTTAGGCTAAGGCTAGGGCTCCCATAGACTTAGCCTAGGGCACCCCTAGGCTTAGGCTAAGGCTAGGGCTCCCCTAGCCTTAGCTTGGGCTCCCTAGCATTAGGCTTGGGCACCCCTATGCTTAGTCTAGGGCTACCCTAGCCTTAGGCTAGAGCTCCGCTAGCCTTATGTTAGGTCACCCCTAAGCTTAGGCTAGGGCTCCCCTAGCCTTAGACTCGGACTCCCCTATCCTTAGGCTCGTGCTCCCCTAGCCTTAGGCTATAGCACCCCTAGGCTTAGGCTAAGGCTAGGGCTCCCCTAGCCTTAGGCTATGTCACCCCTAGGCTTAGGCTTGGGCTAGGGTTCCTCTAGCCTTAGGCTAGTGCTCCCCTAGACTGGACTAGGGCACCCCTAGGCTTAGGCTAAGGCTAGGGCTCCCCTAGCCTTAGGCTAGGGCTCCTCTAGCCTTAGGCTAGGGCACCCCTAGGCTTAGGCTAAGGCTAGGTTCCCGTAGCCTTACGCTAGGGCTCACCTAGCCTTAGGCTATGGCACCCCTAGGCTTAGGCCATGGCTCCCCTAGCCTTAGGCTAGGGCTCCCCTAGCCTTAGGCTATAGCACCCCTATTCTTAGGCTAAGGCTAGTGTTCCCATAGCCTTAGGCTAGGGGTCCCCCAGCCTTAGGCTAGGGCACCCCAAGGCTTAGGGTAAGGCTAGGGATCCCCTAGGCTTAGGCTAAGGCTAGGGCTCTTCTAGCCTTAGGCAGGGCTCCCCTAGCCTTAGGCTAGGGCACCCCTAGGCTTAGGCTGGGGCTCCTCAAACCTTAGGGTGGGCTCCCCTATCCTAAGCCTAGGTCTCCCCTAGAATTAGTGTATGGCACCCCTAGGCTAGGCTAAGGCTAGGGCTCCTCTAGCCTTAGGCTAGGGCAAACCTAGGCTTAGGCTAAGGCTTGGGCACCCCTAGCCATAGGCTAGGGTACACCTAGGCTTAGCCTAAGGCTCCCCTAGTCTTAGGCTAGGGCACCCATAGGCTTAGACTAGGCTCCCTTAGCCTTAGGCTAGGGAACCCCTAGTCTTAGGCTTGTGTTCCCCTAGCCTTAGGCTAGGGCACCCCTAGGCTTAGGCTAAGGCTTGTGCTCCCCTAGTCTTAGGCAGGGCTCCCCTAGACTTACGTTAGGGCACCGTTAGGCTTCGGCTAAGGCTAGGGCTCCCCTAGCCTTAGGCTAGGGATCCCCTAGGCTTAGGCTAGGGCATTCCTAGGCTTAGGCTAAGGCTATGGGTCCCCTAGCCTTATGCTGGGGCTCCCCTAGCCTTAGGCTAAGGCTCCCCTAGCCTTAGGCTAGGGCACCCCTAGGCTTAGGCTAGGCTCCTCTAGCCTTAGGCTAGGCCACCCCTAGGCTTAGGCTAGGGTTCCCCTACCCTTAAGCTAGGGCTCCCCTAGCCTAAGGCTAAGGCTCCCCTAGCCTTAGGCTAGGGTATCCCTAGGCTCAGGCTAGGGCTCCCCTAGGCTTAGGCTAGTGCTCCCCTATCTTAAGGCTAGGGCTCCCCTAGGCTTAGGCTAAGACAAGGGCTCCCCTAGCCTTAGGCTAGGGCTCCCCTAGCTTTAGGCCAGGACACCCCTAGGCTTAGGCTAAGGCTAAGGCTCACCTAGCCTTAGGCCAATGCTCCCCTAGCCTTAGGCTAGGGCTCCCCTAGCCTTAGGCAAGGGCATCCCTAGGCTCAGGCTAGGGCTCCCCTAGCCTTAGGGTAAGGCTCCCCTATCCTAAGGCTAGGGCTCCCCTAGCCTTAGGCTAGCACACCCGTAGGCTTAGGCTAAGGCTCGGGCTCACTTAGCCTTAGGCTAATGCTCCCCTAGCCTTAGGCAATGGCACCCCTAGCCTTAGGCTAGGGCACACATAGGCTTAGGCTAAGGTTAGTGCTCACCTAGCCTTAGGCTAGGGCACCCCTAAGCTTAGGCAAAGGCTAGGGCTCCCCTAGCCTAAGGCTAGGGCTCCTCAAGCCTTAGGCTAGGGCACCCATAGCCTTAGGCTAGGGCACCCCTAGCCTTAGGCTAGGGCTCCCATAGCTTTAGGCTCGGGCTCCTCTAGCCTTAAGCTAAGGAACCCCTAGGCTTAGGCTTTGGCTAGGGCTCCCCTAGCCTTAGGTTCGGGCATCCCTAGGCTTAGGCTAAGGCTAGGGCTCCCCTAGCCTTAGGCTAGGTCACCCCTAAGCTTAGGCTCAGGCACCCATAGGCTTAGGCAAGGGCTCCACTACCCTTAGGCTAGGGCTCCCCTCACCTTATGCTAGGGCACCCCTAGGCTTATGCTAAGGCTAAGGCTCCCCTAGCCTTAGGCTAGGGCTCTCCTAGCCTTACTAGGGCACCCCTAGGCTTAGGCTAGGGCTCCCCTAGCCTTAGGTTCGGGCACCCCTAGGCTTAGAATAAGGCCAGGGCTCCCCTAGCCTTAGGCTAGGGCACCCATAGGCTTAGGCTAGGGCACCCATAGGCTTAGGCTAAGGCTAGGGCTCCCCTAGCCTTAGGTATGGCAGCCCTAGGCTTAGGCTTGGGCTCCCCTAGCCTTAGGCTACGGCAACCCTAAGCTTAGGCTAAGGTTAGGGCTCCCCTAGCCTTAGGCTAGGGCTCCCATAGCTTTAGGCTAGGGCACCCCTAGGCTTAGGTTAAGGCTAGGACTCCCCTAGCCTTAGCTTGGTCACCCTAGCATTAGGCTGGGGCACCCCTAGGCTTAGTCTAGTGCTACCCTAGCCTTAGGCTAGAGCTCCCCTAGCCTTAGGCAATGGCACCCCTATCCTTAGGCTAGGGCACCCATAGGCTTAGGCTAAGGCTAGTGCTCATCTAGCCTTAGACTAGGGCACCCCTAAGCTTAGGCTAAGGCTAGGGCTCCCATAGCCTTAGGCTCAGGCTCCCCTAGCCTTAGGCTAAGGCACCCCAAGTCTTAGGCTTAGGCTAGGGCTCCCCTAGCTTTAGGTTCCGGCATCCCTAGGCTTAGGCTAAGGCTAGGGCTCCCCTAGCCTTAGGTATGGCAGCCCTGTCCTTAGGCTTGGCCACCCCTAAGCTTAGGCTAAAGTTAGGGCTCCCCTAGTCTTAGGCTAGGGCACCCCTAAGCTTAGGCTTAGGCTATGGCCTAGCCTCAGGTTAGGGCTCCCCTAGCCTTAGGCTAGGGCACCCCTAGGCTTAGGCTAAGGCTATGGCTCCCCGAGCCTTAAGGTAGGGCACCCATAGGCTTAGCCTAGGGCTCCCCTAGCCTTAGGCTAGGGCTCCCATAGCTTTAGGCTAGGGCACCCCTAGGCTTAGGCTAAGGCTATTGCTCACCTAGCCTTAGACTAGGGCACCCCTAAGCTTAGGCTAAGGCTAGCGCTCCCCTAGCATAAGGCTAGGGCTCCCATAGCCTTAGGCTAGGGCACCACTAGCCTTAGGCTATGGCTCCCATAGCCTTAGGATCGGGCTCCCCTAGCTTTAGGCTAGGGCACCCCTAGGATTAGGCTTAGGCTAGGGCTCCCCTAGCCTTCAGTTCGGGCATCCCTAGGATTAGGCTAAGACTAGGGCTCCCCTAGCCTTAGGCTAGGGCACCCCTAGGCTTAGGATAGCGCTCCCCTAGCCTTAGGTTCGGGCACCCCTAGGCTTAGGATAAGGCTAGGGCTCCCCTAGCCTTAGGCTAGGTCACCCCTAAGCTTAGGCTCAGGCACCCATAAGCTTAGGCTAGGGCTCCACTAGCCTTAGGCTAGGGCTCCCCTCACCTTATGCTAGGGCACCCCTAGGCTTATGCTAAGGCTAAGGCTCCCCTAGCCTTAGGCTAGGGCTCTCCTAGCCTTAGGCAGGGCTCCCCTAGGCTTACGTTAGGGCACCGTTAGGCTTAGGCTAAGGCTTGGGCTCCCCTAGGCTTAGGCTAGGGCATCCTTAGGCTTAGGCTAAGGCTAAGGGTCCCCTAGCCTTATACTGTGGCTCCCCTAGCCTTAGCCTAAGGCTCCCCTAACCTTAGGCTAGGGCACCACTAGGCTTAGGCTAGGCTCCCCTAGCCTTAGGCTAGGGCACCCCTAGGCTCAGGCTTGGGCTCCCCTAGGCTTAGGTTAGTGCTCCCCTATCTTAAAGCTAGGATTCCCTTAGGTTTAGGCTAAGAAAAGGGCTCGCCTAGCCTTAGGCTACGGCTCCCCTAGCCTAAGGCTCGGGCTCCCCAAGCCTTAGGCTAATGGCACCCCTAGGCTTAGGCTAAGGCTAGGGCTCCCCTAGTCTTAGGCAGGGCTCCCTTAGACTTACGTTAGGGCACCGTTAGGCTTAAGCTAAGGCTAGGGCTCCCCTAGCCTTAGGCTAGGGCTCCCCTAGGCTTAAGCTAGGGCATCCCTAGGCTTAGGCTAAGGCTAAGGGTCCCCTAGCCTTATGCTGGGGCTCCCCAAGCCTTAGCCTAAGGCTCCCCTAGCCTTAGGCTAGGGCACCCCTAGGTTTAGGCTAAACTCCCCTAGCCTTAGGCTAGGGCACCCCTAGGCTTAGGCTAGGGCTCCCCTAGTCTTAGGCTAGTGCTCCCCTATCTTAAGGCTAGGGCTCCCCTAGGCTTAGGCTAACCTCCCCTAGCCTTAGGCTAGGGCATCCCTAGGCTCAGGCTAGGGCTCCCCTAGTCTTAGGCTAGTGCTCCCCTATCTTAAGGCTAGGGCTCCCCTAGGCTTAGGCTAAGACAAGGGCTCCCCTAGCCTTAGGCTAGGGCTCCCCTAGCCTTAGGCTAGGACATCCCTAGGCTTAGGCTAAGGCTAGGGCTCACCTAGCCTTAGGCTAATGCTCCCCTAGCCTTGGGCTAGGGCACCCCTAGGCTTAGGCTAAGGCTAGGGCTCCCCTAGCCTTAGGCTAGGGCTCCCTTAGCCTTAGGCTAGGGCTCCCCTACCCTTAGGCTAGGGCTCACCTAGCCTTAGGAAATGGCACCCCTAGCCTTAGGCTAGGGCACCCCAAGGCTTAGGCTAAGGCACCCCTAGGCTTAGTATAGGGCTCCCCTAGCCTCAGGCTAGGGCTCCCCTAGCCTCAGGCTAGGGCTCCCCTAGCCTTAGGGTAGGGCACCCCTAGGCTTAGGCTAGGGCTAGGGCTCCCCTATCTTTAGTCTAGGGCTCCCATAGCCGTGGGCTACGACTCCCCTAGCCTTAGGCTTGGGCACCCCTAGGCTTAGGCTAAGACAAGGGCTCCCCTATCCTTAGGCTAGGGGTCCCCTAACCTTAGGCTTGGGCTCCCCTAGCCTTAGGCTAGGGCACACCTAGGCGTAGGCTAAGACTAGGGCTCCCCTAGCCTTAGGCTAGGGCACCCCTAGGCTTAGGCTAAGGCTAGGACTCCCCTAACCTTAGGCAGGGCTCCCCTAGACTTACGTTAGGGCACCGTTAGGCTTATGCTAAGGCTAAGGCTCCCCTACCCTTAGGCTAGGGCTCCCCTAGGCTTAGGCTAGGGCATCCCTAGGCTTAGGCTAAGGATAAGGGTCCCCTAGCCTTATGCTGGGGCTCCCCTAGCCTTAGGCTAAGGCTCCCCTAGCCTTAGGCTAGGGCACCCCTAGGCTTAGGCTAGGCTCCCCTAGCCTTAGGCTAGGGCACCCCTAGGCTCAGGCTAGGGCTCCCCTAGCCTTAGGCTAGGGCATCCCTAGGCTCAGGCTAGGGCTCCCCTAGGCTTAGGTTAGTGCTCCCCTATCGTAAGGCTTGGGCTCCCCTAGCCTTAAGCTAGGACACCCCTAGGCTTACGCTAAGGCTAGGGCTCACCTAACCTTAGGCTAATGCTTCCCTAGCCTTAGGCTAGGGCACCCCTAGGCTTAGGCTAAGGCTAGGGCTCCCCTAGCCTTAGGCTAGGGCTCCCTTAGCCTTAGGCTAGGGCTACCCTACCCTTAGGCTCGGGCTCCCCTATCCTTAGGCAATGGCTCCCCTAGCCTTAGGCTAGGGCACCCATAGGCTTAGGCTAAGGCTAGTGCTCACCTAGCCTTAGGCTAGGGCACCCCTAAGCTTAGGCTAAGGATAGGGCTCCCCTAGGCTAAGGCTAGGGCTCCCCTAGCCTTAGGCTTGGGCACCTCTAGCCTTAGGCTAGGGCTCCCATAGCCTTAGGCTCGGGCTTCTAGCCTTAGCTAGGGCACCCCTAGGCTTAGGCTTAGGCTAGGACTCCCCTAGCCTTAGGTTCGGGCATCCCTAGGCTTAGGCTAAGGCTAGGGCTCCCCTAGCCTTAGGCTAGGTCACCCCTAAGCTTAGGCTCAGGCACCCATAGGTGTAGGCTAGGGCTCCCGTAGCCTTAGGTTCGGGCACCCCTAGGCTTAGGCTAAGACAAGGGCACCCCTAGCCTTAGGCTAAGGCTCCCCTAGGCTTAGGCTAAGGTTACGGTTCCCCTGGCCTTAGCTTCGGGCACCCCTAGGCTTAGGCTAAGGCTAGGGCTCCCCTAGCCTTAGGCTGGTGCTCTCCTAGCCTTAGGCTAGGGCACCGCTAGGCTTAGGCTAGGGCACCCCTAGGCTTAAGCTGGCCTCCCCTAGCCTTAGGCTAGGGCTCCCCTAGGCTTAGGCTTGGGCACCCATAGGCTTCATCTAAGGCTAGGGCTCCCATAGCCTTATGTTAGGGCACCCCTAGGCTTGGGCTAAGGCTAGGGCTCCCCTAGCCTTAGTCTAGGTCTCCCCTAGCCTTAGGCTACGGCTCCCCTTGCCTTAGGCTTGGGCACCCCAAGGCTTAGGGTAAGACAAGGGCTCCCCTAGCCTTAGGCTAGGGCACCCCTAGGCGTAGGCTAGGGTCCCCTTGCCTTAGGCTAGGGCTCCCCTCGCCTTAAGCTAGGTCTTCCCAGCCTAAAGCTAGGGCTCCCCTAGCCTTAGGCTAGGGCAACCCTAGGCTCAGGCTCTGGCTCCCCGAGCTTAGGCTAGTGCTCCCCTATCTTAAAGCTAGGGCTCCCCTAGGCTTAGGCTAAGACAAGGGCTCCCCTAGCCTTAGGCTACGGCTCCCCTAGCCTAAGGCTCAGGCTCCTCAAGCCTTAGGCTAGGGCACCCCTAGGCTTAGGCTAACGCGAGGGCTCCCCTAGCCTTAGGCTAGGGCTCCCTTAGCCTTAGGCTAGGGCTCCCCTACCCTTAGGATAAGGCTAGCGCTCCCCTAGCCTAAGGCTAGGGCTCCCATAGCCTTAGGCTCGGGCTCCCCTAGCCTTAGGCTAGCACACCCCTAGGCTTAGGCTTAGGCTAGGGTTCTCCTAGGCTCAGGCTAGGGCTCCCCTTGCCTTAGGGTAAGGCTCCCCTATCCTAAGGCTAGGGCCCCCCTAGCCTTAGGCTAGGACACCCCTAGGCTTAGCTAAGGCTAGGGCTCACCTAACCTTAGGCTAATGCTCCCCTAGCCTTAGGCTAGGGCACCCCTAGGCTTAGGCTAAGGCTAGGGCTCCCCTAGCCTTAGGCTAGGGCTCCCTTAGCCTTAGGCTAGGGCTACCCTACCCTTAGGCTCGGGCTCCCCTAGCCTTAGGCAATGGCTCCCCTAGCCTTAGGCTAGGGCACCCATAGGCTTAGGCTAAGGCTAGTGCTCACCTAGCCTTAGGCTAGGGCACCCCTAGGCTTAGGCTTAGGCTAGGGTTCTCCTAGGCTTAGGCTCGGGCACCCCTAGGCTTAGGCTAGGGTTCCCCTAGACTTAGGCTAGGGCTCCCCTAGCCTTTGGCTTGTGCTCCCCTATCCTTAGGGCAGGGCACCCCTAGGCTTAGTCCAGGGCTCCCCTAGCCTTAGGCTAGGTCTCCCCTAGGCTTAGGCTCGAGCACCCCTAGGCTTAGGCTAGGGCTCCCCTAGCCTTAGACTAGGGCTCCCCTATCCTTAGGCTAGGGCACCCCTAGGCTTAGGCTAAGACTAGGGCTCCACTAGCCTTAGGCTAGGGCACCCCTAAGCTTAGGCTAAGGCTACGGCTCCCCTAGCCTTGGGCTAGGGCACCTTTAGGCTTAGGCTAGGTCTCCCCTATCCTTAGGCTAGGGCTCCCTTAGCCTTAGGTTAGGGCTCCCCTAGCCTTAGGCTAGAGCACCAGTAGGCTTAGGCTAAGGCTAGGGCTCCCCTAGCCTTAGGCTAGGGCTCCCCTAACCTTAGGCTAGGGCACCCCTAGGCTTAGGCTAGGGCACCTTTAGGCTTAGACTAAGGCTAAGGATCCCCTAGCGTTAGGCTAGGGCTCCCCTAGCATTAGGCTAGGGCACCCCTAGGCTTAGGCTAAGGCTAGGGCTCCCCTAGCCTTCGGATAGGGCTCCCATAGCCTTAGGGTAGGGCTTCCCTAGCCTTAGGGTAGGTCACCCCTAGGCTTAGGCTAAGGCTAGGGCTCACCTAGCCTTAGGATAAGGCTCCCCTAGCCTTAGGCTAGGGCTCCCCTATCCTTAGGCTAGGTCACCCCTAGGCTTAGGCTCGGGCACCCCTAGGCTTAGGCTAGGGTTCCCCTAGACTTAGGCTAGGGCTCCCCTAGCCTTAGTCTAGTGCTCCCCTATCCTTAGGCTAGGGCACCCCTAGGCTTAGTCCAGGGCTCCCCTAGCCTTAGGCTAGAGCTCCCCTAGCCTTAGGCTAGGGCTCCCCTAGGCTTAGGCTCGGGCACCCCTAGGCTTAGGCTAGGGCTCCCATAGCCTTAGTCTAGGGCTACCCTAACCTTATGCTAGGGCACCCCTAGGCTTAGGCTAAGGCTAGGGCTCCCTTAGCCTTCGGATAGGGCTCCCATTGCCTTAGGGTAGGGCTCCCCTAGCCTTAGGGTAGGTCACCCCTAGGCTTATGCTAAGGCTAAGGCTCACCTAACCTTAGGCTAAGGCTACCCTAGCCTTCGGCTAGGGCTCCCCTATCCTTAGGCTAGGTCACCCCTAGGCTTAGGCTCGGGCTCCCCTAGCCTTAGTCTAGTGCTCCCCTATCCTTAGGCCAGGGCACCCCTAGGCTTAGTCCAGGGCTCCCTTAGCCTTAGGCTAGAGATCCCCTAGCCTTAGGCTAGAGCTCCCCTAGGCTTAGGCTCGGGCAACCCTAGGCTTAGGCTAGGCCTCCCCTAGCCTTAGACTTGGGCTCCCCTAGCCTTGGGCTCGGGCACCCCTAGGCTTAGGCTAAGACTAGGGCTCCACTAGCCTTTGGCTAGGGCTCCCCTAGCCTTAGGCTAGGGCACCTTTAGGCTTAGTCTAGGGCTCCCCTAGCCTTAGGCTAGGGCTCCCCTAGCCTTAGGTTAGGTCACCCCTAGGCTTAGGCTAACGCTTAGGCTCCCCTAGCCTTAGGCTAAGGCTCCCCTAGCCTTAGGCTAGGGCACCCCTAGGCTTAGGCTAAGGCTAGGTCTCCCCTAGCCTTAGGCCAGGGCACCACTAAGCTTAGGCTCGGGCACCCCTAGGGTTAGGCTAGGGATCCACTTGCCTTAGGCTAGGGCTCCCCTCACCTTATGCTAGGGCACCCCTAGGCTTTGGCTAAGGCTAGGTCTCCCCTAGTCTTAGGCTAGGACACCCCAAGGCTTAGGCTAAGGCTAGGGCTCCCCCAACCTCCGGCTCGGGCTCAACTAGCCTTAGGCTAGGGCAGCCCTAGGCTTAGGCTAAGGCTAGGGCTCCCCTAGCCTTGGATAGGGCACCCCTAGGGCTAGGCTAACGCCAAGGCTCCCCAGGCCTTAGGCTAGGGCACCCATAGGCTTAGGCTAAGGCTAGACTCCCCTAGACTTAGGCTAGGGCTCCCCTAGACTTAGGCTAGGGCTCCCCTAGCCTTAGGCTAGGGCTCCACTAGGCTTAGGCTAGGGCACCCCTAGGCTTAGGCTAAGGCTAGGGCTCCCCTAGCCTTAGGCTAGGGCTCCACTAGGCTTAGGCTAGGGCACCCCTAGGCTTAGGCTAAGGCTAGGGCTCCCCTAGCCTTAGGCTAGGGCACCCCTTGGCTTAGGCTTCGGCTCCCCTAGCCTTAGGTTCTGGCACCCCTAGGCTTAGGCTAAGGCTAGGGCTCCCCTAGCCTTAGGCTAGGGCACCCATAGGCTTAGGCTAGGGCACCCATAGGCTTAGGCTAAGGCTAGGGCTCCCCTAGCCTTAGGCTAGGGCTCCCCTATCCTTTGGATAGGGCTCCCCTAGCCTTAGGCTAGGGCACCCCTAGGCTTAGGCTAATGCTAGAGCTCTCCTAGCATTAGGCTAGTGCACCCCTAGTCTTAGGCTAGGGCTCCCCTAGCCTTAGGCTCGGGCTCCCCTAGCCTTAGGCTCGTGCTCCCCTAGCCTTAAGCTCGGGCACCCCTAGCCTTAGTCTAGGCTTCCCCTAGACTTAGGCTAGGGCTTTCTTAGCCTTAGGCTAGTGTTCCCCTATCCTTAGGCCAGGGGACCCCTGGTCTAAGTCCAGGGCTCCCGTAGCCTTAGGCTAGGGCTCCCCTAGCCTTGGGCTAGGGCACCTCTAGGCTTAGGCTAAGACTAGCGCTCCACTAGCCTTTGGCTAGGGCTCCCCTAGCCTTAGGCTAGGGAACCTTTAGGCTTAGGCTAGGGCTCCCCTAGCCTTAGGCTAGGGCACCCCTAGGCTTAGGCTAGGGCTCCCCTAGCCTTGGATAGGGCACCCCTAGGCGTAGGCTAACGCTACTGCTACCCTAGCCTTAGGCTAGGGCAACCCTAGGCTTAGGCTAAGGCTAAGGCTCCCCTAGCCTTAGGCTAGGGCTCCCCTAGCCTTAGGCTAGGGCACCCCTAGGCTTAGGCTAAGGCTAAGGCTCCCCTAGCCTTAGGCTAGGGCACCCGTAGGCTTAGGCTAGGGCTCCCCTAGCCTTAGGTTCGGGCATCCCTAGGCTTAGGCTAAGGCTAGGGCTCCCCTAGCCTTAGGCTAGGGCTCCCCTCACCTTATGCTAGGGCACCCCTAGGCTTTGGCTAAGGCTAGGTCTCCCCTAACCTTAGGCTAGGGCTCTCCTAGCCTTAGGCTTGGGCACCCCTAGGCTTAGCCTAGGGCTCCCCTAGCCTTAGGTTCGGGCACCCCTAAGCTTAGGATAAGGCTAGGGCTCCCCTAGCCTTAGGCTAAGGCACCCATAGGCTTAGGCTAGGGCACCCATAGGCTTAGGCTAAGGCTAGGGATCCCCTAGTCTTAGGCTAGGGCACCCCTAAGCTTAGGCTAAGGCTAGGGCTCGCCTAGCCTTAGGCTAGGGCTCCCCTATCCTTAGGCTAGGGCTCCCCTAGGCTTAGGCTAAGGCTAGGGCTCTCCTAGCCTTAGGTAGGGCACCCCTAGGCTTAGGCTAGGGCTCCCGTGCCTTAGGTTCGGGCACCCCTAGCCTTAGGCTAGGGCTCACCTAGACTTAGGCTAGGGCTCCCCTAGCCTTAGGCTAGTGCTCCGGTATCCTTAGGCCAGGGCACCCCTAGGCTTAATCCAGGGCTCCCATAGCCTTCGGCTAGGGCTCCCCTATCCTTAGGCTAGTGATCCCCTAGCCTTAGGCTCGGGCAACCCTAGGCTTAGGCTAGGGCTAGGGCTCCCGTAGCCTCCGGCTAGGGCTCCCCTAGCCTTAGGGTAGGTCACCCCTAGGCTTAGGCTAAGTCTAGGGCTCCACTAGCCTTAGGCTAAGGCTCCCCTAGCCTTTGGCCAGGGCACCCCTAGGCTTAGGCTAGGACTCCCCTAGCCTTAGGTTAGGGCACCCCTAGGCTTAGGCTAGGGTTCCCTTAGCCTTAGTCTAGGGCTCCCCTAACCTAAGGCTAGGGCTCCCCTACCCTTAGGCTAGGGCACACCTAGGCTTAGGCTAGGGCTCCCCAACCCTTAGGTTTAGGCACCCCGAGGCTTAGGTTAGGGCTTCCCTAGGCTTAGGATAGGTCTCCCCTAGCCTTTGGCTAGGGCACCCCTAGTCTTAGGCTAGGACACCCCTGGCCTTTGGTTAGGGCACCCCTAGGCTTTGGCTAGGCTTCCCTTAGCCTTAGGCTAGGGCTCCCCTAGCCTTAGGCTAGGGCACCCCTAGACATAGGCTAAGGCTTGGGCTCCCCTATTCTTAGGCTCTTGCTCCCTTACCCTTACGTTAGGGCACCCCTAGGCTTAGGCTAAGGCTAGGGCTCCCGTAGCCTTAGGCTAGGGCTCCCCTAGCCTTAGGCTAGGGCTCCCGTAGCCTTAGGCTAGGGCACCCCTAGGCTTAGGCTAGGGCTCCCCTCACCTTATGCTAGGGCACCCCTAGGCTTTGGCTAAGGCTAGGTCTCCCCTAGTCTTAGGCTAGGACACCCCAAGGCTTAGGCTAAGGCTAGGGCTCCCCTAGCCTCCGGTTCGGGCTCAACTAGCCTTAGGCTAGGGCAGCCCTAGGCTTAGGCTAAGGCTAGGGCTCCCCTAGCCTTGGATAGGGCACCCCTAGGGCTAGGCTAACGCTAAGGCTCCCCAAGCCTTAGGCTAGGGCACCCATAGGCTTAGGCTAAGGCTAGGGCTCCCCTAGACTTAGGCTAGGGCTCCCCTAGACTTAGGCTAGGGCTCCCCTATTCTTAGGCTAGGGCTCCCCTAGGCTTAGGCTAGGGCACCCCTAGGCTTATGCTAAGGTTAGGGCTCCCCTAGCCTTAGGCTAGGGCACCCCAAAGCTTAGGCTCGGGCTCCCCTAGCCTTAGGTTCTGGCACCCCTAGGCTTAGGCTAAGGCTAGGGATCCCCTAGCCTTAGGCTAGGGTACCAATAGGCTTAGGCTAGGGCACCCATAGGCTTAGGCTAAGGCTAGGGATCCCCTAGCCTTAGGCTAGGGCTCCCCTATCCTTCGGATAGGGCTCCCCTAGCCTTAGGCTAGGGCACCCCTAGGCTTAGGCTAAGGCTAGAGCTCTCCTAGCTTTAGGCTAGTGCACCCCTAGTCTTAGGCTAGGGCTCCCCTAGCCTTAGGCTCGGGCTCCCCTAGCCTTAGGCTCGTGCTCCCCTAGCCTTAAGCTCGGGAACCCCTAGCCTTAGTCTAGGGTTGCCCTAGACTAAGGCTAGGGCTTCCTTAGCCTTAGGCTAGTGTTCCCCTATCCTTAGGCCAGGGGACCCCTGGTCTAAGTCCAGGGCTCCCGTAGCCTTAGGCTAGGGTTCCCCTAACATTAGGCTAGGGCACCCCTAGGCTTAGGGTAAGGCTAGGGCTCCCCTAGCCTTCGGATTGGGCTCCATAGCCTTAGGGTAGGGCTCCCCGAGCCTTAGGGTAGGTCACCCCTAGGCTTACGCTCGGGCAACCCTCGGATTAGGATAGGTCTCCCCTAGCCTTTGGCCAGAGCACCCCTAGGATTAGGCTAGGACATCCCTAGCCTTAGGTTAGGGCACCCCTAGGCTTAGGCTAGGGTTCCCTTAGCCTTAGGCTAGGGCTCCCCTAGCCTAAGGCTAGGGCTCCCCTACCCTTAGGCTAGGGCACACCTAGGCTTAGGCTAGGGCTCCCCAACCCTTAGGTTTAGGCACCCCTAGGCTTAGGCTAGGGCTCCCCTAGGCTTAGGATAGGTCTCCCCTAGCCTTTCCTAGGGCACCCCTAGGCTTAGGCTAGGACTCCCCTGGCCTTAGGTTAGGGCACCCCTAGGCTTTGGGTAGGGTTCCCTTAGCCTTAGGCTAGGGCTCCCCTAGCCTTAGGCTAGGGCACCCCTAGACATAGGCTAAGGCTAGGGCTTTCCTAGTCTTAGGCTCTTGCTCCCTTAGCCTTACGTTAGTGCACCCCTAGGCTTAGGCTAAGGCTAGGGCTCCCGTAGCCTTGGGCTAGGGCACCCCTAAGCTTAGGCTAAGACTAGGGCTCCACTAGCCTTTGGCTAGGGCTCCCCTAGCCTTAGGCTAGGGCACCTTTAGGCTTGGGCTAGGGCTCCCCTAGCCTTAGGCTAGTGCTCCCCTAGCCTTAGGCTAGGGCACCCCAAGGCTTAGGCTAGGGCTCCCCTAGCATTGGATAGGGAACCCCTAGGCCTAGGCTAACGCTACTGCTACCCTAGCCTTAGGCTAGGGCACCCCTAGGCTTAGGCTAGGACTCCCCTGGCCTTAGGTTAGGGCACCCCTAGGCTTTGGCTAGGGTTCCCTTAGCCTTAGGCTAGGGCTCCCCTAGTCTTAGGCTCTTGATCTCTTAGCCTTACGTTAGGGCACCCCTAGGCTTTGGCTAAGGCTAGGGCTCCCGTAGCCTTAGGCTAGGGCTCCCGTAGCCTTAGGCTAGGGCTCCCCTAGCCTTAGGTTAGGTCACCCCTAGGCTTAGGCTAACGCTTAGGCTCCCCTAGCCTTAGGCTAAGGCTCCCCTAGCCTTAGGCTAGGGCACCCCTAGGCTTAGGCTAAGGCTAGGTCTCCCCTAGCCTTAGGCCAGGGCACCACTAAGCTTAGGCTCGGGCACCCCTAGGGTTAGGCTAGGGATCCACTTGCCTTAGGCTAGGGCTCCCCTCACCTTATGCTAGGGCACCCCTAGGCTTTGGCTAAGGCTAGGTCTCCCCTAGTCTTAGGCTAGGACACCCCAAGGCTTAGGCTAAGGCTAGGGCTCCCCCAACCTCCGGCTCGGGCTCAACTAGCCTTAGGCTAGGGCAGCCCTAGGCTTAGGCTAAGGCTAGGGCTCCCCTAGCCTTGGATAGGGCACCCCTAGGGCTAGGCTAACGCTAAGGTTCCCCAGGCCTTAGGCTAGGGCACCCATAGGCTTAGGCTAAGGCTAGACTCCCCTAGACTTAGGCTAGGGCTCCCCTAGACTTAGGCTAGGGCTCCCCTAGCCTTAGGCTAGGGCTCCACTAGGCTTAGGCTAGGGCACCCCTAGGCTTAGGCTAAGGCTAGGGCTCCCCTAGCCTTAGGGTAGGTCACCCCTAGGCTTATGCTAAGGCTAGGGCTCACCTAGCCTTAGGCTAAGGCACCCCTAGCCTTAGGCTAGGGCTCCCCTATCCTTAGGCTAGGTCACCCCTAGGCTTAGGCTCGGGCACCCCTAGGCTTAGGCTAGGGTTCCCCTAGACTTAGGCTAGGGCTCCCCTAGCCTTAGTCTAGTGCTCCCCTATCCTTAGGCCAGGGCACCCCTAGGCTTAGTCCAGGGCTCCCCTAGCCTTAGGCTAGAGCTCCCCTAGCCTTAGGCTAGGACTCCCCTAGGCTTAGGCTCGGGAACCCCTTGGCTTAGGCTAGGGCTCCCCTAGCCTTAGGCTAGGGCTCCCCTAACCTTATGCTATTGCACCCCTAGGCTTAGGCTAAGGCTAGGGCTTCGCTAGCCTTCGGATAGGGGTCCCATAGCCTTAGGGTAGGGCTCCACTAGCCTTAGGGTAGGTCACCCCTAGGCTTATGCTAAGGCTAGGGCTCACCTAGCCTTAGGCTAAGGCTCCCCTAGCCTTAGGCTAGGGCTCCCCTATCCTTAGGCTAGGTCACCCCTAGGCTTAGGCTCGGGCACCCCTAGGCTTAGGCTAGGGTTCCCCTAGACTTAGGCTAGGGCTCCCCTAGCCTTAGTCTAGTGCTCCCCTATCCTTAGGCCAGGGCACCCCTAGGCTTAGTCCAGGGCTCCCTTAGCCTTAGGCTAGAGCTCCCCTAGACTTAGGCTAGGGCTCCCCTAGGCTTAGGCTCGGGCACCCCTAAGCTTAGGCTAGGGCTCCCCTAGCCTTAGACTAGGGCTCCCCTAGCCTTGGGCTAGGGCACCCCTAGGCTTAGGCTAAGACTAGGGCTCCACTAGCCTTTGCCTAGGGCTCCCCTAGCCTTAGGCTAGGGCCCCTTTAGGCTTAGGCTAGGGCTCCCCTAGCCTTAGGCTAGGGCTCCCCTAGCCTTAGGCTAGGGCACCCCTAGGCTTTGGCTAGGGCTCCCCTAGCATTGGATAGGGCACCCCTAGGCCTAGGCTAACGCTACTGATACCCTAGCCTTAGGCTAGGGCACCCCTAGGCTTAGGCTAAGGCTAAGGCTCCCCTAGCCTTAGGCTAGGGCTCCCCTAGCCTTAGGCTATGGCACCCGTAGGCTTAGGCTAGGGCTCCCCTAGCCTTAGGTTTGGGCATCCCTAGGCATAGGCTAAGGGTAGGGCTCGCCTAGCCTTAGGCTATGGCACCCCTAAGCTTAGGCTCGGGCACCCCTAGGCTTAGGCTAGGGCTCCACTAGCCTTAGGCTAGGTCTCCCCTCACCTTATGCTAGGGCACCCCTAGGCTTTGGCTAAGGCTATGTCTCCCTTAACCTTAGGCTAGGGCTCTCCTAGCCTTAGGCTAGGGCACCCCTAGGCTTAGGCTAGGGCTCCCCTAGCCTTAGTTTCGGGCACCCCTAGGTTTAGGATAAGGCTAGGGCTCCCCTAGCCTTAGGCTAGGGCACCCATAGGCTTAGGCTAGGGAACCCATAGGCTTAGGCTAATGATAGGGCTCCCCTAGCCTTAGGTATGGCAGCCCTAGGCTTAGGCTTGGGCTCCCCTAGCCTTAGGCTAGGGCACCCCTAGGCTTAGGCTAAGGCTAGGGCTCCCCTAGTCTTAGGCTAGGGCACCCCTAAGCTTAGGCTAAGGCTAGGGCTCGCCTAGCCTTAGGCTAGGGCTCCCCTATCCTTAGGCTAGGGCTCCCCTAGGCTTAGGCTAAGGCTAGGGCTCTCTTAGCCTTAGGTAGGGCACCCCTAGGCTTAGGCTAGGGCTCCCCTTCCTTAGGTTCGGGCACCCCTAGCTTTAGGCTAGGGCTCCCCTAGACTTAGGCTAGGGCTCCCCTAGCCTTAGGCTAGTGCTCCCGTATCCTTAGGCCAGGGCACCCCTAGGCTTAGTCCAGGGCTCCCATAGCCTTAGGCTAGGGCTCCCCTATCCTTAGGCTAGGGATCCCCTAGCCTTAGGTATGGCAGCCCTAGGCTTAGGCTTGGGCTCCCCTAGCCTTTGGGTAGGTCACCCCTAGGCTTAGGCTAAGTCTAGGGCTCCACTAGCCTTAGGCTAAGGCTCCCCTAGCCTTAGGCTAGGGCACTCCTAGGCTTACACTCGGGCAACCGTCGGATTAGGATAGGTCTCCCCTAGCCTTTGGCTAGGGCACCCCTAGGCTTAGGCTAGGGCTCCCCTAGACTTAGGCTAGGGCTCCCCTAGGCTTAGGCTAAGACTAGGGCTCCCCTAGCATTAGGTTAAGGCTCCCCAGCCTTAGGCTAGGGCTCCCCTAGCCTAAGACTAGGGCTCCCCTAGCCTTAGGCTAGGGCACCCCTAGGCTTAGGCTAAGGCTAGGGCTGTCCTAGACTTAGGCTAGGGTTCTCCTAGCCTTAGGCTAGGGCACCCCGAGGCTTAGGCTATGGCTCCCCTAGCCTTAGGCTCGTGCTCCCCTAGGCTTAGGCTCGGGCACTCCTAGCCTTAGGGTAAGTCACTCCGAGGCTTAGGTTAAGGCTAGGCCTCCCCTAGCCTTAGGCTAAGGCTCCCCTATCCTTAGGCTAGGGCTCCCCTAGCCTTAGGCTAGGGCACCCCAAGTTTTAGGCTCGGGCACCCATAGGCTAAGGCTAGGGCTCCCCTAGCCTTAGGTTCGGGCACCCCTAGGCTTAGGCTAGGGCTCCCCTACGCTTAGGCTAAGACTAGGGCTCCCCAAGCCTTAGGCTAGGGCTCCCTAGCCTTAGGTTGGGGCACCCCTAAGCGTAGGCCAAGGCTAGGGCTCCCCTAGCCTTAGGCTAGGGCTCCCCAAACCTTTTGCTAGGGCACCCCGAGGCTTAGGCTAAGGCTAAGGCTCCCATACCCTTCGGCTAGGGTTCCCGTAGCATTAGGGTATGTCACCCCAAGGCTTAGGCTAAGGCTAGGGCTCCCCTAGCCTTAGGCTAAGGCTCCCCTATCCTTAGGCTAGGGCTTCCCTAGCCTTAGGCTAGGGTACCCCTAGGCTTTGGCTCCAGCACCCCTAGGCTTAGGCTAGGGCTCCCCTAACCTTAGGCTAGGGCTCCCCTAGCCTTAGTGTACGTCACCCCGAGGCTTAGGCTAAGGCTAGGGCTCCCCTACCCTTAGGCTAGGGCACACCTAGGCTTAGGCTAGGGCTCCCCAACCCTTAGGTTTAGGCACCCCTAGGCTTAGGCTAGGGCTCCCCTAGGCTTAGGATAGGTCTCCCCTAGCCTTTCCTAGGGCACCCCTAGGCTTAGGCTAGGACTCCCCTGGCCTTAGGTTAGGGCACCCCTAGGCTTTGGGTAGGGTTCCCTTAGCCTTAGGCTAGGGCTCCCCTAGCCTTAGGCTAGGGCACCCCTAGACATAGGCTAAGGCTAGGGCTTTCCTAGTCTTAGGCTCTTGCTCCCTTAGCCTTACGTTAGTGCACCCCTAGGCTTAGGCTAAGGCTAGGGCTCCCGTAGCCTTGGGCTAGGGCACCCCTAAGCTTAGGCTAAGACTAGGGCTCCACTAGCCTTTGGCTAGGGCTCCCCTAGCCTTAGGCTAGGGCACCTTTAGGCTTGGGCTAGGGCTCCCCTAGCCTTAGGCTAGTGCTCCCCTAGCCTTAGGCTAGGGCACCCCAAGGCTTAGGCTAGGGCTCCCCTAGCATTGGATAGGGAACCCCTAGGCCTAGGCTAACGCTACTGCTACCCTAGCCTTAGGCTAGGGCACCCCTAGGCTTAGGCTAGGACTCCCCTGGCCTTAGGTTAGGGCACCCCTAGGCTTTGGCTAGGGTTCCCTTAGCCTTAGGCTAGGGCTCCCCTAGTCTTAGGCTCTTGATCTCTTAGCCTTACGTTAGGGCACCCCTAGGCTTTGGCTAAGGCTAGGGCTCCCGTAGCCTTAGGCTAGGGCTCCCGTAGCCTTAGGCTAGGGCTCCCCTAGCCTTAGGTTAGGTCACCCCTAGGCTTAGGCTAACGCTTAGGCTCCCCTAGCCTTAGGCTAAGGCTCCCCTAGCCTTAGGCTAGGGCACCCCTAGGCTTAGGCTAAGGCTAGGTCTCCCCTAGCCTTAGGCCAGGGCACCACTAAGCTTAGGCTCGGGCACCCCTAGGGTTAGGCTAGGGATCCACTTGCCTTAGGCTAGGGCTCCCCTCACCTTATGCTAGGGCACCCCTAGGCTTTGGCTAAGGCTAGGTCTCCCCTAGTCTTAGGCTAGGACACCCCAAGGCTTAGGCTAAGGCTAGGGCTCCCCCAACCTCCGGCTCGGGCTCAACTAGCCTTAGGCTAGGGCAGCCCTAGGCTTAGGCTAAGGCTAGGGCTCCCCTAGCCTTGGATAGGGCACCCCTAGGGCTAGGCTAACGCTAAGGCTCCCCAGGCCTTAGGCTAGGGCACCCATAGGCTTAGGCTAAGGCTAGACTCCCCTAGACTTAGGCTAGGGCTCCCCTAGACTTAGGCTAGGGCTCCCCTAGCCTTAGGCTAGGGCTCCACTAGGCTTAGGCTAGGGCACCCCTAGGCTTAGGCTAAGGCTAGGGCTCCCCTAGCCTTAGGGTAGGTCACCCCTAGGCTTATGCTAAGGCTAGGGCTCACCTAGCCTTAGGCTAAGGCACCCCTAGCCTTAGGCTAGGGCTCCCCTATCCTTAGGCTAGGTCACCCCTAGGCTTAGGCTCGGGCACCCCTAGGCTTAGGCTAGGGTTCCCCTAGACTTAGGCTAGGGCTCCCCTAGCCTTAGTCTAGTGCTCCCCTATCCTTAGGCCAGGGCACCCCTAGGCTTAGTCCAGGGCTCCCCTAGCCTTAGGCTAGAGCTCCCCTAGCCTTAGGCTAGGACTCCCCTAGGCTTAGGCTCGGGAACCCCTTGGCTTAGGCTAGGGCTCCCCTAGCCTTAGGCTAGGGCTCCCCTAACCTTATGCTATTGCACCCCTAGGCTTAGGCTAAGGCTAGGGCTTCGCTAGCCTTCGGATAGGGGTCCCATAGCCTTAGGGTAGGGCTCCACTAGCCTTAGGGTAGGTCACCCCTAGGCTTATGCTAAGGCTAGGGCTCACCTAGCCTTAGGCTAAGGCTCCCCTAGCCTTAGGCTAGGGCTCCCCTATCCTTAGGCTAGGTCACCCCTAGGCTTAGGCTCGGGCACCCCTAGGCTTAGGCTAGGGTTCCCCTAGACTTAGGCTAGGGCTCCCCTAGCCTTAGTCTAGTGCTCCCCTATCCTTAGGCCAGGGCACCCCTAGGCTTAGTCCAGGGCTCCCTTAGCCTTAGGCTAGAGCTCCCCTAGACTTAGGCTAGGGCTCCCCTAGGCTTAGGCTCGGGCACCCCTAAGCTTAGGCTAGGGCTCCCCTAGCCTTAGACTAGGGCTCCCCTAGCCTTGGGCTAGGGCACCCCTAGGCTTAGGCTAAGACTAGGGCTCCACTAGCCTTTGCCTAGGGCTCCCCTAGCCTTAGGCTAGGGCCCCTTTAGGCTTAGGCTAGGGCTCCCCTAGCCTTAGGCTAGGGCTCCCCTAGCCTTAGGCTAGGGCACCCCTAGGCTTTGGCTAGGGCTCCCCTAGCATTGGATAGGGCACCCCTAGGCCTAGGCTAACGCTACTGATACCCTAGCCTTAGGCTAGGGCACCCCTAGGCTTAGGCTAAGGCTAAGGCTCCCCTAGCCTTAGGCTAGGGCTCCCCTAGCCTTAGGCTATGGCACCCGTAGGCTTAGGCTAGGGCTCCCCTAGCCTTAGGTTTGGGCATCCCTAGGCATAGGCTAAGGGTAGGGCTCGCCTAGCCTTAGGCTATGGCACCCCTAAGCTTAGGCTCGGGCACCCCTAGGCTTAGGCTAGGGCTCCACTAGCCTTAGGCTAGGTCTCCCCTCACCTTATGCTAGGGCACCCCTAGGCTTTGGCTAAGGCTATGTCTCCCTTAACCTTAGGCTAGGGCTCTCCTAGCCTTAGGCTAGGGCACCCCTAGGCTTAGGCTAGGGCTCCCCTAGCCTTAGTTTCGGGCACCCCTAGGTTTAGGATAAGGCTAGGGCTCCCCTAGCCTTAGGCTAGGGCACCCATAGGCTTAGGCTAGGGAACCCATAGGCTTAGGCTAATGATAGGGCTCCCCTAGCCTTAGGTATGGCAGCCCTAGGCTTAGGCTTGGGCTCCCCTAGCCTTAGGCTAGGGCACCCCTAGGCTTAGGCTAAGGCTAGGGCTCCCCTAGTCTTAGGCTAGGGCACCCCTAAGCTTAGGCTAAGGCTAGGGCTCGCCTAGCCTTAGGCTAGGGCTCCCCTATCCTTAGGCTAGGGCTCCCCTAGGCTTAGGCTAAGGCTAGGGCTCTCTTAGCCTTAGGTAGGGCACCCCTAGGCTTAGGCTAGGGCTCCCCTTCCTTAGGTTCGGGCACCCCTAGCTTTAGGCTAGGGCTCCCCTAGACTTAGGCTAGGGCTCCCCTAGCCTTAGGCTAGTGCTCCCGTATCCTTAGGCCAGGGCACCCCTAGGCTTAGTCCAGGGCTCCCATAGCCTTAGGCTAGGGCTCCCCTATCCTTAGGCTAGGGATCCCCTAGCCTTAGGTATGGCAGCCCTAGGCTTAGGCTTGGGCTCCCCTAGCCTTTGGGTAGGTCACCCCTAGGCTTAGGCTAAGTCTAGGGCTCCACTAGCCTTAGGCTAAGGCTCCCCTAGCCTTAGGCTAGGGCACTCCTAGGCTTACACTCGGGCAACCGTCGGATTAGGATAGGTCTCCCCTAGCCTTTGGCTAGGGCACCCCTAGGCTTAGGCTAGGGCTCCCCTAGACTTAGGCTAGGGCTCCCCTAGGCTTAGGCTAAGACTAGGGCTCCCCTAGCATTAGGTTAAGGCTCCCCAGCCTTAGGCTAGGGCTCCCCTAGCCTAAGACTAGGGCTCCCCTAGCCTTAGGCTAGGGCACCCCTAGGCTTAGGCTAAGGCTAGGGCTGTCCTAGACTTAGGCTAGGGTTCTCCTAGCCTTAGGCTAGGGCACCCCGAGGCTTAGGCTATGGCTCCCCTAGCCTTAGGCTCGTGCTCCCCTAGGCTTAGGCTCGGGCACTCCTAGCCTTAGGGTAAGTCACTCCGAGGCTTAGGTTAAGGCTAGGCCTCCCCTAGCCTTAGGCTAAGGCTCCCCTATCCTTAGGCTAGGGCTCCCCTAGCCTTAGGCTAGGGCACCCCAAGTTTTAGGCTCGGGCACCCATAGGCTAAGGCTAGGGCTCCCCTAGCCTTAGGTTCGGGCACCCCTAGGCTTAGGCTAGGGCTCCCCTACGCTTAGGCTAAGACTAGGGCTCCCCAAGCCTTAGGCTAGGGCTCCCTAGCCTTAGGTTGGGGCACCCCTAAGCGTAGGCCAAGGCTAGGGCTCCCCTAGCCTTAGGCTAGGGCTCCCCAAACCTTTTGCTAGGGCACCCCGAGGCTTAGGCTAAGGCTAAGGCTCCCATACCCTTCGGCTAGGGTTCCCGTAGCATTAGGGTATGTCACCCCAAGGCTTAGGCTAAGGCTAGGGCTCCCCTAGCCTTAGGCTAAGGCTCCCCTATCCTTAGGCTAGGGCTTCCCTAGCCTTAGGCTAGGGTACCCCTAGGCTTTGGCTCCAGCACCCCTAGGCTTAGGCTAGGGCTCCCCTAACCTTAGGCTAGGGCTCCCCTAGCCTTAGTGTACGTCACCCCGAGGCTTAGGCTAAGGCTAGGGCTCCCCTAGCCTTAGGCTAAGGCTCCCCTATCCTTAGGCTAGGGCTCCCCTAGCCTTAGGCTAGGGCACCCCAAGGCTTAGGCTCGGGCACCCCTAGGCTTAGGCTAGGGCTCCCCTAGCCTTAGGCTAGGGCTCCCCTAAGCTTAGGCTAGGGCACACCTAGGCTTTGGATAGGGCTCCCCTAGCCTTAGGTTCGGGCACCCCTAGGCTTAGTCTTGGGCTCCCCTATCCTTAGGTTATGGGACCCCTAGGCTTAGGCTAGGAATTTCCTAGCCTTAGGTTAGGGCACCCCTAGGCTTAGGCCAGAGCTCCCCTAGCCTTAGTATAGGGCTCCCCTAGCCTTTGGCTAGGGCACCCATAGGCTTAGGCTAGGGCTACCCTAGCCATAGGCTATGGCACCCCTAGGCTTAGGCTAAGGCTAGGGCTTCCCTAGCCTTAGGCTTGGGCTCCCCTAGCCTTAGGCTAGGTCTCCCCTAGCCTTAGGCTAGGGCTCCCCTAGCCTTAGGCTAGGGCTCCCATAGGCTTAGGCTAGGGCTCCCCTAGCCTTACTTTAGGGCACCCCTAGGATTAGGCTAAGGCTAGGGCTCCCCTAGCCTTAGGCTAGGGTACCCCTAGGCGTAGGCTAAGGCTAGGGCTCCCGTAGCCTTAGGCTAGGGCACCTTTAGGCTTAGGCTAAGGCTAGGGTTCCCCTAGCCTTAGGCTAGGGCTCCCTTAGCCTTAGGCTAGGGCACCCCTAGGCTTAGGGTAAGGCTAGGGCTCCCCTAGCCTTAGGCTCGGGCACCCCTACCCTTAGGCTAGGGCTCCCCTATCCTTAGGACAGTTCACTCCTAGGCTTAGTCCAGGGCTCCCCTAGCCTTAGGCTAGGGCTCCCCTAGCCTTAGGCTAGGGCACACCTAGGCTTAGGCTAGGGCTCCCCTAGCCTTAGTTTCGGGCACCCCTAGGCATAGGCTAGGGCTCCCCTAGGCTTAGGATAGGTCTCCCCTAGCCTTTGGCTAGGGCACCCCTAGGCTTAAGCTAGGACTCCCCTAGCCTTAGGTTAGGGCACCCCTAGGCTTAGACTAGGGCTCCCCTAGCCTTAGGCTAGGGCTCCCTTAGGCTTAGGTTAGGGCAGACCTAGGCTTAGGATAGTGCTCCCCTATCCTTAGGTTCGGCACCCCTAGGATTAGGCTAGGGCTCCCCTAGCCTTAGGCTAGGGCACCCCTAGGCTTAGGCTAGAGCTGCCCTAGCCTTAGGATAGGGCTCCCCTAGCCTTTGGCTAGGGCACCCCTAGGCTTAGGCTAAGGCTAGGGCTTCCCTAGCCTTAGGCTTAGGCTCCCCTAGCCTTAGGCTAGGTCTCCCCTAGCCTTAGGCAAGGGCACCCCTAGGCTTAGGCTAAGGCTAGGGCTCCCGTAGCCTTAGGCTATGGTTCCCATAGCTTTAGGCTAGGGCACCCATAGGCTTAGGCTAGGGCACCCATAGGCTTAGGCTAAGGCTAGGGCTCCCCTAGCCTTATGTATGGCAGCCCTTGGCTTAGGCTTGGGCTCCCCTAGCCTAAGCCTAGGGCTCCCCTAGCTTTAGGCTAGGGCTCCCCTAGCCTTACACCAGGGCACCCCTAAAATTAGGCTAAGGCTAGGGCTCCCCTAGCCTTAGGCTAGGGCACCCCTAGGCTTAGGCTAAGGCAAGGGCTCCCCTAGCCTTAGCGTAGGTCACCCCTAGGCTTAGGCTAAGTCTAGGGCTCCCCTAGTCTTAGGCTAAGGCTTCCCTACCCTTAGGCTAGGGCTCACCTAGCCTTAGGCTAGGGCACCCCTAGGCTTAGGCTCGGGCACCACTAGGCTTAGGCTAGGGCTCCCCTAGCCTTAGGCTAGGGCTCCCCTAGGCTTAGGCTAAGACTAGGGCTCCACCAACCTTAGGCAAGGGCTCCCGTACCCTTAGGCAAGGGCAACCATAGGCTTAGGCTAAGGCTGGGGCTCCCCTAACCTTAGGCAAGGGCCCCCCTAGCCTTAGACTAGGGCACCCCTAAGCTTAGGCTAAGTCTAGGGCTCCCCTAGCCTTAGGCTTGGGCTCCCCAATCCTTATGCTAGGGCTCCCATAGCCTTAGGCTAGGTCACCCCTAGGCTTAGACTAAGGTAGGGCTCTCCTAGCCTTAGGCTAGGGCTCTCCTAGCCTTAGGCTAAGGCACCACTAGGCTTAGGCTAGGGCTCCCCTTGCCTTAGGCTTGGACTCCCCTAGTGTTAGGCTCGTACTCCCCTAGCCTTAGGTCGAGCACCCCTAGCCTTAGGTTAGGGCTCCCCTAGACTTAGTCCAGGGCTTCCCTAGCCTTAGGCTTGGGCTCCCCTAGCTTTAGGCTAGGGCTCCCCTACCTTAGGCTAGGGCACCACTAGGCTTAGGCTAAGGCTAGGGCTCCCTTAGCCTTAGGCAAGGGCTCCCCTAGCCTTACGTATGACAGCCCTAGGCTTAAGTTTGGTGTCCCCTAGCCTTAGGCTAGCGCACCCCAAGGCTTAGGCTAAGGCTAGGGCTCCTTTGGACTTAGGGTAGGGCTCCCCTAACTTTGGCTTGGGCACCCCTAGGCTTAGGCTAACGCTAGGGCTCCCATAGCCTTAGGCTAGTGCCCCCCGAGCCTTAGGCTAGGGCACCCCTAGTCTTAGGCTAAGGCTAAGGCTCCCTGAGCCTTAGGCTAGGGCACCCATAGGCTTAGGCTAAGGTTAGGGCTCCCCTAGCCTTAGGCTAGGGCACCCCTAGGCTTAGGCTAGGGTTCCTCTAGCCTGAGGTTCAGGCACCCCTAGTCTTAGGGTAAGGCTAGGGCTCCCCTAGCCTTAGGTTAGGGCTCCCCTAGCCTTAGGCTAGGGCTCCCCTAGCCTTAAGCTAGGGCTCCCCTAGCCTTAGGCTAGGGCACCCCTAGGCTTAGGCTAAGGCTAGGGTTCCCCTAGCTTTAGTCTAGGGCTCCACTAGCCTTAAGCTAGGGCACCCCTAGGCTTAGGCTAAGTCGAGGGCTCCCCTAGCCTTAGGCTAGGTCTCCCCTAGCTTTAGGCTAGGGCACCTCTAGTCTTAGGCTAGTACTCCCATAGCCTTAGTCTAGGGCACCCCTAGCCTTAGGGTAAGGCTAGGGCTCCCCTAGCCTTAGGCTAGGGCTCCCATAGCCTTAGGCTAGGGCACCCCTAGGCTTAGGGTAAGTCTAGGGCTCTCCTAGCCTTAGGCTAGGGCTCCCCTAGCCTTAGCCTAGGGCTCCCCTAGCATTAGGATAGGGCACCCGTAGGCTTAGCCTAAGGCTAGGGCTCCCCTAGCCTTAGGCTAGGGCACCACTAGGCTTAGGCTAGGGCTCCCATAGCCTTTAGTTCGGGCACCCCTAGGCTTAGGCTAAGGCAATGGCTCCCCTAGGCTAAGGCTAGGGCTTCATTAGCCTTAGGCTAGGGCTCACGTAGCCTTAGGCTAGGGCACCCCTAGACTTAGGCTAAGACTAGGCCTCCCCTAGCCTTAGGCTAGGGCACCCCTAGGCTTAGGCTAGGGCTCCCCTAGCCTTTGGTTTGGGCACCCCTAGGCTTGGGCTAAGGCTAGGGCTCCCCCAGCTTAAGGCTAGGGCTCCATTAACCTTAGGCTAGGGCTCCCCTAGCCTTAGGCTTGGGCTCCCCTAGCCTTAGGCTATGGCACCCCTAGGCTTAGGCTAGGGCTCCCCTAGCCTTAGGTTGGGGCACCCCTTGGATTAGGCTAAGGCTATGGCTCCCCTAGCCTTAGATAAGGCACCCCTAGCCTTAGGCTAGGGATCCCCTAGCCTTCGGCTAGTGCTCCCCTAGCATTAGGGTAGGTCACCCCTAGCCTTAGGCTCGTGCTCCCCTAGCCTTAGGCTCGGGCACCCCTAGGCTTATTCCAGGGCTCCCATAGCCTTAGGCTAGGGCACCCCTAGGCTTAGGCTATGGCTTGGGCTCCCCTAGCCTTAGGCTATGGCACCCCTAGGCTTAGGCTAGGGCTCCCCCAGCCTTAGGTTGGGACACCCCTAGGCTTAGGCTAAGGCTATGGCTCCCCTAGCCTTAGATAAGGCTCCCCTAGCATTAGGGTAGGGCTTCCCTAGCCTTCGGCTAGGGTTCCCCTAGCCTTCGGCTAGGGCTCCCCTAGCCTTCGGCTAGGGCTCCCCTAGCATTAGGGTAGGTCACCCCTAGGCTTAGGCTAAGGCTAGGGCTCCCCTAGCCTTAGGCTAGGGCTCCCCTAGCCTTAGGCTCGGGCACCCTTAGGCTTAGGCTCAGACACCCCTAGGCGTAGGCTAGGGCTCCATTAGCCTTATCCTAGAGCTCCCCTAACCTTAGGTGGCCACTGCTAGGCTTACGCTCGGGCACCCCTAGGCTTAAGCTAGGGTTCCCCTAGCCTTAGGCTAGGGCTCCCCTAGGCTTATGCTAAGATTAAGGCTCCCCAAGCCTTAGGTTAAGGCTCCCCAGCCTTAGGCTAGGGCTCCCCTAGCCTTGGGCAAGGGCACCCTTAGGCTTAGGCTAAGGCTAGGGCTCCCCTAGCCTAAGACTAGGGCTCCCCTAACCTTGGGCAAGGGCACCCCTAGACTTAGGCTAAGGCTAGGGTTCCCCTAGCCTAAGACTAGGGCTCCCCTAGCCTTAGGCTAGGACACCCATAGGCTTAGGCTAGGGCACCCATATGCTTAGGCTAAGGCTAGGGCTCCCCTAGCCTTAGGTATGGCAGCCCTAGGCTTAGGCTTGGGCTCCCCTAGTCTTAGGCAAGGGCACCCCTAAGCTTAGGCTAAGGCTAGGGCTCCCCTATCCTTAGGCTAGGGCTCCCCTAGCCTTAGGCTAGGGCAGCCCTAGGCTTAGGCTAAGGCTAGGGCTCTCCTTGACTTATGCTTGTGTTCTCCTAGCCTTAGGCTAGGGCACCCCGAGGCTTAGGCTATGGCTCCCCTAGCCTTAGGCTGGGGCTCCCCTAGCCTTAGGCTCGTCCTCCCCTAGCCTTAGGCTCGGGCACCCCTAGCCTTAGGCTAGGGCTCCCCTAGACTTAGGCTAGGGCTCCCCTAGCCTTAGGCTAGTGCTCCCCTATCCTTAGGCCAGGGCATCCCTAGGCTTAGTCCAGGGCTCCCATAGCCTTAGGCTATGTCACCCCTAGGCTTAGGATAGGGCTCCCATAGCCTTAGTTTCGGACAACACTAGGCTTAGGCTAGGGCTCCACTAGGCTTAGGCTAAGACTAGGTCTCCCCTAGCCTTAGGCTAAGGCTCCCCTAGCCTTAGGCTAGGGCACCTTTAGGTTTAGGCTAAGGCTAGGGCTCCACTAGCCTTAGGCTAGGGCACCCTAGGCTTAGGCGAGGGCACCCCTAGGCTTATGTGAGGGCTCCCCTAGCCTTAGGCTAGTGCTCCCCTAGGCTGAGGCTAAGACTAGGGCTCCACTAGCCTTAGGCTAGGGATCCCCTAGCCTTAGGCTAGGGCACCTTTAGGCTTAGGCTACGTCTAGGGCTCCCCTAGCCTTAGGCTAGGGCACCCCTAAGCTTAGTCTAGGGGTCCCATAACCTTAGGCTAGGGCACCCCTAGGCTTACGGTAAGGCTAGGGCTCCAACTAGCCTTAGGCTAGGGCACCCCTAGGCTTAGGCTAAGGCTAGGGCTCCTCTCGCCTTAGGCTAGGGCTCCACTAGCATTAGGCTAGGGCACCCCGAGGCTTAGGCTAAGGCTAGGGCTCCCCTAGCCTTTTGATACGGCTCCCCTAGCTTTGGATAGGGCACCCCTAGGCCTAGGCTAATGCTAGGGCTCCCCTATTCTTAGGCTAGGGCACCCCTATGCTTAGGCTAAGGCTAGGGCTCCCCTAGCCTTAGGCTAAGGAACCCCTAGCCTTAGGCTAAGGTACCCCTAGCCTTAGGCTAGGACACTCATAGGCTTAGCTAGGGCACCCATAGGCTTAGGCTAGGGCTCCCCTAGCTTTTGGTTCGGGCACCCCTAGGCTTAGGCTAGGGTTCAACTAGCCTTAGGCTATGGCACCCCTAGGCTTAGGCTAACGCGAGGGCTCCCTTAGCCTTAGGCTAGGGCACCCCTAGCCTTAGGCTAGGGCTCCCCTAGGCTTAGGTTGGGGCACCCCTATGCTTAGGCTGAGGCTAGGGCTCCCCTAGCCTTAGTCTAGGGCACCCCTAAACTTAGGCTAAGGCTAGGACTCCCGGAGCCTTAGGCTAGGGCTCCCCTAACCTTATGCTAGGGCACCCCTAGGCTTAGGCTAAGGCTAGGGCTCCCCTAGCCTTAGGCTAGGGCTCCCCTAGCGTTAGGCTAGGGCTGCCGTAGCCTTAAGGTAGGTCACCGCTAGGCTTAGGCTAAGGCTAGGGCTCCCCTAGCCTTAGGCTAAGGCTCCCCTAGCCTTAGGATAGGGCTCCCCTAGCCTTAGGCTAGGGCACCCCTAGGCTTAGCCTCTGGCACCCCTAGGCTTAGGCTAGGGCTCCCCTAGCCTTAGGCCAGGGCACCCATAGGCTTAGGCTCGGGCACCCATAGGCTTAGGCTAGTCTTCCCCTAGCCTTAGGCTAAGGCTCCCCTAGACTTAGGCTAGGGCACACCTAGGCTTAGGATAGGGCTCCCCTAGCCTTAGGATAGGACACCCCTAGCCTAAGGCTAGGGCTCCCCTAGCCTTATGCTAGGGCACCCCTAGGCTTAGGCTAGGGCTCGCTTAGCTTTACGCTAGGGCACCCCTAGACTTTGGCTAGGACACCCCTAAGCTTAGGCTAGGGCTGCCCTAGCCATAGGCTAGGGCACCCCTAGGCTTAGGCTAAGGCTAGGGCTTCCCTAGCCTTAGGCTTGGGCTCCCCTAGCCTTAGGCTAGGTCTCCCCTAGCCTTAGGCAAGGGCACCCCTAGGCTTAGGCTAGGGCTAAGCCTCCCCTAACCTTAGGCTAGGGCACCCATAGGCTTAGGCTAAGGCTGGGCTCCCTTAGCCTTAGGCTAGGGCCCCCCTAGCCTTAGGCCAGCCTCCCCTAGCCTTAAGCTAGGGCACCCCTAGGCTTAGGCTAAGGATAGGGCTCCCCTAGCCTTAGGCTAGGGCTCCCCTAGACTTAGGCTAGGGCTCCCCTAGGCTTAGGCTAAGACTAGGGCTCCCCTAGCATTAGGTTAAGGCTCCCCAGCCTTAGGCTAGGGCTCCCCTAGCCTAAGACTAGGGCTCCCCTAGCCTTAGGCTAGGGCACCCCTAGGCTTAGGCTAAGGCTAGGGCTGTCCTAGACTTAGGCTAGGGTTCTCCTAGCCTTAGGCTAGGGCACCCCGAGGCTTAGGCTATGGCTCCCCTAGCCTTAGGCTCGTGCTCCCCTAGGCTTAGGCTCGGGCACTCCTAGCCTTAGGGTAAGTCACTCCGAGGCTTAGGTTAAGGCTAGGCCTCCCCTAGCCTTAGGCTAAGGCTCCCCTATCCTTAGGCTAGGGCTCCCCTAGCCTTAGGCTAGGGCACCCCAAGTTTTAGGCTCGGGCACCCATAGGCTAAGGCTAGGGCTCCCCTAGCCTTAGGTTCGGGCACCCCTAGGCTTAGGCTAGGGCTCCCCTACGCTTAGGCTAAGACTAGGGCTCCCCAAGCCTTAGGCTAGGGCTCCCTAGCCTTAGGTTGGGGCACCCCTAAGCGTAGGCTAAGGCTAGGGCTCCCCTAGCCTTAGGCTAGGGCTCCCCAAACCTTTTGCTAGGGCACCCCGAGGCTTAGGCTAAGGCTAGGGCTCCCCTAGCCTTAGGCTAAGGCTCCCCTATCCTTAGGCTAGGGCTTAACTAGCCTTAGGCTAGGGTACCCCTAGGCTTTGGCTCCAGCACCCCTAGGCTTAGGCTAGGTCTCCCCTAACCTTAGGCTAGGGCTCCCCTAGCCTTAGTGTACGTCACCCCGAGGCTTAGGCTAAGGCTAGGGCTCCCTAGCCTTATGCTAAGGCTCCCCTATCCTTAGGCTAGGGCTCCCCTAGCCTTAGGCTAGGGCACCCCAAGGCTTAGGCTCGGGCACCCCTAGGCTTAGGCTAGGGCTCCCCTAGCCTTAGGCTAGGGCTCCCCTAAACTTAGGCTAGGGCACACCTAGGCTTTGGATAGGGCTCCCCTAGCCTTAGGTTCGGGCACCCCTAGGCTTAGTCTTGGGCTCCCCTATCCTTAGGTTATGGGACCCCTAGGCTTAGGCTAGGACTTTCCTAGCCTTAGGTTAGGGCACCCCTAGGCTTAGGCCAGAGCTCCCCTAGCCTTAGTATAGGGCTCCCCTAGCCTTTGGCTAGGGCACCCATAGGCTTAGGCTAGGGCTCCCCTAGCCATAGGCTATGGCACCCCTAGGCTTAGGCTAAGGCTAGGGCTTCCCTAGCCTTAGGCTTGGGCTCCCCTAGCCTTAGGCTAGGTCTCCCCTAGCCTTAGGCTAGGGCTCCCCTAGCCTTAGGCTAGGGCTCCCATAGGCTTAGGCTAGGGCTCCCCTAGCCTTACTTTAGGGCACCCCTAGGCTTAGGCTAAGGCTAGGGCTCCCCTAGCCTTATGCTAGGGCACCCCTAGGCGTAGGCTAAGGCTAGGGCTCCCGTAGCCTTAGGCTAGGGCACCTTTAGGCTTAGGCTAAGGCTAGGGTTCCCCTATCCTTAGGCTAGGGCTCCCTTAGCCTTAGGCTAGGGCACCCCTAGGCTTAGGGTAAGGCTAGGGCTCCCCTAGCCTTAGGCTTGGGTTCCCCTAGCCTTAGGCTAGGGAACGCCTAGGCTTAGGCTAGGGCTCCCCTAGCCTTAGGCTCGGGCACCCCTACCCTTAGGCTAGGGCTCCCCTATCCTTAGGACAGTTCACTCCTAGGCTTAGTCCAGGGCTCCCCTAGCCTTAGGCTAGGGCTCCCCTAGCCTTAGGCTAGGGCACACCTAGGCTTAGGCTAGGGCTCCCCTAGCCTTAGTTTCGGGCACCCCTAGGCATAGGCTAGGGCTCCCCTAGGCTTAGGATAGGTCTCCCCTAGCCTTTGGCTAGGGCACCCCTAAGCTTAAGCTAGGACTCCCCTAGCCTTAGGTTAGGGCACCCCTAGGCTTAGACTAGGGCTCCCCTAGCCTTAGGCTAGGGCTCCCTTAGGCTTAGGTTAGGGCAGACCTAGGCTTAGGATAGTGCTCCCCTATCCTTAGGTTCGGGCACCCCTAGGATTAGGCTAGGGCTCCCCTAGCCTTAGGCTAGGGCACCCCTAGGCTTAGGCTAGAGCTGCCCTAGCCTTAGGATAGGGCTCCCCTAGCCTTTGGCTAGGGCACCCCTAGGCTTAGGCTAAGGCTAGGGCTTCCCTAGCCTTAGGCTTAGGCTCCCCTAGCTTTAGGCTAGGTCTCCCCTAGCCTTAGGCAAGGGCACCCCTAGGCTTAGGGTAAGGCTAGGGCTCCCGTAGCCTTAGGCTATGGTTCCCATAGCTTTAGGCTAGGGCACCCATAGGCTTAGGCTAGGGCACCCATAGGCTTAGGCTAAGGCTAGGGCTCCCCTAGCCTTAGGTATGGCAGCCCTTGGCTTAGGCTTGGGCTCCCCTAGCCTAAGCCTAGGGCTCCCCTAGCTTTAGGCTAGGGCTCCCCTAGCCTTACACCAGGGCACCCCTAAAATTAGGCTAAGGCTAGGGCTCCCCTAGCCTTAGGCTAGGGCACCCCTAGGCTTAGGCTAAGGCAAGGGCTCCCCTAGCCTTAGCGTAGGTCACCCCTAGGCTTAGGCTAAGTCTAGGGCTCCCCTAGTCTTAGGCTAAGGCTTCCCTACCCTTAGGCTAGGGCTCACCTAGCCTTAGGCTAGGGCACCCCTAGGCTTAGGCTCGGGCACCACTAGGCTTAGGCTAGGGCTCCCCTAGCCTTAGGCTAGGGCTCCCCTAGGCTTAGGCTAAGACTAGGGCTCCACCAACCTTAGGCAAGGGCTCCCGTACCCTTAGGCAAGGGCAACCATAGGCTTAGGCTAAGGCTGGGGCTCCCCTAACCTTAGGCAAGGGCCCCCCTAGCCTTAGACTAGGGCACCCCTAAGCTTAGGCTAAGTCTAGGGCTCCCCTAGCCTTAGGCTTGGGCTCCCCAATCCTTATGCTAGGGCTCCCATAGCCTTAGGCTAGGTCACCCCTAGGCTTAGACTAAGGTAGGGCTCTCCTAGCCTTAGGCTAGGGCTCTCCTAGCCTTAGGCTAAGGCACCACTAGGCTTAGGCTAGGGCTCCCCTTGCCTTAGGCTTGGACTCCCCTAGCGTTAGGCTCGTACTCCCCTAGCCTTAGGTCGAGCACCCCTAGCCTTAGGTTAGGGCTCCCCTAGACTTAGTCCAGGGCTCCCCTAGCCTTAGGGTTGGGCTCCCCTAGCTTTAGGCTAGGGCTCCCCTACCTTAGGCTAGGGCACAACTAGGCTTAGGCTAAGGCTAGGGCTCCCTTAGCCTTAGGCAAGGGCTCCCCTAGCCTTACGTATGACAGCCCTAGGCTTAAGTTTGGGGTCCCCTAGCCTTAGGCTAGCGCACCCCAAGGCTTAGGCTAAGGCTGGGGCTCCCTTGGACTTAGGGTAGGGCTCCCCTAACTTTGGCTTGGGCACCCCTAGGCTTAGGCTAACGCTAGGGCTCCCATAGCCTTAGGCTAGTGCCCCCCGAGCCTTAGGCTAGGGCACCCCTAGTCTTAGGCTAAGGCTAAGGCTCCCTGAGCCTTAGGCTAGGGCACCCATAGGCTTAGGCTAAGGTTAGGGCTCCCCTAGCCTTAGGCTAGGGCACCCCTAGGCTTAGGCTAGGGTTCCTCTAGCCTGAGGTTCAGGCACCCCTAGTCTTAGGGTAAGGCTAGGGCTCCCCTAGCCTTAGGTTAGGGCTCCCCTAGCCTTAGGCTAGGGCTCCCCTAGCCTTAAGCTAGGGCTCCCCTAGCCTTAGGCTAGGGCACCCCTAGGCTTAGGCTAAGGCTAGGGTTCCCCTAGCTTTAGTCTAGGGCTCCACTAGCCTTAAGCTAGGGCACCCCTAGGCTTAGGCTAAGTCGAGGGCTCCCCTAGCCTTAGGCTAGGTCTCCCCTAGCTTTAGGCTAGGGCACCTCTAGTCTTAGGCTAGTACTCCCATAGCCTTAGTCTAGGGCACCCCTAGGCTTAGGGTAAGGCTAGGGCTCCCCTAGCCTTAGGCTAGGGATCCCATAGCCTTAGGCTAGGGCACCCCTAGGCTTAGGGTAAGTCTAGGGCTCTTCTAGCCTTAGGCTAGTGCTCCCCTAGCCTTAGGCTAGGGCTCCCCTAGCATTAGGCTAGGGCACCCGTAGGCTTAGCCTAAGGCTAGGGCTCCCCTAGCCTTAGGCTAGGGCACCACTAGGCTTAGGCTAGGGCTCCCATAGCCTTTAGTTCGGGCACCCCTAGGCTTAGGCTAAGGCAATGGCTCCCCTAGGCTAAGGCTAGGGCTTCATTAACCTTAGGCTAGGGCTCACCTAGCCTTAGGCTAGGGCACCCCTAGACTTAGGCTAAGACTAGGCCTCCCCTAGCCTTAGGCTAGGGCACCCCTAGGCTTAGGCTAGGGCTCCCCTAGCCTTTGGTTTGGGCACCCCTAGGCTTAGGCTAAGGCTAGGGCTCCCCGAGCTTAAGGCTAGGGCTCCATTAACCTTAGGCTAGGGCTCCCCTAGCCTCAGGCTTGGGCTCCCCTAGCCTTAGGCTATGGCACCCCTAGGCTTAGGCTAGGGCTCCCCTAGCCTTAGGTTGGGGCACCCCTTGGATTAGGCTAAGGCTATGGCTCCCCTAGCCTTAGATAAGGCACCCGTAGCCTTAGGCTAGGGCTCCCCTAGCCTTCGGCTAGTGCTCCCCTAGCATTAGGGTAGGTCACCCCTAGCCTTAGGCTCAGGCACCCCTAGGCTTATTCCAGGGCTCCCATAGCCTTAGGCTAGGGCACCCCTAGGCTTAGGCTATGGCTTGGGCTCCCCTAGCCTTAGGCTATGGCACCCCTAGGCTTAGGCTAGGGCTCCCCTAGCCTTAGGTTGGGACACCCCTAGGCTTAGGCTAAGGCTATGGCTCCCCTAGCCTTAGATAAGGCTCCCCTAGCATTAGGGTAGGGCTTCCCTAGCCTTCGGCTAGGGTTCCCCTAGCCTTCGGCTAGGGCTCCCCTAGCCTTCGGCTAGGGCTCCCCTAGCATTAGGGTAGGTCACCCCTAGGCTTAGGCTAAGGCTAGGGCTCCCCTAGCCTTAGGCTAGGGCTCCCCTAGCCTTAGGCTCGGGCACCCTTAGGCTTAGGCTCAGACACCCCTAGGCGTAGGCTAGGGCTCCATTAGCCTTATCCTAGAGCTCCCCTAACCTTAGGCTTGGCCACTGCTAGGCTTACGCTCGGGCACCCCTAGGCTTAAGCTAGGGTTCCCCTAGCCTTAGGCTAGGGCTCCCCTAGGCTTCTGCTAAGATTAAGGCTCCCCAAGCCTTAGGTTAAGGCTCCCCAGCCTTAGGCTAGGGCTCCCCTAGCCTTGGGCAAGGGCACCCTTAGGCTTAGGCTAAGGCTAGGGCTCCCCTAGCCTAAGACTAGGGCTCCCCTAACCTTGGGCAAGGGCACCCCTAGACTTAGGCTAAGGCTAGGGTTCCCCTAGCCTAAGACTAGGGCTCCCCTAGCCTTAGGCTAGGACACCCATAGGCTTAGGCTAGGGCACCCATATGCTTAGGCTAAGGCTAGGGCTCCCCTAGCCTTAGGTATGGCAGCCCTAGGCTTAGGCTTGGGCTCCCCTAGTCTTAGGCAAGGGCACTCCTAAGCTTAGGCTAAGGCTAGGGCTCCCCTATCCTTAGGCTAGGGCTCCCCTAGCCTTAGGCTAGGGCAGCCCTAGGCTTAGGCTAAGGCTAGGGCTCTCCTTGACTTATGCTAGTGTTCTCCTAGCCTTAGGCTAGGGCACCCCGAGGCTTAGGCTATGGCTCCCCTAGCCATAGGCTGGGGCTCCCCTAGCCTTAGGCTCGTCCTCCCCTAGCCTTAGGCTCGGGCACCCCTAGCCTTAGGCTAGGGCTCCCCTAGACTTAGGCTAAGGCTCCCCTAGCCTTAGGCTAGTGCTCCCCTATCCTTAGGCCAGGGCATCCCTAGGCTTAGTCCAGGGCTCCCATAGCCTTAGGCTATGTCACCCCTAGGCTTAGGATAGGGCTCCCATAGCCTTAGTTTCAGACAACACTAGGCTTAGGCTAGGGCTCCACTAGGCTTAGGCTAAGACTAGGTCTCCCCTAGCCTTAGGCTAAGGCTCCCCTAGCCTTAGGCTAGGGCACCTTTAGGTTTAGGCTAAGGCTAGGGCTCCCCTCGCCTTAGGCTAGGGCTCCCCTAGCATTAGGCTAGGGCACCCCTAGGCTTATGTGAGGGCTCCCCTAGCCTTAGGCTAGTGCTCACCTAGGCTGAGGCTAAGACTAGGGCTCCACTAGCCTTAGGCTAGGGATCCCCTAGCCTTAGGCTAGGGCACCTTTAGGCTTAGGCTACGTCTAGGGCTCCCCTAGCCTTAGGCTAGGGCACCCCTAGGCTTAGTCTAGGGGTCCCATAACCTTAGGCTAGGGCACCCCTAGGCTTACGGTAAGGCTAGGGCTCCAACTAGCCTTAGGCTAGGGCACCCCTAGGCTTAGGCTAAGGCTAGGGCTCCTCTCGCCTTAGGCTAGGGCTCCACTAGCATTAGGCTAGGGCACCCCGAGGCTTAGGCTAAGGCTAGGGCTCCCCTAGCCTTTTGATACGGCTCCCCTAGCTTTGGATAGGGCACCCCTAGGCCTAGGCTAATGCTAGGGCTCCCCTATTCTTAGGCTAGGGCACCCCTAGGCTTAGGCTAAGGCTAGGGCTCCCCTAGCCTTAGGCTAAGGAACCCCTAGCCTTAGGCTAAGGTACCCCTAGCCTTAGGCTAGGACACTCATAGGCTTAGCTAGGGCACCCATAGGCTTAGGCTAGGGCTCCCCTAGCTTTTGGTTCGGGCACCCCTAGGCTTAGGCTAGGGTTCAACTAGCCTTAGGCTATGGCACCCCTAGGCTTAGGCTAACGCGAGGGCTCCCTTAGCCTTAGGCTAGGGCACCCCTAGCCTTAGGCTAGGGCTCCCCTAGCCTTAGGTTGGGGCACCCCTAGGCTTAGGCTGAGGCTAGGGCTCCCCTAGCCTTAGTCTAGGGCACCCCTAAACTTAGGCTAAGGCTAGGGCTCCCGGAGCCTTAGGCTAGGGCTCCCCTAACCTTATGCTAGGGCACCCCTAGGCTTAGGCTAAGGCTAGGGCTCCCCTAGCCTTAGGCTAGGGCTCCCCTAGCGTTAGGCTAGGGCTGCCGTAGCCTTAAGGTAGGTCACCGCTAGGCTTAGGCTAAGGCTAGGGCTCCCCTATCCTTAGGCTAAGGCTCCCCTAGCCTTAGGATAGGGCTCCCCTAGCCTTAGGCTAGGGCACCCCTAGGCTTAGCCTCGGGCACCCCTAGGCTTAGGCTAGGGCTCCCCTAGCCTTAGGCCAGGGCACCCATAGGCTTAGGCTCGGGCACCCATAGGCTTAGGCTAGGCTTCCCCTAGCCTTAGGCTAAGGCTCCCCTAGACTTAGGCTAGGGCACACCTAGGCTTAGGATAGGGCTCCCCTAGCCTTAGGATAGGACACCCCTAGCCTAAGGCTAGGGCTCCCCTAGCCTTATGCTAGGGCACCCCTAGGCTTAGGCTAGGGCTCGCTTAGCTTTACGCTAGGGCACCCCTAGACTTTGGCAAGGACACCCCTAAGCTTAGGCTAGGGCTGCCCTAGCCATAGGCTAGGGCACCCCTAGGCTTAGGCTAAGGCTAGGGCTTCCCTAGCCTTAGGCTTGGGCTCCCCTAGCCTTAGGCTAGGTCTCCCCTAGCCTTAGGCAAGGGCACCCCTAGGCTTAGGCTAGGGCTAAGCCTCCCCTAGCCTTAGGCTAGGGCACCCATAGGCTTAGGCTAAGGCTGGGCTCCCTTAGCCTTAGGCTAGGGCCCCCCTAGCCTTAGGCCAGCCTCCCCTAGCCTTAAGCTAGGGCACCCCTAGGCTTAGGCTAAGGATAAGGCTCCCCTAGCCTTAGGCTAGGGCTCCCCTAGTCTTAGGCTAGGGCTCCCCTAGCCTTAGGCTAGGGCACCCCTAGGCTTAGGCTACGGCTAGGGCTCCCGTATCCTTAGGCTAGGGCACCTTTAGGCTTAGGCTAAGGCTAGGGTTCCCCTAGCCTTAGGCTAGGGCTCCCCTTGCCTTAGGCTAGGGCACCCATAGGCTTAGCCTAGGACTCCCATAGCCTTAGGCTAGAGCACCCCTAGGCTAAGGGTAAGGCTAGGGCTATCCTAGCCTTAGGCTAGGGCTCCCCTAGCCTTAGGCTAGGGCTCCCCTAGCCTTAGGCTAGGAAACGCCTAGGCTTAGGCTAGGGCTCCCCTATCCTTAGGCTAGGGCTCCCCTAGCCTTAGGCTAGGGCACCCCTAGGCTTAGGCTAAAGCTAGGGCTCTCCTAGACTTAGGCTAGGGTTCTCCTAGCCTTAGGCTAGGGCACCCCGAGGCTTAGGCTATGGCTCCCCTAGCCTTAGGCTCGGGCTCCCCTAGCCTTAGGCTCGTGCTCCCCTAGCCTTAGGCTCGGGCACCCCTAGGCTTAGGCTAGGGCACCCCGAGGCTTAGGCCAGGGCACCCCTAGGCTTAGTCCAGGGCTCCCATAGCCTTAGGCTTGGGCTCCCCTAGCCTTAGGGTACGTCACCCCGAGGTTTAGGCTAAGGCTAGGGCTCCCCTACCCTTAGGCTATGGCACCCCTAGGCTTAGGATAGGGCTCCCCTAGCCTTAGGTTCGGGCACCACTAGGCTGAGGGTAGGGCTCCACTTGGTTTAGGCTAAGACTAGGGCTCCCCTAGCCTTAGGCTGGGTCTCCCCAAGCCTTATGCTAGGGTTCCCCTAGCCTTAGGCTAGGGCACCCCTAGGCTTAGGGTAATGCTAGGGCTTCCTTAGCCTTAGGCTAGGGCTCCCCTAGCCTTAGGCTCGGTCACCCATAGGCTTAGGCTAAGGCTAGGGCTCCCCTAGCCTTAGGTATGGCATCCCTAGGCTTAGGCTTGGGCTCCCCTAGCCTAAGCCTAGGGCTCCACTATCTTTAGGCTAGGGCTCCCCTAGCCTTACACTAGGGCACCCCTAGGCTTAGGCTAAGGCTAGGGAACCGTAGCCTTAGGCTAGGGCACCCCTGGCTTAGGCTAAGGCTAGGGCTCTCCTAGCCTTAGGCTAGTGCACCCCTAAGGTTTGGCTAGGGCTCCCCTAGCCATAGGTTCATGCACCCGTAGGCTTAGGCTAAGGCAAGGGCTCCCCTAGCCTTAGGGTAGGTCACCCCTAGGCTTAGGCTAAGGCTAGGGCTCCCCTAGCCTTAGGCTAAGGCTCCCCTAGCCTTAGGCTAGTGCTCCCCTAGGTTGAGGCTAAGACTAGGGCTCCATTAGCCTTAGGCTAGGGCTCCCCTAGGCTTAGGGTAAGGCCAGGGCTCCCCTAGCCTTAGGCCAGGGCACCACTAGGCTTAGGCTAAGGCTAGGGCTCCCCTAGCCTTTTGCTAGGGCTCCCCTCGCTTTGGATAGGGCACCCCTAGGCCTAGGCTAATGCTAGGGCTCCCCTAGCCTTAGGCTAGGGCACCCTTCGGCTTATTCTAAGGCTAGGGCTCCCCTAGCCTTAGTCTATGGCACCCCTAGGCTTAGGCTAAGGCTAGGGCTCCCCTAGCCTTAAGGTAGGATACCCCTAGCCTTAGGCTAAGGTACCCCTAGCCTTAGGCTAGGACACCCATATGCTTAGGCTAGGGCTCCCCTAGCCTTAGGTTCGGTCACCCCTAGGCTTAGGATAGAGCTCCCCTAGCCTTAGGTTCTGGCACCCCTAGGCTTAGGCTAAGGCTCCCCTAGCCTTAGGCTAGGGCACCCCTAGGTTTAGGCTAGGAATCCCCTAGCCTTAGGTTAGGGCACCCTTAGGCTTAAGCTAGGGCTCCCTTAGCTTTAGGCTAGGGCACCCCTAGCCTTTGGCTAGGACACCCCTAGGCTTAGGCTAGGGCACCTTTAGGCTTTGGCTAAGGCTAGGGCTCACCTAGACTTAGGCTAGGGCTCCCGTAGCCTTAGGCTAGGGCTCCCCTAGCCTTAGGCTAGGGCACCTCTAGGCTTAGGCTAAGGCTCGGGCTCCCGTAACCTTAGGTTAGGGCACCTTTTGGCTTAGGCTAAGGCTAGGGTTCCCCTAGCGTTAGGCTATGGCTCCACTAGCCTTAGGCTAGGTCACCCCTAGGCTTAGGCTAGGGCGCCCCTAGCCTTAGGCTAGGGCACCTCTAGGCTTAGGCTAAGTCTAGGGCTCCCCTAGCCTTAGGCTAGGGCTCTCCTAGCCTTAGGCTAGGGCACCCCTAGGCTTAGGCTGGGACTCCCATAGCCTTAGGCTAGGGCACCCCTAGGCTTATGGTAAGGCTAGGGCTCCCCTTACCTTAGACTAGGGCTCCCCTAGACTTAGGGTACGTCACCCCGAAGCTTAGGCTAAGGCTAGGGCTCCTCTAGCCTTAGGCTAAGGCTCCCCTATCCTTAGGCTAGGACTCCCCTAGCCTTAGGTTAGGACACCCCTAAGCTTAGGCTCGGGCACGCCTAGGCTTAAGCTAGGGCTCCCATAGCCTTAGGCTAGGGCTCCCCTAGGCTTAGGCTAGGGCACCCCTAGGCTTTGGCTAAGGCACCCCTAGGCTTAGGCTAAGGCGAGGGCTCCCCTAGCCTAAGGCTAGGGCTCCGCTAGCCTTAGGCTCGGGCACCCCTAGGCTTAGGCTCAGACACCCCTAGGCTTAGGCTAGGGCTCCATTAGCCTTAGGCTAGGGCTCCACTAGCCTTAGGCTAGTGCTCACCTAGCCTTAGGCTATGGCACCCCTATGCTTAGGCTAAGGCTAGGGCTCCCCTAGCCTTAGGTTCGGGCACGCCTAGGCTTAGGCTAGGGCTCCCCTAGCCTTAGGCTAGGGCACCCCTAGGTTTAGGCTAGGACTCCCCTAGCCTTAGGTTAGGGCACCCCTAGGCTTAGGCTTGGACTCCCCTAGCCTAAGCCTAGGGCTCCCCTAGCCTTAGTCTAGGGCACCCCTAAACTTAGGCTAAGGCTAGGGCTCCCGAAGCCTTAGGCTAGGGCTCCCCTAACCTTATGCTAGGGCACCCCTAGGCTGAGGCTAAGGCTAGGGCTCCCCTAGCCTTAGGCTAGGGCTACCCTAGCCTTAGGCTAGGGCTCCCCTAGCATTCGACTAGGGCTCCCCTAGCGTTAGGGTAAGTCACCCCTAGACTTAGTCTAATGCTAGGGCTCCCCTAGCCTTAGGGTAGGTCATCCCTAGGCTTAGGCTAAGGCTAGGGCTCCCCTAGCCTTAGGCTAAGGCTCCCCTAGCCTTAGGCTAGGGCTCCCGTACCCTTAGGCTGGGGCACCCCTAGGCTTAGGCTCGGGCAACCCTAGGCTAAGGGTAGGGCTCCCCTAGCCTTAGGCTAGGGCTCCCCTAGGCTTAGGATAGGGCTCCCCTAGCCTTAGGTTCGGGCCCATAGGCTTAGGCTAGGGCTCCCCTAGGCTTAGGCTAAGACTAGGGCTCCCCTAGTCTTAGGCTAGTGCTCCCCAGCCTTAGGCTAGGGGTCCCCTAGCCTTAGGCAAGGGCACCCCTAGGCTTAGGCTAAGGCTAGGGCTCCCCTAGCCTGAGGCTAGAGTTCCCCTAGCCTTAGGCTCGGGCACCCCTAGGCTTAGGCTCGGGCATCCCTAAGCTTTGGCTAGGGCTCCATTAGCCTTAGGCTAGTGCTCCCCTAGCCTTAGGCTAGGGCTACCCTAGCCTTAGGCTAGGGCTACCCTAGCCTTAGGGTATGTCACCCCGATGCTTAGGCTAAGGCTAAGGCTCCTCTAGCCTTAGGCTAAGGCTCCCCTATCCTTAGGCTAGGGCTCCCCTAGCCTTAGGCTAGCGCACCCCTAGGCTTAGGCTCGGGCACCCCTAGGCTAAGGCTAGGGCTCCCCTAGCCTTAGGCTAGGGATCCCCTAGCCTTAGACTAGGGCACCCCTAGGCTTAGGATAGGGCTCCCCTAGCCTTAGGTTCGGGGACCCCTAGGCTTACTGTAGGGCTCCCCTAGGCTTAGGCTAAGACTACGGCTCCCCTAGCTTTAGGCTAGGGCTCCCCAAGCCTTAGGCTAGGGGTCCCCTAGCCTTAGGCAAGGGCACCCCTAGGCTTAGGCTCGGGCACCCCTAGGCTTAGGCTAGTTCTCCATTAGCCTTAGGCTAGGGCTCCCCTAACCTTAGGCCAGGGCTCACCTAGCCTTAGGTTGGGGCACCCCTAAACTTAGGCTAAAGCTAGGGCTCCCCTAACTGTAGGCTAAGGCTCTGCTATCCTTAAGCTAGGGCTCCCCTAGCATTAGGCTAGGGCACACTTAAGCTTAGGCTCGGGCACCCCTAGGCTTAGGCTAGGGCTCCCCTAAGCTTAGGCTAGGGCACACCTAGGCTTAGGATAGGGCTCCCTTAGCCTTTGGTTCAGGCACACCTAGGCTTAGGCTAGGGCTCCCCTAGCCTTAGGCTTGGGCACACCTAAGCTTAGGCTAGGACTCCCCTAACCTTTGGCTACGGCACCCCTAGGCTTAGGCTAGGGCTTTCCTAGCCTTAGGTTCGGGCACCCCTAGGCTTAGGCTAAGGCAAGGGTTCCCCTAGCCTTAGGGTAGGTCACCCCTAGGCTTATGCTAAGGCTAGGGCTCCCGGAGCCTTAGGCTAAGGCTCCCCTAGCCTTAGGCTAGCGCTCCCCTAGCCTTAGGCTAGGGCTCCCCTAACCTTAGGCTAGGGCTCCCCCCTTCTTTGGCTAGGGCACCCCTAGGCTTAGGCTAGGGCTCCCCTAGCCTTAGGCTAGGGCTCCCCTAGCCTTAGGCTAGGGCACCCCTAGGCTTAGGGTAAGGCTAGGGCTCCCCTAGCCTTAGGCTAGGGCACCCCTAGGTTTAGGCTAAGGCTAGGGCTACCCTCGCCTTAGGCTAGGGCTCCCCTAGCATTAGGCTAGGGCACACCTAGGCTTAGGCTAAGGCTAGGGCTCCCCTAGCCTTTGGCTAGGGCTCCCTTAGCCTTGGATAGGGCACCCCTAGGCCTAGGCTAACGATACGGCTCCACTAGCCTTAGGCTAGGGCACCCCTAGCCTTAGGGTTAGGTACCCTTATCCTTAGGCAACGACACCCATAGGCTTCGGTTAGGGCTCCCCTAGTCTTAGGCTAGGGCTCCATTACCCTTAGGCTAGGGATCCCCTAGCCTTAGGCTGGGAGTCACCTAGCCTTAGGCTATGGCACCCCTAGGCTTAGGCTATCGCTAGGGCTCCCCTAGCCTTAGGCTAGGGCACCCTTAGGCTTAGGCTAGGGCACCCCTAGGCTTAGGCTAGGGCTCCCCTAGCCTTAGGTTGGGGCACCCCTAAGTTTAGGGTAGGTCACCCCTAGGATTAGGCTAAGGCTAGGGCTCCAAAGCCTTAGGCTAAGGCTCCCCTAGCCTTAGGCTAGGGCTACCCTATCCTTAGGCTAGGGCTCCCCTAGCCTTCGACTTGGGCTCCCCTAGCCTTAGGGTAGGTCACCCCTAGGATTAGGCTAAGGCTAGGGCTCCCCTAGCCTTAGGCTAAGGCTCCCATAGCCTTAGTCTAGGGCTCCCCTAGCCTTCGGATAGGGCTCCCTAGCCTTTGGGTAGGTCACCCCTAGCCTTAGGCTAAGGCTCCCCTAGCCTTAGGCTAGGGCACCCCTAGGTTTAGGCTAAGGCTAGGGCTCCCCTCGCCTTAGGCTAGGGCTCCCCTAGCATTAGGCTAGGGCTCCCCGCCTTAGGCTAGGGCTCCCATATCCTAAAGCAAGGGCACCTCTAGGCTTAGGGTAAGGCTAGGGCTCCCCTAGCCTAAGACTAGGAGACTCCCCTAGCCTTAGGCTTGGGCACCCGTAGGCTTAGGCTCGGGCAACGCTAAGCTTTGGCTAGGGCTCCATTAACCTTAGGTTAGTGCTCCCCTAGCCTTAGGCTAGGGCTCCCCTAGCCTTAGTGTATGTCACCCCGAGGCTTAGGCTAAGGCTAGGGCTCCCCTAGCCTTAGGCTAAGGCTCCCCTATCCTTAGGCTAGGGCTCCCCTAGCCTTAGGCTAGGGAACCCCTAGGCTTAGGCTCGGGCACCCCTAGGCTAAGGCTAGGGCTCCCCTAGCCTTAGGCTAGGGATCCCCTAGCCTTAGGCTAGGGCACCCCTAGGCTTAGGATAGGGCTCCCCTAGCCTTAGGTTCGGGCACCGCTAGGCTTAGGGTAGGGATCCCTTTGGCTTAGGCTAAGCCCAGGGCTCCCCTAGCCTTAGGCTAGAGATCCCCAAGCCTTTGGCTAGGGCACCCCTATGCTTAGGCTAGGGCTCCCCTACCCTTAGGCAAGGGCACCACTAGGCTTAGGCTCAGGCACCAATAGGCTTAGGCTAGGGCTCCATTAGCCTTAGGCTAGGGCTCCCCTAGCCTTTGGCTAAGGCTCCCCTAGCCTTAGGTTATGACACCCCTATGCTTAGGCTAAGGTTAGGGCTCCCCTACCCTTAGGCTATGGCACCCCTATGCTTAGGCTAGGGCTTCCCTAGCCTTAGGTTGGGGTACCCCTAAACTTAGGCTAAGGCTAGGGCTCCCCTAGTCTTCGGCTAGGGCTCCCCTAGCCTTAGGGTAAGTCACCCCGAGGCTTAGGCTAAGGCTAGGGCTCCCCTAGCCTTAGGCTAAGGCTCCCCTATCCTTAGGCTAGGGCTCCCCTAGCCTTAGACTAGGGCACCCATAGACTTAGGCTCGGGCACCCCTTTGCTTAGGCTTGCGCTCCCCTAGCCTTAGGCTAGGGATCCCCTATGCTTAGGCTAGGACTCTCATAGCCTTAGGCTATGGCACCCATAGGCTTAGGCTAGGGCACCCCTAGGCTTAGGCTAAGGCTAGGGCTCCACTAGCCTTAGTCTAGGGCACCCCTAACTTAGGCTAGGGCTCCCTTAGCCTTAGGTTCGGGCACCCATAGGCTAAGGCTAAGGCAAGGGTTCCCCTAGCCTTAGGGTAGGTCACCCCTAGGCTTATGCTAAGGCTAGGGCTCCCCGAGCCTTAGGCTAAGGCTCCCCTAGCATTAGGCTAGGGCACCCCTAGGCTTAGGCTAAGGCTAGGGCTCCCCTAGCCTTTGGCTCGGGCTCCCCTAGCCTTGGATAGGGAACTCCTAGGCCTAGGCTAACGCTAGGGCTCCCCTAGCCTTAGGCTAGGGCATCCTTAGCATTAGGCTAAGGCTAGGGCTCCCCTAGCCTTAGGCTAAGGTACCCCTAGCCTTAGGCTTAAGTACCCTTAGCCTTACGCTACCACACCCATAGGCTTAGGTTAGGGCAACCCTAGGCTTAGGCTAGGGCTCCCCTAGCCTTTTGTTCGGGCACCCCTAGTCTTAGGCTAATGCTAGGGCTCCCCTAGGCTAACGCTAGGGCTCCATTACCCTTAGGCTAGGGCTCCCCTAGCCTTAGGCTAGAGCACCCCTAGGTTTAGGCTAAGGCTAGGGCTCCCCTCGCCTTAGGCAAGGGCTCCCCTAGCATTAGGCTAGGGCACCCCTAGGCTTAGGCTAAGGCTAGGGCTCCCCTAGCCTTTGGCTAGGGCTCCCCTAGCCTTGGATAGGGAACTCCTAGTCCTAGGCTAATGCTAGAGCTCCCCTAGCCTTAGGCTAGGGCACCCCTAGGCTTAGGCTAAGGCTAGGGCTCCCCTAGCCTTAGGCTAGGGCACCCTTAGCCTTAGGCTAAGGCTAGGGCTCCCCTAGCCTTAGGCTAAGGTACCCCTAGCCTTAGGCTTAGGTACCCTTATCCTTAGGCTACCACACCCATAGGCTTAGGTTAGGGCAACCCTAGGCTTAGGGTAGGGCTACCCTAGCCTTTTGTTCGGGCACCCCTAGGCTTAGGCTAAGGCTAGGGCTCCCCTAGGCTAAGGTTAGGGCTCCATTACCCTTAGGCTTGGGATCCCCTAGCCTTAGGCTAGGGCTCACCTAGCCTTCGACTTGGGCTACCCTAGCCTTAGGTTGGGGCACCCCTAGGCTTAGCGTAGGTCACCCCTAGGCTTAGGCTAAGGCTAGGGCTCCCATAGCCTAAGGCTAAGGCTCCCCTAGCCTTAGGCTAGGGCTCCCCTATCCTTAGGCTAGCGCTCCCTTAGCCTTCGACTTGGGCTCCGCTAGCCTTAGGGTAGATCACCCCTAGGCTTAGGCTAAGGCTAGGGCTCCCCTAGCCTTAGGCTAAGGCTCCCATAGCCTTAGGCTAGGGCTCCCCTAGCCTTCGGATGGGGCTCCCTAGCCTTAGGGTAGGTCACCCCTAGTCTTAGGCTAAGGCTAGGGCTCCCCTAGCCTTAGGCTAAGGCTCTCCTAGCCTTAGGCTAGGGCACCCCTAGGCTTAGGCTCGGGCACCCCCAGCCTTAGGCTAGGGCTCCCCTAGCCTTAGGCAAGGGCACCCCTAGGCTTAGGGTAAGGCTGGGCTCCCCTAGCCTAAGACTAGGGCTCCCCTAGCCTTAGCCTCGGGCACCCCTAGGCTTAGGCTGGGGCAACGCTAAGCTTTGGCTAGGGCTCCATTAGCCTAAGGCTAGTGCTCCCCTAGCCTTAGGCTATGGCTACGCTAGCCTTAGGCTAGGGCTCCCCTAGCCTTAGGGTATGTCACCCCGAGGCTTAGGCTAAGGCTAGGGCTCCCCTAGCCTTAGGCTAAGGCTCCCCTATCCTTAGGCTAGGGCTCCCCTATGCTTAGGCTAGGGCTCCCCTATCCTTAGGCTAGGGTTCCCCTAAACTTAGGCTAGAGCACCCCTAGGCTTAGGCTAAGACAAGGGCTCTGTTAGACTTATCTAGCGTTCTCGTAGCCTTAGGCTAGGGCACCCCGAGGCTTAGGCTATGGCTCTCCTTGCCTTAGGCTAGGGCTCCCCTTGCCTTAGGCTAGTGCTCCCCTATCCTTAGGCCAGGGCACCCCTAGGCTTAGTCCAGGGCTCCCATAGCCTTAGGGTAGGGCTCCCCTAGCCTTAGGCTATGGCTCCCCTAGGCTTAGGCTCGGGAACCCCTGGCCTTAGGCTAGGGCTCCCCTAGCCTTAGGGTAAGTCACCCCGAGGCTTAGGCTAAGGCTAGGGCTCCCCTAGCCGTAGGCTAAGGCTCCCCTAACCTTAGGCTAGGGCTCCTCTAGCCTTAGGCTAGGGCTCCCCTAGCCTTAGGCTAGGGCACCCCTAGGCTTAGGCTCGGGCACCCCTAGGCTTAGGCTAGGGCTCCATTATCCTTAGGCTAGTGCTCCCCTAGCCTTAGGCTAGGGCTACCCTAGCCTTAGGCTAGGGCTCCCCTAGCCTTAAGGTACGTCACCCCGAGGCTTACGCTAAGGCTAGGTCTCCCCTAGCCTTAGGCTAAGGCTCCCCTCTCCTTAGGCTAGGGCTCCCCTAGCCTTAGGCTAGGGCTCCCCAAGCCTTAGGCTAGGCTTCCCTTAGCCTTAGGCAAGGGCACCCCTAGGCTTAGGCTAAGGCTAGGGTTCCCCTAGCCTTAGGCTCGGGCACCCCTAAGCTTAGGCTCGGGCATCCCTAGGCTTAGGCTAGGGCTCCATTAGCCTTAGGCTAGGGCTCCCCTAGCCTTAGGCTAGGGCTCTCCTAGACTTAGGCTAGGGCACCCCTATGCTTAGGGTAAAGCTAGGGCTCCCAGAGCCTTAGGCTAAGGCTCCCCTCTCCTTAGGCTAGGGCTCCCCTAGCCTTAGGCTAGGGCACCCCTAGGCGTAGGCTCAGGTACCCCTAGGCTAAGGCTAGGGCTCCCCGAGCCTTAGGCTAGGGCACCCCAAGGCTTAGGATAGGGCTCTCCTAAGCCTAGGCTAAGACTAGAGCTCCCCTAGACATAGGCTAGGGCTCCCCAAGCCTTAGTCTAGGGATTCCCTAGCCTTAAGCTCGGGCACCCCTAGGCTTAGGCTCGGGCATCCCTAGGCTTAGGCTAGGGCTCCATTAGCCTTAGGCTAGGGCTCCCCTAGCCTTAGGCTAGGGCTCTCCTAGACTTAGGCTAGGGCACCCCTATGCTTAGGGTAAAGCTAGGGCTCCCAGAGCCTTAGGCTAAGGCTCCCCCCTCCTTAGGCTATGGCTCCCCTAGCCTTAGGCTAGGGCACCCCTAGGCGTAGGCTCGGGTACCCCTAGGCTAAGGCTAGGGCTCCCCGAGCCTTAGGCTAGGGCACCCCTAGGCTTAGGATAGGGCTCTCCTAAGCCTAGGCTAAGACTAGAGCTCCCCTAGACTTAGGCTAGGGCTCCCCAAGCCTTAGTCTAGGGATTCCCTAGCCTTAAGCTCGGGCACCCCTAGGCTTAGGCTCGGGCATCCCTAGGCTTAGGCTAGGGCTCCATTAGCCTTAGGCTAGGGCTCCCCTAGCCTTAGGCTAGGGCTCTCCTAGACTTAGGCTAGGGCACCCCTATGCTTAGGGTAAAGCTAGGGCTCCCAGAGCCTTAGGCTAAGGCTCCTCTCTCCTTAGGCTAGGGCTCCCCTAGCCTTAGGCTAGGGCACCCCTAGGCGTAGGCTCGGGTACCCCTAGGCTAAGGCTAGGGCTCCCCGAGCCTTAGGCTAGGGCACCCCTAGGCTTAGGATAGGGCTCTCCTAAGCCTAGGCTAAGACTAGAGCTCCCCTAGACTTAGGCTAGGGCTCCCCAAGCCTTAGTCTAGGGATTCTCTAGCCTTAAGCTCGGGCACCCCTAGGCTTAGGCTCGGGCACCCTAGGCTTAGGCTAGGGCACCCCTATGCTTAGGCTAAGGCTAGTGCTCCCCTAGCCTTAGGCTCAGGCTCCCCTATCCTTAGGCTAGGGCTCCCCTAGCCTTAGGCCAGGGCACCCCTAGGCTTAGGCTCGGGCACCACTAGGCTTAGGCTAGTGCTCCCCTAGCCTTAGGCTAGGGCTCCCCTAGGTTTAGGCTAGGGCACACCTAGGCTTAGGATAGGGCTCCCCTAGCCTTAGGTTCGGACACCACTAGGATTAGGCCAGGGCTCCCCTAGCCTTAGGCTAGGGCAACCCTAGGCTTAGGCTAGGACTCCCCTAGCCTTAGGTTAGGGCACTCCTAGGCTTAGGCAAGCGCTCCCCTAGGCTTAGGATAGGGCTCCCCTAGCTTAAGGCTAGGGCTCCCCTAGCTTTAGGCTAGGGCTCCCCTAGGCTTAGGCTAGGGCTTCCTTAGCTTTAGGCCAGGGCACCCATAGCTTTTGGCTAGGGCACCCCTAGGCTTAGGCTAGGGCTCCCCTAGCCATAGGCTAGGGCACCCCTGGGCTTAGGCTAAGGCTAGGGCTTTCCAGCCCCAGGCTTGGGCTTCCCTAGCCTTAGGCTAGGTCTCCCCGAGCCTTAGGCAATGGCACCCCTAGGCTTAGGATAAGGCTAGGGCTCCCCTAGCCTTAGGCTAGGGCTCCCATAGCCTTAGGCTACGGCTCCCATAGCCTTAGGCTAGGGCACCCATAGGCTTAGGCTAGGGCTCCCCTAGCCTTAGGTATGGCAGCCCTAGGCTTAGGCTTGGGCTCCCCTAGCCTAAGCCTAGGGCTCCCCTTGCTTTTGGCTAGGGCTCCCCTAGCCTTACACTAGGGCACCCCTAGGCTTAGGCTAAGGCTAGGGCTCCCCTAGCCTTAGGCTAGGGCACCCCTAGCCTTAGGCTAAGGCTAGGGCTCCTCTAGCCTTAGGTTCGGGCACCCCTAGGCTTAGGCTAAGGCTAGGTCTCCCCTAGCCTTAGGCTAGGGTGCACTAACCATAGGCTAGGGCACCTTTGTGCTTAGGCTAAGACTAGGGCTCCCCTAGCCTTAGGCTATGGCTCCCCTAGCCTTAGGCTAGGGCTCCCCTAGCCTTAGGCTAGGGCACCCCTAGGCTTAGGCTAAGTCTAGGGCTCCCATAGCCTTAGGCTAAGGTACCCCTAGCCTTAGGCTAAGGTACCCCTAGCCTTAGCCTGGGACACCCATAGGCTTAGGCTAGGGCACCACTAGGCTTAGGCTAGGGTTCCCCTAGCCTTTGGTTCGGGCAACCCTAGGCTTAGGCTAAGGCTAGGGCTCTCCTACACTTAGGCCAGGGTTCTCCTAGCCTTAGGCTAGGGCACCCCGACTCTTAGGCTAAGGTACCCCTAGCCTTAGGCTTAGGTACCCTTAGCCTTAGGCTAGAACACCCATAGGTTTAGGTTACGGCACCCCTAGGCTTAGGCTACGGCTCCCCTAGCCTTTGGTTCGGGCACCCATAGGCTTAGGCTAAGGCTAGGGCTCACCTAGGCTAAGGCTAGGGCTCCATTAGCCTTAGGCTAGGGCTTCCATAGCCTTAGGCTAGGGCTCACTTAGCCTTAGGCTAGGGCACCCCTAGGCTTAGGCTAGGGCTCCCCTAGCCTTAGGTTGGGGCACTCATAGGCTTAGGGTAGGTCACCCCTAGGCTTATGCTAAGGCTAGGGCTCCCCTAGCCTTAGGCTAAGGCTCCCCTAGCCTTAGGCTAAGGCTCCCCTAGCCTTAGGCTAGGGCTCCCCTAGCCTTAGGGTAGGTCACCCCTAGGCTTAGGTAAGGCTAGGACTCCACTAGCCTTAGGCTAACGCTCCCCCAGCCTTAGGCTAGGGCTCCCCTAGCCTTAGGCTAGGGCACCCCTAGGGTTAGGCTCGGGCACCCCTAGGCTTAGGCTAGGGCTCCCCTAGCCTTAGGCTAGGGCTCCCCTAGGCTTAGGCTAAGACTAGGGCTCCCCTAGCCTTAGGCTAGGGCTCTCCAGCCTTAGGCTAGGGCTCCCCTAGCCTTAGGCAAGGGCACCCCTAGGCTTAGTGTAAGGCTAGGGTTCCCCTAGCCTAAGACTAGGGCTTCCCTAGCCTTAGGCTCGGGCACCCCTAGTCTTAGGCTCGGGCACCCCTAAGCTTTGGCTAGGGCTCCATTAGCTTTAGGCTAGTGCTCCCCTAGCCTTAGGCTAGGGCTACCCTAGCCTTAGGGTATGTCACCCCGAGGCTTAGGCTAAGTCTAGGGCTCCCCTAGCCTTAGGCTAAGGCTCCCCTATCCTTAGGCTAGGGCTCCCCCAGCCTTAGGCTAGGGCACCCCTAGGCTTAGCCTCGGGCACCCCTAGGCTAAGACTAGGGCTACCCTAGCCTAAGGCTAGGGATCCCCTAGCCTTAGGCTAGGGCACCCCTAGGCTTAGAATAGGGCTCCCCTATCCGTAGGTTCGGGCACCCCTAGGCTTAGGCTATGGTACCCTTATGCTTAGGCTAAGGTTAGGGCTACCCTAGCCTTAGGATATGGCACCCCTAGGCTTAGGCTAGGGATCCACTAGCCTTAGGTTGTGGCACCCCTAAGCTTAGGCTAAGGCTAGGGCTCCCCTAGCTTTAGGCTAGGGCTCCCCTAGCCTTTCACTAGGGCACCCCTTGGCTTAGGCTAAGGCAAGGGCTCCACTAGCCTTAGGTTAGGGTACCCCTAAGCTTAGGCTAGGGCTCCCCTAGCCTTAGGTTCAGGCACCCATAGGCTTAGGCAAAGGCAAGGGTTCCCCTAGCCTTAGGGTAGGTCACCCCTAGGCTTAGGCTAAGGCTAGGGCTCCCCGAGCTTTAGGCTAAGGCTCCCTTAGACTTAGGCTAGGGCTCCCCTAGACTTAGGCTAAGGTTCCCCTAGCCTTAGGCTAGTGCTCCCCTATCCTTAGGCCAGGGCATCCCTAGGCTTAGTCCAGGGCTCCCATAGCCTTAAGCTAGGGCTCCCCTAGCCTTAGGCTAGGGCTCCCCTAGCCTTAGGGTAAGTCACCCCGAGGCTTAGGCTAAGGCTAATGCTCCCCTAGCCTTAGGCTAAGGTTCCCATATCCTTAGTCTAGGTCTCCCCTAGCCTTAGGCTAGGGCAACCCTAGGCTTAAGCTCATGAACCCCTAGGCTAAGGCTAGGGCTCCCGTAGCCTTAGGATAGAGCTCCCCTAGCCTTAGGATAGGGCTACCCTAGGGTTAGGGTAGGGCTCCCCTAGCCTTAGGTTCGGGCACCCCCAGGGTTAGGCTAGGGTTCCCCTAGGCTTAGGCAAAGGTTAGGGCTCCCCTAGACTTAGGCTAGGGCTCCCCTAACCTTAGGCTCGGGCACCCCTAGGCTTAGGCTCGGGCACCCCTAAGCTTAGGCTAGGGCATCCCTAGGCTTAGGCTGGGGCACCCCATAGGCTTAGGTTAGGGCACCGCTAGGCTTAGGCTAGGGCACCCCTAGGCTTAAGCTAGGGCACCCCTAGGCTTAGTCTAAGGCTAGGGCACCCCTAGGCTTAGGCTTGGGCACCCCTAGGCTTAGGCTTTGGCACCCCTAGGCTTTCTGCTGGGGCACCCCTAGGCTTAGGCTAAGGCTAGAGCTCCCCTAGCCTAAGGCTAGGGCACCCCTGGGCTTAGGCTAGGGCACCCCTAGGCTTAGTCTTGGGCACCCCTAGGCTTAGGCTAGGGCACCCCTAGGCTTAGGCTAAGGCTGTGGCTCCCCTAGCCTTAGGCTAGGGCACCCCTAAGCTTAGGCTAGGGCAGCCCTAGGCTTGGGCTAGGGCACGCCTAGGCTTAGGCTAGGGCACCCCTAGGCTTAGGCTAAGGCTAGGGCTCCCCTAGCCTAGGGCTAGGGAACCCCTAGGCTTAGGCTAGGACACCCCTAGACTTAGGCTAGGGCACCCCTAGGCTTAGGCTAAGGCTAGGGCTCTCCTAGCTTTAGACTAGGGCACCCCTAGGCTTAGGCTAGGGCAGCCCTAAGCTTAGGCTAAGGCTAGGGCTCCCCTAGCCTAAGGCTAGGGCACCCCTAGGCTTAGGCTAGGGCACCCCTAGGCTTAGGCTAGGGCACCCCTAGGCTTAGTCTAAGGCTAGGGCCCCCCTAGGCTTAGTCTAAGGCTAGGGCACCCCTAGGCTTAGGCTAGGCACCCCTAGGCTTAGGCTAGGAAACCCCTAGGCTTAGGCTAGGGCACCCCTAGCCTTAGGCTAGGGCACCCCTAGGCTTAGGCTAAGTCTTGGGCTCCCCTAGCCTAAGCTAAGGCACCCCTAGGCTTAGGCTAGGGCACACCTAGGCTTAGGCTAGGACACCCCTATGCTTAGGCTAAGGCTAGGGCTCCCCTAGCCTAAGGCTAGGGCACCCCTAGTTTTAGGCAAGGGCAGGCCTAGGCTTAGGCTAAGGCTAGGTCTCGCCTAGCCTAAGGATAGGGCACCCCTAGACTGAGGCTAGGGCACCCCTAGGCTGAGGCTAGGGCACCCCTAGGCTTAGGCTTGGGCACCCCTGGACTTGGCTAAGGCAACCGCTTCCCTAGCCTCAGGCAATGGCACCCCTAGACTGAGGCTAGGGCACCCCTAGGCTTAGGCTAGGGCAATCCTTGGCATAGGCTAAGGCTAGGGCTCCCCTAGCCTCAGGCTAGGGCACTCCTAGGCTCAGGCTAGGACACCCCTTTGCTTAGGCTAAGGCTAGGGCTCGCCTAGCCTAAGGCTAGGGCACCTCTAGGCTTAGGCTAGGGCACCCCTAGGCTTAGGTTTGGGCACGCCTAGGCTTAGGCTGGGGCACCCCTAGGCTTAGGCTAAGGCTAGGGCTCCCCTAGCCTAAGGCTAGGGCACCCCTAGGCTTAGGCTAGGGCACGCCTAGGCTTAGGCTAGGGCACACCTAGGCTTAGGCTACGGCTAGGGCTCCCCTAGCCTACGGCTAGGGCACACCTAGGCTTAGGTTAGGGCACCCCTAGGCTTAGGCTAGGACACCCCTAGGCTTAGGCTAGTACACCCCTAGGCTTAGGCTAGGGCAGCCCTAGGCTTAGGCTAATGCTAGGGCTCTCCTAGCCTTAGGCTAGGGCACCCCTAGGCTTAGGCTAGGGCAATCCCTAGGCTTAGACTAAGGCTAGGGCTCCCCTAGCCTAAGGCTAGGGCACCCCTTGGCTTAGGCTAGGGCACCACTAGGCTTAGGCTAGGGCACCCCTAGGCTTAGTCTAAGGCTAGGGCACCCCGAGGCTTAGTCTAATGCTAGGGCACCCCTAGGCTTAGGCTAGGCACCCCTAGGCTTTGGCTAGGGCACCCCTAGGCTTAGGCTAGGGCACCCCTAGCCTTAGGCTAGGGCACCCCTAGGCTTAGGCTAAGTCTTGGACTCCCCTAGCCTAAGCTAGGGCACCCGTAGGCTTAGGCTAGGGCACCCCTAGGCTTAGGCTAGGACACCCCTATGCTTATGCTAAGGCTAGGGCTCCCCTAGCCTAAGGCTAGGGCACCCCTAGGCTTAGGCTAGGGCAGGCCTAGGCTTAGGCTAAGGCTAGGTCTCGCCTATCCTAAGGATAGGGCACCCCTAGGCTTAGGGTAGAGCATCCCTAGGCTTAGCCTAGGGCACCCATCGACTTTTCTAAGGTAACGGCTCCCCTAGACTCAGGCTAGGGCACCCCTAGACTGAGGCTAGTGCACCACTAGGCTTAGGCTAGGGCACCCCTAGTCTTAGGCTTGGGCACCCCTAGATTTGGCTAAGGCAACCGCTTCCCTAGCCTCAGATGAGGGCACCCCTAGACTGAGGCTAGGGCACCCCTAGGCTTAGGCTAGGGAAATCCTTGGCTTAGGCTAAGGCTAGGGCTCCCCTAGCCTCAGGCTAGGGCACTCCTAGGCTCAGGCTAGGACACCCCTTTGCTTAGGCTAAGGCTAGGGCTCGCCTAGCCTAAGGCTAGGGCACCCCTAGGCTTAGGCTAGGGCACCCCTAGGCTTAGGTTTGGGCACCCTAGGCTTAGGCTGGGGCACCCCTAGGCTTAGGCTAAGGCTAGGGCTCCCCTAGCCTAAGGCTAGGGCACCCCTAGGCTTAGGCTAGGGCACCCCTAGGCTTAGGCTAGGGCACGCCTAGGCTTAGGCTAGGGCACACCTAGGCTTAGGCTACGGCTAGGGCTCCCCTAGCCTACGGCTAGGGCACCCCTAGGCTTAGGTTAGGGCACCCCTAGGCTTAGGTTAGGACACCCCTAGGCTTAGGCTAGGACACCCCTAGGCTTAGGCTAGGGCAGCCCTAGGCTTAGGCTAAGGCTAGGGCTCCCCTAGCCTTAGGCTAGGGCACCCCTAGGCTTAGGCTAGGGCATCCCTAGGCTTAGGCTTAGGCTAGGGCTCGCCTAGCTTAAGGCTAGGGCAGCCCTAGGCTTAGGCTTGGGCACCAACATGCTTAGGCTGGGACACCCTAGGCTTAGGCTAAGGCTAGGGCTCCCCTAACCTAAGCTAGGGCACCCCTAGGCTTAGGTTAGGGCACCCCTAGGCTTAGGCTAGGGCACCCCTAGGCTTAGGCTAGGGCACCCCTAGGCTTAGGCTAGGGCACCCCTAGGCTTAGGCTAGGGCACCCCTAGGCTTAGGCTAGGGCACCCCTATGCTTAGGCTAGGGAACCCCTAGGCTTAGGCTAAGGCTTGGGCTCCCCTAGCCTAAGCTAGGGCACCCCAGGCTTAGGCTAGGGCACCCCTAGGCTTAGGCTAGGGCACCCCTAGGCTTAGGCTAAAGCTAGGGCTCCCCTAGCCTAAGGCTAGGGCACCCCTAGGCTTATGCTAGAGCAGCCCTAGGCTTAGGCTAAGGCTAGGTCTCGCCTAGCCTAAGGATAGGGCACACCTAGTCTTAGGCTAGGACACCCCTAGGCTTAGGCTAGGGCACTCCTAGACTTTTCTAAGGCAACGGCTCCCCTAGCCTCAGGCTAGGGCACCCCTAGACTGAGGCTAGGGCACCCCTAGGCTTAGGCTAGGGCAATCCTTGGCTTAGGCTAAGGCTAGGACTCCACTAGCCTCAGGTTAGGGCACCCCTAGGCTCAGGCTAGGGCTCCCCTAGGCTTAGGCTAAGGCTAGTGCTCCCCTAGCCTAAGGCTCTGGCACCCCTAGGCTTAAGCTAGGGCAGCCCTAAGCTTATGCTAAGCCTAGGGCTCGCCTAGCCTAAGGCTAGGGCACCCCTAGGCTTAGGCTGGGGCACCCCTAGGCTTATGTTAGGGCACCCCTAGGCTCAGGCTGGGGCACCCCTAGGCTTAGGGTAGGCACCCCTAGGCTTAGGCTAGGGCACCCCTAGGCTTATGCTAGGGCACCCCTAGGCTTAGTCTAGGGCACCCCTAGGCTTAGGCTACGGCACCCCTAGGCTTAGGCTTGGGCACCCCTAGGCTTAGGCTGGGGCACCCCTAGGCTTAGGCTAGGGCACCCCTAGGCTTAGGCTAGGGCACCCCTAAGCTTAGGCCAGGGCACCCCTAGGCTTAGGCTAAAGCTGTGGCTCCCCTAGCCTTAGGCTAGGGCACCCCTAAGCTTAGGCTAGGGCAGCCCTAGGCTTAGGCTAGGGCACGCCTAGGCTTAGGCTAAGGCTAGGGTTCTCCTACCCTTAGGCTAGGGCACCCGTAGGCTTAGGCTAGGGCAGCCCTAGGCTTAGGCTAGGGCACCCCTAGCCTTAGTCAAGGCTAGGGCACCCCTAGGCTTAGTCTAAGGCTAGGGCACCCCTAGGCTTAGGCTAGGCACCCCTAGGCTTAGGCTAGGGCACCCCTAGCCTTGGGCTAGGGCACCCCTAGGCTTAGGCTAAGTCTTGGGCTCCCCTAGCCTAAGCTAGGGCACCCCTAGGCTTAGGCGAGGGCACCCCTAGGCTTAGGCTAGGGCACCCTTATGCTTAGGCTAAGGCTAGGGCTCCCCTAACCTAAGGCTAGGGCACCCCAAGGCTTAGGCTAGGGTAGGCCTAGGCTTAGGCTAAGGCTAGGTCTCGCCTAGCCTAAGGATAGGGCACCCCTAGGCTTAGGGTAGAGCATCCCTAGGCTTAGGCTAGGGCACCCCTAGACTTTTCTAAGGCAACGGCTCCCCTAGCCTCAGGCAAGGGCACCCCTAGACTGAGGCTAGGGCACCCCTAGGCTTCGGCTAGGGCAATCCTTTGCTTAGGCAAAGGCTAGGGCTCCCCTAGTCTCAGGCTAGGGCACCCCTAGGCATAGGCTAAGGCTAGGGCTCCCGTAGCCCTAGGCTATGGCACCCCTAGGCTAAAGCTAGGGCAGCCCTAAGCTTAGGCTAAGGCTAGGGCTTGCCTAGCCTAAGGCTAGGGCACCCCTAGGCTTAGGCTAGGGCACCCCTAGGATTAGGCTTGGGCACCCCTAGGCTTAGGCTGTGCACCCGTAGGCTTAGGCTAGGGCATCCCTAGGCTTAGGCTATGGCACCCCTAGGCTTAGTCTAAGGCTAGGGCACCCCTAGGCTTAGGCTAGGGCACCCCTATTCTTAGGCTAGGGCACCCCTAGGCTTAGGCTAGGGCACACCTAGGCTTAGGCTAAGGCTAGGGCTCCCCTAGCCTATGGCTAGGGCACCCCTATGCTTAGGCTAGTGCACGCCTAGGCTTAGGCTGGGCAGCCCTAGGCTTAGGCTAAGGCTTGGGCTCCCCTAGCCTAAGGCTAGGGCACCCCAAGGCTTAGGCTAGGGCACCCCTAGGCTTAGGCTAGGGAACCCCTATGCTTAGGCTCAGGCTAGGGCTCCCCTTGCCTAAGGCTAGGGCACCCTTAGGCTTAGGCTAGGGCAGCCCTAGGCTTAGGCTAAAGCTAGGTCTCGCCTAGCCCAAGGGTAGGGCACAACTAGGCTTAAGCTAGGACACCCCTAGTCTTAGGCTAGGGCACCCCTAGGCTTAGGCTAGGGCACCCCTAGGAGTAGGCTAGGGCACCCCTAGACTTAGGCTATGGCAGCCCTAGGCTTAGGCTAAGGCTAGGTCTCGCCTATCCTAAGGATAGGGCACCCCTAGGCTTAGGTTGGGCACCCCTAGTCTTAGGCTAGGGCACCCCTAGGCTTAGGGTAGGGCACCCCAAGGATTAGGCTAGGGAACCCCTAGGCTTAGGCTATGGCACCCCTAGGCTTAGGCGAGTGCACCCCTAGGCTTAAGCTAGGGCACCCCTAGGATTAGGCTTGGGCACCCCTAGGCTTAGGCTGTGCAACCCTAGGTTTAGGCTAGGGCACACCTAGGCTTAGGCTATGGCACCCCTAGGATTAGTCTAAGGCTAGGGCACCCCTAGGCTTAGGCTAGGGCACCCCTATTCTTAGGCTAGGGCACCCCTAGGCTTAGGCTAGGGCACACCTAGGCTTAGGCTAAGGCTAGGGCTCCCCTAGCCTATGGCTAGGGCACCCCTATGCTTAGGCTAGTGCACGCCTAGGCTTAGGCTGGGCAGCCCTAGGCTTAGGCTAAGGCTAGGGCTCGCCTAGCCTAAAGCTAGTGCACCCCTAGGCTTAGGCTAGGTACCCCTAGGCTTAGGCTAGGGCACCCCTAGGCTTAGGCTAAGGCTTGGGCTCCCCTAGCCTAAGGCTAGGGCACCCCAAGGCTTAGGCTAGGGCACCCCTAGGCTTAGGTTTGGGCACCCCTAGGCTTAGGCTGGGGCACCCCTAGGCTTAGGCTAAGGCTAGGGCTCCCCTAGCCTAAGGCTAGGGCACCCCTAGGCTTAGGCTAGGGCACGCCTAGGCTTAGGCTAGGGCACACCTAGGCTTAGGCTACGGCTAGGGCTCCCATAGCCTACGGCTAGGGCACCCCTAGGCTTAGGTTAGGGCACCCCTAGGCTTAGGCTAGGACACCCCTAGGCTTAGGCTAGGACACCCCTAGGCTAAGGCTAGGGCAGCCCTAGGCTTAGGCTAATGCTAGGGCTCTCCTAGCCTTAGGCTAGGGCACCCCTAGGCTTAGGCTAGGGCAATCCCTAGGCTTAGGCTAAGGCTAGGGCTCCCCTAGCCTAAGGCTAGGGCACCCCTAGGCTTAGTCTAAGGCTAGGGCACCCCGAGGCTTAGTCTAATGCTAGGGCACCCCTAGGCTTAGGCTAGGCACCCCTAGGCTTTGGCTAGGGCACCCCTAGGCTTAGGCTAGGGCACCCCTAGCCTTAGGCTAGGGCACCCCTAGGCTTAGGCTAAGTCTTGGACTCCCCTAGCCTAAGCTAGGGCACCCGTAGGCTTAGGCTAGGGCACCCCTAGGCTTAGGCTAGGACACCCCTATGCTTATGCTAAGGCTAGGGCTCCCCTAGCCTAAGGCTAGGGCACCCCTAGGCTTAGGCTAGGGCAGGCCTAGGCTTAGGCTTAGGCTAGGTCTCGCCTATCCTAAGGATAGGGCACCCCTAGGCTTAGGGTAGAGCATCCCTAGGCTTAGCCTAGGGCACCCATCGACTTTTCTAAGGCAACGGCTCCCCTAGACTCAGGCTAGGGCACCCCTAGACTGAGGCTAGTGCACCACTAGGCTTAGGCTAGGGCACCCCTAGTCTTAGGCTTGGGCACCCCTAGACTTGGCTAAGGCAACCGCTTCCCTAGCCTCAGGCGAGGGCACCCCTAGACTGAGGCTAGGGCACCCCTAGGCTTAGGCTAGGGAAATCCTTGGCTTAGGCTAAGGCTAGGGCTCCCCTAGCCTCAGGCTAGGGCACTCCTAGGCTCAGGCTAGGACACCCCTTTGCTTAGGCTAAGGCTAGGGCTCGCCTAGCCTAAGGCTAGGGCACCCCTAGGCTTAGGCTAGGGCACCCCTAGGCTTAGGTTTGGGCACCCCTAGGCTTAGGCTGGGGCACCCCTAGGCTTAGGCTAAGGCTAGGGTTCCCCTAGCCTAAGGCTAGGGCACCCCTAGGCTTAGGCTAGGGCACGCCTAGGCTTAGGCTAGGGCACACCTAGGCTTAGGCTACGGCTAGGGCTCCCCTAGCCTACGGCTAGGGCACCCCTAGGCTTAGGTTAGGGCACCCCTAGGCTTAGGTTAGGACACCCCTAGGCTTAGGCTAGGAAACCCCTAGGCTTAGGCTAGGGCAGCCCTAGGCTTAGGCTAAGGCTAGGGCTCTCCTAGCCTTAGGCTAGGGCACCCCTAGGCTTAGGCTAGGGCATTCCTAGGCTTAGGCTTAGGCTAGGGCTCGCCTAGCTTAAGGCTAGGGCAGCCCTAGGCTTAGGCTTGGGCACCACCATGCTTAGGCTGGGACACCCCTAGGCTTAGGCTAAGGCTAGGGCTCCCCTAACCTAAGCTAGGGCACCCCTAGGCTTAGGTTAGGGCACCCCTAGGCTTAGGCTAGGGCACCCCTAGGCTTAGGCTAGGGCACCCCTAGGCTTAGGCTAGGGCACCCCTAGGCTTAGGCTAGTGCACCCCTAGGCTTAGGCTAGGGAACCCCTAGGCTTAGGCTAAGGCGTGGGCTCCCCTAGCCTAAGCTAGGGCACCCCAGGCTTAGGCTAGGGCACCCCTAGGCTTAGGCTAGGGCACCCCTATGCTTAGGCTAAAGCTCGGGCTCCCCTAGCCTAAGGCTAGGGCACCCCTAGGCTTATGCTAGGGCAGCCCTAGGCTTAGGCTAAGGCTAGGTCTCGCCTAGCCTAAGGATAGGGCACACCTAGTCTTAGGCTAGGACACCCCTAGGCTTAGGCTAGGGCACTCCTAGACTTTTCTAAGGCAACGGCTCCCCTAGCCTCAGGCTAGGGCACCCCTAGACTGAGGCTAGGGCACCCCTAGGCTTAGGCTAGGGCAATCCTTGGCTTAGGCTAAGGCTAGGACTCCACTAGCCTCAGGTTAGGGCACCCCTAGGCTCAGGCTAGGGCTCCCCTAGGCTTAGGGTAAGGCTAGTGCTCCCCTAGCCTAAGGCTCTGGCACCCATAGGCTTAAGCTAGGGCAGCCCTAAGCTTATGCTAAGCCTAGGGCTCGCCTAGCCTAAGGCTAGGGCACCCCTAGGCTTAGGCTGGGGCACCCCTAGGCTTATGTTAGGGCACCCCTAGGCTCAGGCTGGGGCACCCCTAGGTTTAGGTTAGGGCACCCCTAGGCTTAGGCTAGGGCACCCCTAGGCTTATGCTAGGGCACTCCTAGGCTTAGTCTAGGGCACCCCTAGGCTTAGGCTAGGGCACCCCTATGCTTAGTCTAAGGCTAGGGCACCCCTAGGCTTAGGCTACGGCACCCCTAGGCTTAGGCTTGGGCACCCCTAGGCTTAGGCTGGGGCACCCCTAGGCTTAGGCTAGGGCACCCCTAGGCTTAGGCTAGGGCACCCCTAAGCTTAGGCTAGGGCACCCCTAGGCTTAGGCTAAAGCTGTGGCTCCCCTAGCCTTAGGCTAGGGCACCCCTAAGCTTAGGATAGGGCAGCCCTAGGCTTAGGCTAGGGCACGCCTAGGCTTAGGCTAGGGCACCCCTAGGCTTAGGCTAAGGCTAGGGTTCTCCTACCCTTAGGCTAGGGCACCCGTAGGCTTAGGCTAGGGCAGCCCTAGGCTTAGGCTAGGGCACCCCTAGCCTTAGTCAAGGCTAGGGCACCCCTAGGCTTAGTCTAAGGCTAGGGCACCCCTAGGCTTAGGCTAGGCACCCCTAGGCTTAGGCTAGGGCACCCCTAGCCTTGGGCTAGGGCACCCCTAGGCTTAGGCTAAGTCTTGGGCTCCCCTAGCCTAAGCTAGGGCACCCCTAGGCTTAGGCGAGGGCACCCCTAGGCTTAGGCTAGGGCACCCCTATGCTTAGGCTAAGGCTAGGGCTCCCCTAACCTAAGGCTAGGGCACCCCAAGGCTTAGGCTAGGGTAGGCCTAGGCTTAGGCTAAGGCTAGGTCTCGCCTAGCCTAAGGATAGGGCACCCCTAGGCTTAGGGTAGAGCATCCCTAGGCTTAGGCTAGGGCACCCCTAGACTTTTCTAAGGCAACGGCTCCCCTAGCCTCAGGCAATGGCACCCCTAGACTGAGGCTATTGCACCCCTAGGCTTCGGCTAGGGCAATCCTTTGCTTAGGCAAAGGCTAGGGCTCCCCTAGTCTCAGGCTAGGGCACCCCTAGGCTCAGGCTTGGGCACCCCTAGGCTTAGGCTAAGGCTAGGGCTCCCGTAGCCCTAGGCTATGGCACCCCTAGGCTAAAGCTAGGGCAGCCCTAAGCTTAGGCTAAGGCTAGGGCTTGCCTAGCCTAAGGCTAGGGCACCCCTAGGCTTAGGCTAGGGCACCCCTAGGATTAGGCTTGGGCACCCCTAGGCTTAGGCTGTGCACCTCTAGGCTTAGGCTAGGGCATCCCTAGGCTTAGGCTATGGCACCCCTAGGCTTAGTCTAAGGCTAGGGCACCCCTAGGCTTAGGCTAGGGCACCCCTATTCTTAGGCTAGGGCACCCCTAGGCTTAGGCTAGGGCACACCTAGGCTTAGGCTAAGGCTAGGGCTCCCCTAGCCTATGGCTAGGGCACCCCTATGCTTAGGCTAGTGCACGCCTAGGCTTAGGCTGGGCAGCCCTAGGCTTAGGCTAAGGCTTGGGATCCCCTACCCTAAGGCTAGGGCACCCCAAGGCTTAGGCTAGGGCACCCCTAGGCTTAGGCTAGGGAACCCCTATGCTTAGGCTCAGGCTAGGGCTCCCCTTGCCTAAGGCTAGGGCACCCTTAGGCTTAGGCTAGGGCAGCCCTAGGCTTAGGCTAAAGCTAGGTCTCGCCTAGCCCAAGGGTAGGGCACCCCTAGGCTTAAGCTAGGACACCCCTAGTCTTAGGCTAGGGCACCCCTAGGCTTAGGCTAGGGCACCCCTAGGAGTAGGCTAGGGCACCCCTAGACTTAGGCTATGGCAGCCCTAGGCTTAGGCTAAGGCTAGGTCTCGCCTATCCTAAGGATAGGGCACCCCTAGGCTTAGGTTGGGCACCCCTAGTCTTAGGCTAGGGCACCCCTAGGCTTAGGGTAGGGCACCCCAAGGATTAGGCTAGGGAACCCCTAGGCTTAGGCTATGGCACCCCTAGGCTTAGGCGAGTGCACCCCTAGGCTTAAGCTAGGGCACCCCTAGGATTAGGCTTGGGCACCCCTAGGCTTAGGCTGTGCACCCCTAGGCTTAGGCTAGGGCACACCTAGGCTTAGGCTATGGCACCCCTAGGCTTAGTCTAAGGCTAGGGCACCCCTAGGCTTAGGCTAGGGCACCCCTATTCTTAGGCTAGGGCACCCCTAGGCTTAGGCTAGGGCACACCTAGGCTTAGGCTAAGGCTAGGGCTCCCCTAGCCTATGGCTAGGGCACCCCTATGCTTAGGCTAGTGCACGCCTAGGCTTAGGCTGGGCAGCCCTAGGCTTAGGCTAAGGCTAGGGCTCGCCTAGCCTAAAGCTAGTGCACCCCTAGGCTTAGGCTAGGTACCCCTAGGCTTAGGCTAGGGCACCCCTAGGCTTAGGCTAAGGATTGGGCTCCCCTAGCCTAAGGCTAGGGCACCCCAAGGCTTAGGCTAGGGCACCCCTAGGCTTATGCTAGGGCACCCCTAGGCTTAGTCTAGGGCACCCCTAGGCTTAGGCTAGGGCACCCCTATGCTTAGTCTAAGGCTAGGGCACCCCTAGGCTTAGGCTACGGCACCCCTAGGCTTAGGCTTGGGCACCCCTAGGCTTAGGCTGGGGCACCCCTAGGCTTAGGCTAGGGCACCCCTAGGCTTAGGCTAGGGCACCCCTAAGCTTAGGCCAGGGCACCCCTAGGTTTAGGCTAAAGCTGTGGCTCCCCTAGCCTTAGGCTAGGGCACCCCTAAGCTTAGGATAGGGCAGCCCTAGGCTTAGGCTAGGGCACGCCTAGGCTTAGGCTAGGGCACCCCTAGGCTTAGGCTAAGGCTAGGGTTCTCCTACCCTTAGGCTAGGGCACCCGTAGGCTTAGGCTAGGGCAGCCCTAGGCTTAGGCTAGGGCACCCCTAGCCTTAGTCAAGGCTAGGGCACCCCTAGGCTTAGTCTAAGGCTAGGGCACCCCTAGGCTTAGGCTAGGCACCCCTAGGCTTAGGCTAGGGCACCCCTAGCCTTGGGCTAGGGCACCCCTAGGCTTAGGCTAAGTCTTGGGCTCCCCTAGCCTAAGCTAGGGCACCCCTAGGCTCAGGCGAGGGCACCCCAAGGCTTAGGCTAGGGCACCCCTACTCTTAGGCTAAGGCTAGGGCTCCCCTAACCTAAGGCTAGGGCACCCCAAGGCTTAGGCTAGGGTAGGCCTAGGCTTAGGCTAAGGCTAGGTCTCGCCTAGCCTAAGGATAGGGCACCCCTAGGCTTAGGGTAGAGCATCCCTAGGCTTAGGCTAGGGCACCCCTAGACTTTTCTGAGGCTACGGCTCCCCTAGCCTCAGGCAAGGGCACCCCTAGACTGAGGCTAGGGCACCCCTAGGCTTCGGCTAGGGCAATCCTTTGCTTAGGCAAAGGCTAGGGCTCCCCTAGTCTCAGGCTAGGGCACCCCTAGGCTCAGGCTTGGGCACCCCTAGGCTTAGGCTAAGGCTAGGGCTCCCGTAGCCCTAGGCTATGGCACCCCTAGGCTAAAGCTAGGGCAGCCCTAAGCTTAGGCTAAGGCTAGGGCTTGCCTAGCCTAAGGCTAGGGCACCCCTAGGCTTAGGCTAGGGCACCCCTAGGATTAGGCTTGGGCACCCCTAGGCTTAGGCTGTGCACCCCTAGGCTTAGGCTAGGGCATCCCTAGGCTTAGGCTATGGCACCCCTAGGCTTAATCTAAGGCTAGGGCACCCCTAGGCTTAGGCTAGGGCACCCCTATTCTTAGGCTAGGGCACCCCTAGGCTTAGGCTAGGGCACACCTAGGCTTAGGCTAAGGCTAGGGCTCCCCTAGCCTATGGCTAGGGCACCCCTATGCTTAGGCTAGTGCACGCCTAGGCTTAGGCTGGGCAGCCCTAGGCTTAGGCTAAGGCTTGGGCTCCCCTAGCCTAAGGCTAGGGCACCCCAAGGCTTAGGCTAGGGCACCCCTAGGCTTAGGCTAGGGAACCCCTATGCTTAGGCTCAGGCTAGGGCTCCCCTTGCCTAAGGCTAGGGCACCCTTAGGCTTAGGCTAGGGCAGCCCTAGGCTTAGGCTAAAGCTAGGTCTCGCCTAGCCCAAGGGTAGGGCACCCCTAGGCTTAAGCTAGGACACCCCTAGTCTTAGGCTAGGGCACCCCTAGGCTTAGGCTAGGGCACCCCTAGGAGTAGGCTAGGGCACCCCTAGACTTAGGCTATGGCAGCCCTAGGCTTAGGCTAAGGCTAGGTCTCGCGTATCCTAAGGACAGGGCACCCCTAGGCTTAGGTTGGGCACCCCTAGTCTTAGGCTAGGGCACCCCTAGGCTTAGGGTAGGGCACCCCAAGGATTAGGCTAGGGAACCCCTAGGCTTAGGCTATGGCACCCCTAGGCTTAGGCGAGTGCACCCCTAGGCTTAAGCTAGGGCACCCCTAGGATTAGGCTTGGGCACCCCTAGGCTTAGGCTGTGCACCCCTAGGCTTAGGCTAGGGCACACCTAGGCTTAGGCTATGGCACCCCTAGGCTTAGTCTAAGGCTAGGGCACCCCTAGGCTTAGGCTAGGGCACCCCTATTCTTAGGCTAGGGCACCCCTAGGCTTAGGCTAGGGCACACCTAGGCTTAGGCTAAGGCTAGGGCTCCCCTAGCCTAAGGCTAGGGCACCCCTATGCTTAGGCTAGTGCACGCCTAGGCTTAGGCTGGGCAGCCCTAGGCTTAGGCTAAGGCTAGGGCTCGCCTAGCCTAAAGCTAGTGCACCCCTAGGCTTAGGCTAGGTACCCCTAGGCTTAGGCTAGGGCACCCCTAGGCTTAGGCTAAGGCTTGGGCTCCCCTAGCCTAAGGCTAGGGCACCCCAAGGCTTAGGCTAGGGCACCCCTAGGCTTAGGCTAGGGCACCCCTATGCATAGGCTCAGGCAAGGGCTCCCCTAGCCTAAGGCTAGGGCACCCCTAGGCTTAGGCTAGGGCAGCCCTAGGCTTAGGCTAAAGCTAGGTCTCGCCTAGCCCAAGGGTAGGGCACCCCTAGGCTTAGGCTAGGACACCCCTAGTCTTAGGCTAGGGCACCCCTAGGCTTAGGCTAGGGCACCCCTAGGAGTAGGCTAGGGCACCCTAGACTTAGGCTATGGCAGCCCTAGGCTTAGGCTAAGGCTAGGTCTCGCCTATCCTAAGGATAGGGCACCCCTAGGCTTAGGTTGGGCACCCCTAGGCTTAGTCTAAGGCTAGGGCCCCCCGAGGCTTAGTCTAATGCTAGGGCACCCCTAGGCTTAGGCTAGGGCACCCCTAGGCTTAGGCTAGGGCACCTCTAGCCTTAGGCTACGGCACCCCTAGGCTTAGGCTAAGTCTTGGGCTCCTCTAGCCTAAGCTATGGCACCCCTAGCCTTAGGCTAGGGCACCCCTAGGCTTAGGCTAGGACACCCCTATGCTTATGCTAAGGCTAGGGCTCCCCTAGCCTAAGGCTAGGGCACCCCTAGGCTTAGGCTAGGGCAGGCCTAGTCTTAGGCTAAGGCTAGGTCTCGCCTATCCTAAGGATAGGGCACCCCTAGGCTTAGGGTAGAGCATCCCTAGGCTTAGGCTAGGGCACCCATAGACTTTTCTAAGGCAACGGCTCCCCTAGACTCAGGCTAGGGCACCCCTAGACTGAGGCTAGGGCACCCCTAGGCTTAGGCTAGGGCACCCCTAGGCTTAGGCTTGGGCACCCCTAGACTTGGCTAAGGCAACCGCTTCCCTAGCCTCAGGCTAGGGCACCCCTAGACTGAGGCTAGGGCACCCCTAGGCTTAGGCTAGTGCAATCCTTGGCTTAGGCTAAGGCTAGGGCTCCCCTAGCCTCAGGCTAGGGCACTCCTAGGCTCAGGCTAGGACACCCCTAGGCTTAGGTTTGGGCACCCCTAAGCTTAGGCTGGGGCACCCAAGGCTTAGGCTAAGGCTAGGGCACCCCTAGGCTTAGGTTAGGGCACCCCTAGGCTTAGGCTAGGACACCCCTAGGCTTAGGCTAGGGCAGCCCTAGGCTTAGGCTAAGGCTAGGGCTCTCCTAGCCTTAGGCTAGGGCACCCTTAGGCTTAGGCTAGGGCATCCCTAGGCTTAGGCTAGGGCACCCCTATGCTTAGGCTAGGGCACCCCTAGGCTTAGGCTAGGGCACCCCTATGCTTAGGCTAGGGCACCCCTAGGCTTAGGCTAAGGCTTGGGCTCCCCTAGCCTAAGCTAGGGCACCCCAGGCTTAGGCTAGGGCACCCCTAGGCTTAGGCTAGGGCACCCCTATGCTTATGCTAGGGCAGCCCTAGGCTTAGGCTAAGGCTAGGTCTCGCCTAGCCTAAGGATAGGGCACACCTAGTCTTAGGCTAGGACACCCCTAGGCTTAGGCTAGGGCACTCCTAGACTTTTCTAAGGCAACGGCTCCCCTAGCCTCAGGCTAGGGCACCCCTAGACTGAGGCTAGGGCACCCCTAGGCTTAGGCTAGGGCAATCCTTGGCTTAGGCTAAGGTTAGGACTCCACTAGCCTCAGGTTAGGGCACCCCTAGGCTCAGGCTAGGGCTACCCTAGGCTTAGGCTAAGGCTAGTGCTCCCCTAGCCTAAGGCTCTGGCACCCCTAGGCTTAAGCTAGGGCAGCCCTAAGCTTATGCTAAGGCTAGGGCTCGCCTAGCCTAAGGCTAGGGCACCCCTAGGCTTAGGCTGGGGCACCCCTAGGCTTAGGTTAGGGCACCCCTAGGCTTAGGCTGGGGCACCCCTACGCTTAGGTTAGGGCACCACTAGGCTTAGGCTAGGGCACCCCTAGGCTTAGGCTAGGGCACCCCTAGGCTTAGTCTAGGGCACCCCTAGGCTTAGGCTCGGGCACCCCTAGGCTTAGTCTAAGGCTAGGGCACCCCTAGGCTTAGGCTACGGCACCCCTAGGCTTAGGCTTGGGCACCCCTAGGCTTAGGCTGGGGCACACCTAGGCTTAGGCTAAGGCTAGGGCTCCCCTAGCCTAAGGGTAGGGCACCCCTAGGCTTAGGCTAGGGCACCCCTAGGCTTAGGCTAGGGCACCCCTAGGCTTAGGCTAGGGCACCCCTAGGCTTAGGGTAGGGCACCCCTAAGCTTAGGCTAGGGCACCCCTAGGCTTAGGCTAAGGCTGTGGCTCCCCTAGCCTTAGGCTTGGGCACCCCTAAGCTTAGGCTAGGACAGCCCTAGGCTTAAACTTGGGCACGCCTAGGCTTAGGCTAGGGCACCCCTAGGCTTAGGCTAAGGCTAGGGTTCTCCTAGCCTTAGGCTAGGGCACCCCTAGGCTTAGGCTAGGGCAGCCCTAGGCTTAGGCTAGGGCACCCCTAGACTTAGTCAAAGGCTAGGGCACCCCTAGGCTTAGTCTAAGGCTAGGGCACCCCTAGGCTTAGGCTAGGCACCCCTAGGCTTAGGCTAGGGCACCCCTAGCCTTGGGCTAGGGCACCCCTAGGCTTAGGCTAAGTCTTGGGCTCCCCTAGCCTAAGCTAGGGCACCCCTAGGCTTAGGCTAGGGCACCCCTATGCTTAGGCTAAGGCTAGGGCTCCCCTAGCCTAAGGCTAGGGCACCCCTAGGCTTAGGCTAGGGCAGGCCTAGGCTTAGGCTAAGGCTAGGTCTCGCCTAGCCTAAGGATAGGGCACCCCTAGGCTTAGGGTAGAGCATCCCTAGGCTTAGGCTAGGGCACCCCTAGACTTTTCTAAGGCAATGGCTCCCCTAGCCTCAGGCTAGGGCACCCCTAGACTGAGGCTAGGGCACCCCTAGGCTTCGGCTAGGGCAATCCTTTGCTTAGGCAAAGGCTAGGGCTCTCCTAGTCTCAGGCTAGGGCACCCCTAGGCTCAGGCTTGGGCACCCCTAGGCTTAGGCTAAGGCTAGGGCTCCCGTAGCCCTAGGCTATGGCACCCCTAGGCTAAAGCTAGGGCAGCCCTAAGCTTAGGCTAAGGCTAGGGCTTGCCTAGCCTAAGGCTAGGGCACCCCTAACTTAGGCTAGGGCACCCCTAAGATTAGGCTTGGGCACCCCTAGGCTTAGGCTGTGCACCCCTAGGCTTAGGCTAGGGCACCCCTAGGCTTAGGCTATGGCACCCCTAGGCTTAGTCTAAGGCTAGGGCACCCCTAGGCTTAGGCTAGGGCACCCCTATTCTTAGTCTAGGGCACCCCTAGGCTTAGGCTAGGGCACACCTAGGCTTAGGCTAAGGCTAGGGCTCCTCTAGCCTAAGGCTAGGGCACCCTAAGGCTTAGGCTAGGGCACCCCTAGGCTTAGGCTAGGGAACCCCTATGCTTAGGCTCAGGCTAGGGCTCCCCTAGCCTAAGGCTAGGGCACCCCTAGGCTTAGGCTACGGCAGCCCTAAGCTTAGGCTAAAGCTAGGTCTCGCCTAGCCCAAGGGTTGGGCACCCCTAGGCTTAGGCTAGGACATCCCTAGTCTTATGCTAGGGCACCCCTAGGCTTAGGCTAGGGCACCCCTAGGAGTAGGCTAGGGCACCCCTAGACTTAGGCTATGGCAGCCCTAGGCTTAGGCTAAGGCTAGGTCTCGCCTATCCTAAGGATAGGGCACCCCTAGTCTTAGGCTAGGGCACCCCTAGGCTTAGGGTAGGGCACCCCAAAGATTAGGCTAGGGAACCCCTAGGCTTAGGCTATGGCACCCCTAGGCTTAGGCGAGTGCACCCCTAGGCTTAGGCTAGGGCACCCCTAGGCTTATGCTAGGGCACCCCTAGGATTAGGCTAGGGCACCCCTAGGCTTAGGCTAGGGCACACCTAGGCTTAGGCTAAGGCTAGGGCTCCCCTAGCCTATGGCTAGGGCACCCCTATGCTTAGGCTAGTGCACGCCTAGGCTTAGGCTGGGCAGCCCTAGGCTTAGGCTAAGGCTAGGGCTCGCCTAGCCTAAAGCTAGTGCACACCTAGGCTTAGGCTAGGTACCCCTAGGCTTAGGCTAGGGCACCCCTAGGCTTAGGCTAAGGCTTGGGCTCCCCTAGCCTAAGGCTAGGGCACCCCAAGGCTTAGGCTAGGGAACCCCTAGGCTTAGGCTAGGGAATCCCTATGCTTAGGCTCAGGCTAGGGCTCCCATAGCCTAAGGCTAGGACACCCCTAGGCTTAGGCTAGGGCAGCCCTAGGCTTAGGCTAAAGCTAGGTCTCGCCTAGCCCAAGGGTAGGGCACCCCTAGGCTTAGGCTAGGACACCCCTAGTCTTAGGCTAGGGCACCCCTAGGCTTAGGCTAGGGCACCCCTAGGAGTAGGCTAGGGCACCCCTCGACTTAGGCTATGGCAGCCCTAGGCTTAGGCTAAGGCTAGGTCTCGCCTATCCTAAGGATAGGGCACCCCTAGGCTTAGGTTGGGCACCCCTAGTCTTAGGCTAGGGCACCCCTAGGCTTAGGGTAGGGCACCCCAAGGATTAGGCTAGGGCACCCCTAGGCTTAGGCTAGGGCACCCCTAGGCTTAGGGTAGGGCACCCCTAAGCTTAGGCTAGGGCACCCCTAGGCTTAGGCTAATGCTGTAGCTCCCCTAGCCTTAGGCTTGGGCACCCCTAAGCTTAGGCTAGGACAGCCCTAGGCTTAAACTTGGGCACGCCTAGGCTTAGGCTAGGGCACCCCTAGGCTTAGGCTAAGGCTAGGGTTCTCCTAGCCTTAGGCTAGGGCACCCCTAGGCTTAGGCTAGGGCAGCCCTAGGCTTAGGCTAGGGCACCCCTAGACTTAGTCAAAGGCTAGGGCACCCCTAGGCTTAGTCTAAGGCTAGGGCACCCCTAGGCTTAGGCTAGGCACCCCTAGGCTTAGGCTAGGGCACCCCTAGCCTTGGGCTAGGGCACCCCTAGGCTTAGGCTAAGTCTTGGGCTCCCCTAGCCTAAGCTAGGGCACCCCTAGGCTTAGGCTAGGGCACCCCTATGCTTAGGCTAAGGCTAGGGCTCCCCTAGCCTAAGGCTAGGGCACCCCTAGGCTTAGGCTAGGGCAGGCCTAGGCTTAGGCTAAGGCTAGGTCTCGCCTAGCCTAAGGATAGGGCACCCCTAGGCTTAGGGTAGAGCATCCCTAGGCTTAGGCTAGGGCACCCCTAGACTTTTCTAAGGCAATGGCTCCCCTAGCCTCAGGCTAGGGCACCCCTAGACTGAGGCTAGGGCACCCCTAGGCTTCGGCTAGGGCAATCCTTTGCTTAGGCAAAGGCTAGGGCTCTCCTAGTCTCAGGCTAGGGCACCCCTAGGCTCAGGCTTGGGCACCCCTAGGCTTAGGCTAAGGCTAGGGCTCCCGTAGCCCTAGGCTATGGCACCCCTAGGCTAAAGCTAGGGCAGCCCTAAGCTTAGGCTAAGGCTAGGGCTTGCCTAGCCTAAGGCTAGGGCACCCCTAACTTAGGCTAGGGCACCCCTAAGATTAGGCTTGGGCACCCCTAGGCTTAGGCTGTGCACCCCTAGGCTTAGGCTAGGGCACCCCTAGGCTTAGGCTATGGCACCCCTAGGCTTAGTCTAAGGCTAGGGCACCCCTAGGCTTAGGCTAGGGCACCCCTATTCTTAGTCTAGGGCACCCCTAGGCTTAGGCTAGGGCACACCTAGGCTTAGGCTAAGGCTAGGGCTCCTCTAGCCTAAGGCTAGGGCACCCTAAGGCTTAGGCTAGGGCACCCCTAGGCTTAGGCTAGGGAACCCCTATGCTTAGGCTCAGGCTAGGGCTCCCCTAGCCTAAGGCTAGGGCACCCCTAGGCTTAGGCTACGGCAGCCCTAAGCTTAGGCTAAAGCTAGGTCTCGCCTAGCCCAAGGGTTGGGCACCCCTAGGCTTAGGCTAGGACATCCCTAGTCTTAGGCTAGGGCACCCCTAGGCTTAGGCTAGGGCACCCCTAGGAGTAGGCTAGGGCACCCCTAGACTTAGGCTATGGCAGCCCTAGGCTTAGGCTAAGGCTAGGTCTCGCCTATCCTAAGGATAGGGCACCCCTAGTCTTAGGCTAGGGCACCCCTAGGCTTAGGGTAGGGCACCCCAAAGATTAGGCTAGGGAACCCCTAGGCTTAGGCTATGGCACCCCTAGGCTTAGGCGAGTGCACCCCTAGGCTTAGGCTAGGGCACCCCTAGGCTTATGCTAGGGCACCCCTAGGATTAGGCTAGGGCACCCCTAGGCTTAGGCTAGGGCACACCTAGGCTTAGGCTAAGGCTAGGGCTCCCCTAGCCTATGGCTATGGCACCCCTATGCTTAGGCTAGTGCACGCCTAGGCTTAGGCTGGGCAGCCCTAGGCTTAGGCTAAGGCTAGGGCTCGCCTAGCCTAAAGCTAGTGCACACCTAGGCTTAGGCTAGGTACCCCTAGGCTTAGGCTAGGGCACCCCTAGGCTTAGGCTAAGGCTTGGGCTCCCCTAGCCTAAGGCTAGGGCACCCCAAGGCTTAGGCTAGGGAACCCCTAGGCTTAGGCTAGGGAATCCCTATGCTTAGGCTCAGGCTAGGGCTCCCATAGCCTAAGGCTAGGACACCCCTAGGCTTAGGCTAGGGCAGCCCTAGGCTTAGGCTAAAGCTAGGTCTCGCCTAGCCCAAGGGTAGGGCACCCCTAGGCTTAGGCTAGGACACCCCTAGTCTTAGGCTAGGGCACCCCTAGGCTTAGGCTAGGGCACCCCTAGGAGTAGGCTAGGGCACCCCTCGACTTAGGCTATGGCAGCCCTAGGCTTAGGCTAAGGCTAGGTCTCGCCTATCCTAAGGATAGGGCACCCCTAGGCTTAGGTTGGGCACCCCTAGTCTTAGGCTAGGGCACCCCTAGGCTTAGGGTAGGGCACCCCAAGGATTAGGCTAGGGAACCCCTAGGCTTAGGCTATGGCACCCCTAGGCTTAGGCGAGTGCACCCCTAGGCTTATGCTAGGGCACCCCTAGGCTTATGCTAGGGCACCCCTAGGCTTAGGCTTGGGCACCCCTAATCTTAGGACGGGGCACCCCTAGGCTTAGGCTGGGGAACCCCTAGGCTTAGGCTAGGGCACCCCTAGGCTCAGGCTAGGGCACCCCTAGGCTTAGGCTAGGGCCCATAGCCAAAGGCTAAGGCACCCCTAGGCTTAGGCTAGGGCACCCTAGGCTTAGGCTAAGGCTAGGGCTCCCCTATCCTATAGCTAGGGCACCCCTAGGCTTAGGCTAGTGCACCCCTAGGCTTAGGCTAGGGCACCCCTAGCCTTAGACTAAGGCTATGGCTCCCCTAGCCTAAGGCTAGGGCACCCCTAGGCTCAGGCTAGGGCACCCCTAGGCTTAGGCTAGGGCACCCTTAGGCTTAGGCAATGGCACGCCAGGGCTTACCTAAGGCTACGGCTCCCCTAGCCATTGGCTAGTGCACCCCTAGACTCAAGCTAGTGCACCCCTAGGCTTAGGCTAGGGCACCCCTAGGCTTAGGATAAGGCTAGGGCTCCCCTAGCCTAAGGCTAGGGCACCCCTAGGCTTTGGCTAGGGCACCCCTAGGCTTAGGCTAGGGGACCCCTAGGCTTAGGCTAGGGAAACCCTAGGCTTATGGTAAGGCTAGGGCTCCCCTAGCCTAAGGCTAGGGCACCCCTAGGCTTAGGCTAGGGGACCCCTAGGCTTAGGCTATGGCAAACCTAGGATTAGGCGAGGGCACTCCTAGGCTTATGCTAGGGCACCCCTAGGCTTATGCTAGGGCACCCCTAGGCTTAGGCTTGGGCACCCCTAAGCTTAGGCTGGGGCAGCCCTAGGCTTAGGATGGGAAACCCCTAGGCTTAGGCTAGGGCACCCCTAGGCTTAGGCTAAGGCTAGGGCTCCCCTAGCCTAAGTCTAGGGCACCCCTAGGCTTAGGCTAAGGCACCCCTAGGCTTAGTCTAGGGCAACCCTAGACTTAGGCTAGGGCCCCTAGCCTAAGGCTAGGGCACCTCTAGGTTTAGGCTAGGGCACCCCTAGGCTTAAGCTAGGGCACCCCTAGGCTTAGGGTAGGGCACCCCTAGGCTTAGGCTAGGGCACCTGTACTCTTAGGCTAGGGCACCCCTAGGCTTATGCTAAGGCTAGGGCTCCCCTAGCCTAAGGCTAGGGCACCCCAAGGCTTAGGCTACGGCACCCCTAGGCTTAGGCTAGGGCACCCCTAGGCTTAGGCTAGCGCACCCCTAGGCTTAGGCCAAGGCTAGGGCACCCCTAGCCTTAGGCTAGGGAAACCCTAGGCATAGGCTAAGGCTAGGGCTCCCCTAGCCTAAGGCTAGGGCACCCCTAGGCTTAGGCTAGGGCACCCCTAGGCTTAGGCTAGGGCACCCCTAGGCTTAGACTAAGGCTACGGCTCCCCTAGCCTAAAGATAGGGCACCCCAAGGCTTAGGCTGGGGCAGCCCTAGGCTTAGGCTAAGGCTAGGTCTCGCCTAGCCTAAGGCTAGGGCACCCGTAGGCTCAGGCTAGGGCATCCCTGGGCTTAGGCTAGGGCAGCCCTAGGCTTAGGCTAAGGCTAGGTCTCTCCTAGCCTAAGGCTAGGGCACCCCTAGGCTTAGGCGAGGGCACCCCTAGGCTCAGGCTAGGGCATCCCTGGGCTTAGGCTAGGGCAGCCCTAGGCTTAGGCTAAGGCTAGGTCTCGCCTAGCCTAAGGCTAGGGCACCCCTAGGCTTAGGCTAGGGCACCCCTAGGCTTAGGCTAAGGCTAGGGCTCCTCTAGCCTTAGGCTAGGGCACCCCAAGGCTTAGGCAAGGGCAGCCCTAGGCTTAGGCTAAGGCTAGGGCTCGCCTAGCTTAAGGCTAGCGCAGCTCTAGGCTTAGCCTTGGGCACCCCTAGGCTTAGGCTGGGGCACCCCTAGGCTTAGGCTAAGGCTAGGGCTCCCCTAGCCTAAGGCTAGGGCATCCCTAGGCTTAGGCTAGGGCACCCCGAGGCTTAGGCTAGGGCACCCCTAGGCTTAGTCTAAGGCTAGGGCACCCCTAGGCTTCGTCTAAGGCTAGGGCACCCCTAGGCTTAGGCTAGGGCACCCCTAGGCTTAGGCTAAGGCTTGGGCTCCCCTACCCTAAGCTAGGGCACCCCTAGGCTTAGCCTAGGGCACCCATAGGCTTAGGATAGTGCACCCCTAGGCTTAGCCTAACGCTAGGGTTCCACTAACCTCAGGTTAGGGCACCCCTAGACTCAGGCTAGGGCACCCCTAAGCTTAGGCTAGGGCAATCGTAGGCTTAGGCTAAGGCTAGGGCTCCCCTAGCCTCAGACAAGGGCACCCCTAGGCTTAGACTAGGGCACCCTTAGGCTTAGGCTAAGGCTAGGGCTCCCCTAGCCTATGGCTACGGCACCCCTAGGCTCAGGCTAGGGCACCCCTAGGCTTAGACTAGGGTACCCCTAGGCTTAGGAAAAGGCTAGGTCTCCCCTAGCCTAAGGCTAGGGCACCCCTAGACTCAGGCTATGACACCCCTTGGCTTAGGCTAGGGCAATCCTAGGCTAGACTAACGCTAGAGCTCCCCTATCGTCAGGCTAGGACACCCGTAGGCTCAGGCTAGGGCACCCCTAGGCTCAGGATAGGGCACCCCCAGGCTTAGGCTAGGGCACCCTTAGGCTTAGGCTAAGGCTAGGGCTCCCCAAGCCTATGGCTACGGCACCCCTAGGCTCAGGCTAGGGCACCGCTAGGCTTAGACTAGTGCACCCCTAGGCTTAGGCTAAGGCTAACGCTCCCCTAGCCTCAGGCTAGTGCACCCCTAGACTCAGGCTATGACACCCCTTGGCTTAGGCTAGGGCAATCCTAGGCTAGACTAACGCTAGAGCTCCCCTATCGTCAGGCTAGGACACCCGTAGGCTCAGGCTAGGGCACCCCTAGGCTCAGGATAGGGCACCCCTAGGCTTAGGCTAGGGTACCCCTAGGCTTAGGCTAAGGCTAGGGATCCCCTAGCCTCAGGCTAGGCCACCCCTAGGCTCAGGCTAGGGCACCCCTAGGCTTAGTTTAAGGCTAGGGCTCCCCTAGACTAAGGCTAGGGCACCCTAGGCTTCGCTAGGGCACCCCTAGGCTTAGGCTTAGGCTAGGGCTCCCCTAGGTTTAGGCTTGGGCACCCCTAGGCTTAGGCTAGGGCACCCCTAGGCTTAGGCTAGGGCACCCCTTGGCTTAGGCTAGGGCACCACTAGGCTTTGGCTAGGGCACCCCTAGGTTTAGGCTAAGGCTAGGGCTCCCCTAGCCTAAGGTTAGGGCACCCCTAGGCTTAGGCTAGGACACCCTAGGCTTAGGCTAGGGCACCCCTAAGCTTAGGCTAGGGCACCCCTAAGCTTAGGCTAGGGCACCCCTAAGCTTAGGCTAGGGCACCCCTAGGCTTATGCTAGGGCACCCCTAGGCTTTGGATAGGGCACTCCTAAGCTTAGACTAGGGCACCCCTAGTCTTAGGCTAGGGCACCCCTAGGCTTAGGGTAAGGCTAGGGCTCCCATAGCCTAAGGCTAGGGCACCCCTAGGCTTAGGCTAGGGCACCCCTAGGCTTTGGCTAAGGCTAGGGCTCCCCTAACCTAAGGCTAGGGCACCCCTAGGCTTAGGCTAGGGCACCCCTAGGGATAGGACACCCCTAGGCTTAGGCTAGGGCACCCCTAGGCTTAGGCTACGGCACCCCTAGGCTTAGGCTAAGGCTAGGGCTCCACTAGACTAAGGCTAGGGCACCCCTAACCTTAGGCTAGGGCACCCCGAGGCTTAGGCTAGGGCACCCCTAGGCTTAGGGTAGGGCACCCCTAAGCTTAAGTTAGGGCACCCCTAGGCTTAGGCTAGGGCACCCTAGGCTTAGGCTAAGGCTACGGCTCCCCTATCCTATAGCTAGGGCACCCCTAGGCTTAGGCTAGTGCACCCCTAGGCTTAGGCTAGGGCACCCCTAGCCTTAGACTAAGGCTATGGCTCCCATAGCCTAAGGCTAGGGCACCCCTAGGCTCAGGCTAGGGCACCCCTAGGCTTAGGCTAGGGCACCCTTAGGCTTAGGCAATGGCACGCCAGGGCTTACCTAAGGCTACGGCTCCCCTAGCCATTGGCTAGTGCACCCCTAGACTCAAGCTAGTGCACCCCTAGGCTTAGGCTAGGGCACCCCTAGGCTTAGGCTAAGGCTAGGGCTCCCCTAGCCTAAGGCTAGGGCACCCCTAGGCTTTGGCTAGGGCACCCCTAGGCTTAGGCTAGGGGACCCCTAGGCTTAGGCTAGGGCACCCCTAGGCTTAGGCTATGGCAAACCTAGGATTAGGCGAGGGCACTCCTAGGCTTATGCTAGGGCACCCCTAGGCTTATGCTAGGGCACCCCTAGGCTTAGGCTAGGGCACACCTAGGCTTAGGCTAAGGCTAGGGCTCCCCTAGCCTAAGGCTAGGGCACCCCAAGGCTTAGGCTAGGGCACCCCTAGGCTTAGGCTAGGGAACCCCTATGCTTAGGCTCAGGCTAGGGCTCCCCTAGCCTAAGGCTAGGGCACTCCTAGGCTTAGGCTACGGCAGCCCTAAGCTTAGGCTAAAGCTAGGTCTCGCCTAGCCCAAGGGTTGGGCACCCCTAGGCTTAGGCTAGGACAGCCCTAGTCTTAGGCTAGTGCACCCCTAGGCTTAGGCTAGGGCACCCCTAGGAGTAGGCTAGGGCACCCCTAGACTTAGGCTATGGCAGCCCTAGGCTTAGGCTAAGGCTAGGTCTCGCCTATCTTAAGGATAGGGCACCCCTAGGCTTAGGTTGGGCACCCCTAGTCTTAGGCTAGGGCACCCCTAGGCTTAGGGTAGGGCACCCCAAGGATTAGGCTAGGGAACCCCTAGGCTTAGGCTATGGCACCCCTAGGCTTAGGCGAGTGCACCCCTAGGCTTAGGCTAGGGCACCCCTAGGCTTATGCTAATGCACCCCTAGGATTAGGCTTGGGCACCCCTAGGCTTAGGCTGTGCACCCTTAGGCTTAGGCTAGGGCACCCCTAGGCTTAGGCTATGGCACCCCTAGGCTTAGTCTAAGGCTAGGGCACCCCTAGGCTTAGGCTAGGACACCCCTATTCTTAGGCTAGGGCACCCCTAGGCTTAGGCTAGGGCACACCTAGGCTTAGGCTAAGGCTAGGGCTCCCCTAGCCTATGGCTAGGGCACCCCTATGCTTAGGCTAGTGCACGCCTAGGCTTAGGCTGGGCAGCCCTAGGCTTAGGCTAAGGCTAGGGCTCGCCTAGCCTAAAGCTAGTGCACACCTAGGCTTAGGCTAGGTACCCCTAGGCTTAGGCTAGGGCACCCCTAGGCTTAGGCTAAGGCTTGGGCTCCCCTAGCCTAAGGCTAGGGCACCCCAAGGCTTAGGCTAGGGAACCCCTAGGCTTAGGCTAGGGAATCCCTATGCTTAGGCTCAGGCTAGGGCTCCCATAGCCTAAGGCTAGGGCACCCCTAGGCTTAGGCTAGGGCAGCCCTAGGCTTAGGCTAAAGCTAGGTCTCGCCTAGCCCAAGGGTAGGGCACCCCTAGGCTTAGGCTAGGACATCCCTAGTCTTAGGCTAGGGCACCCCTAGGCTTTGGTTAGGGCACCCCTAGGAGTAGGCTAGGGCACCCCTAGACTTAGGCTATGGCAACCCTAGGCTTAGGCTAAGGCTAGGTCTCGCCTATCCTAAGGATAGGGCACCCCTAGGCTTAGGTTGGGCACCCCTAGTCTTAGGCTAGGGCACCCCTAGGCTTAGGGTAGGGCACCCCAAGGATTAGGCTAGGGAACCCCTAGGCTTAGGCTATGGCACCCCTAGGCTTAGGCGAGTGCACCCCTAGGCTTATGCTAGGGCACCCCTAGGCTTATGCTAGGGCACCCCTAGGCTTAGGCTTGGGCACCCCTAATCTTAGGCCGGGGCACCCCTAGGCTTAGGCTGGGGAACCCCTAGGCTTAGGCTAGGGTAGCCCTAGGTTTAGGCTAAGGCTAGGGCTCCCCTAGCCTAAGACTAGGGCACCCCTAGACTTAGGCTAAGCACCCCTAATCTTAGGCTAGGGCAACCCTAGGCTTAGGCTAAGACTAGGGCTCCCCTAGCCTAAGGCTAGGGCACCCCTAGGCTCAGGCTAGGGCACCCCTAGGCTTAGGCTAGGGCCCATAGCCAAAGGCTAAGGCACCCCTAGGCTTAGGCTAGGGCACCCTAGGCTTAGGCTAAGGCTAGGGCTCCCCTATCCTATAGCTAGGGCACCCCTAGGCTTAGGCTAGTGCACCCCTAGGCTTAGGCTAGGGCACCCCTAGGCTCAGGCTAGGGCACCCCTAGGCTTAGGCTAGGGCACCCCTAGGCTTAGCATAACGCTAGGGTTCCACTAACCTCAGGTTAGGGCACCCCTAGACTCAGGCTAGGGCACCCCTAAGCTTAGGCTAGGGCAATCGTAGGCTTAGGCTAAGGCTAGGGCTCCCCTAGCCTCAGACAAGGGCACCCCTAGGCTTAGACTAGGGCACCCTTAGGCTTAGGCTAAGGCTAGGGCTCCCCTAGCCTATGGCTACGGCACCCCTAGGCTCAGGATAGGGCACCCCTAGGCTTAGACTAGGGGACCCCTAGGCTTAGGAAAAGGCTAGGTCTCCCCTAGCCTAAGGCTAGAGCACCCCTAGGCTTAGGCTATGGCTCCCCAAGCCTATGGCTACGGCACCCCTAGGCTCAGGCTAGGGCACCGCTAGGCTTAGACTAGTGAACCCCTAGGCTTAGGCTAAGGCTAACGCTCCCCTAGCCTCAGGCTAGTGCACCCCTAGACTCAGGCTATGACACCCCTTGGCTTAGGCTAGGGCAATCCTAGGCTAGACTAACGCTAGAGCTCCCCTATCGTCAGGCTAGGACACCCGTAGGCTCAGGCTAGGGCACCCCTAGGCTCAGGATAGGGCACCCCTAGGCTTAGGCTAGGGTACCCCTAGGCTTAGGCTAAGGCTAGGGATCCCCTAGCCTCAGGCTAGGCCACCCCTAGGCTCAGGCTAGGGCACCCCTAGGCTTAGTTTAAGGCTAGGGCTCCCCTAGCCTAAGGCTAGGGCACCCTAGGCTTCGCTAGGGCACCCCTAGGCTTAGGCTTAGGCTAGGGCTCCCCTAGGTTTAGGCTTGGGCACCCCTAGGCTTAGGCTAGGGCACCCCTAGGCTTAGGCTAGGGCACCCCTTGGCTTAGGCTAGGGCACCACTAGGCTTTGGCTAGGGCACCCCTAGGCTTAGGCTAAGGCTAGGGCTCCCCTAGCCTAAGGTTAGGGCACCCCTAGGCTTAGGCTAGGACACCCTAGGCTTAGGCTAGGGCACCCCTAAGCTTAGGCTAGGGCACCCCTAAGCTTAGGCTAGGGCACCCCTAAGCTTAGGCTAGGGCACCCCTAGGCTTATGCTAGGGCACCCCTAGGCTTTGGATAGGGCACTCCTAACCTTAGGCTAGGGCACCCCTAGTCTTAGGCTAGGGCACCCCTAGGCTTAGGGTAAGGCTAGGGCTCCCATAGCCTAAGGCTATGGCACCCCTAGGCTTAGGCTAGGGCACCCCTAGGCTTTGGCTAAGGCTAGGGCTCCCCTAACCTAAGGCTAGGGCACCCCTAGGCTTAGGCTAGGGCACCCCTAGGGATAGGACACCCCTAGGCTTAGGCTAGGGCACCCGTTGGCTTAGGCTACGGCACCCCTAGGCTTAGGCTAAGGCTAGGGCTCCACTAGACTAAGGCTAGGGCACCCCTAACCTTAGGCTAGGGCACCCCGAGGCTTAGGCTAGGGCACCCCTAGGCTTAGGGTAGGGCACCCCTAAGCTTAAGTTAGGGCACCCCTAGGCTTAGGCTAGGGCACCCTAGGCTTAGGCTAAGGCTACGGCTCCCCTATCCTATAGCTAGGGCACCCCTAGGCTTAGGCTAGTGCACCCCTAGGCTTAGGCTAGGGCACCCCTAGCCTTAGACTAAGGCTATGGCTCCCCTAGCCTAAGGCTAGGGCACCCCTAGGCTCAGGCTAGGGCACCCCTAGGCTTAGGCTAGGGCACCCTTAGGCTTAGGCAATGGCACGCCAGGGCTTACCTAAGGCTACGGCTCCCCTAGCCATTGGCTAGTGCACCCCTAGACTCAAGCTAGTGCACCCCTAGGCTTAGCTTAGGGCACCCCTAGGCTTAGGCTAAGGCTAGGGCTCCCCTAGCCTAAGGCTAGGGCACCCCTAGGCTTTGGCTAGGGCACCCCTAGGCTTAGGCTAGGGGACCCCTAGGCTTAGGCTAGGGAAACCCTAGGCTTAGGGTAAGGCTAGGGCTCCCCTAGCCTAAGGCTAGGGCACCCCTAGGCTTAGGCTAGGGCACCCCTAGGCTTAGGCTATGGCAAACCGAGGATTAGGCGAGGGCACTCCTAGGCTTATGCTAGGGCACCCCTAGGCTTATGCTAGGGCACCAATAGGCTTAGGCTTGGGCACCCCTAAGCTTAGGCTGGGGCAGCCCTAGGCTTACGATGGGAAACCCCTGGCTTAGGCTAGGGCACCCCTAGGCTTAGGCTAAGGCTAGGGCTCCCCTAGCCTAAGTCTAGGGCACCCCTAGGCTTAGGCTAAGGCACCCCTAGGCTTAGTCTAGGGCAACCCTAGACTTAGGCTAGGGCCCCTAGCCTAAGGCTAGGGCACCTCTAGGTTTAGGCTAGGGCACCCCTAGGCTTAAGCTAGGGCACCCCTAGGCTTAGGGTAGGGCACCCCTAGGCTTAGGCTAGGGCACCTGTACTCTTAGGCTAGGGCACCCCTAGGCTTATGCTAAGGCTAGGGCTCCCCTAGCCTAAGGCTAGGGCACCCCAAGGCTTAGGCTACGGCACCCCTAGGCTTAGGCTAGGGCACCCCTAGGCTTAGGCTAGCGCACCCCTAGGCTTAGGCCAAGGCTAGGGCACCCCTAGCCTTAGGCTAGGGAAACCCTAGGCATAGGCTAAGGCTAGGGCTCCCCTAGCCTAAAGCTAGGGCACCCCTAGGCTTAGGCTAGGGCATCCCTAGGCTTAGGCTCGGGCAGCCCTAGGCTTAGGCTAAGGCGACGTCTCGCCTAGCCTAAGGCTAGGGCACCCCTAGGCTTAGGCAAAGGCACCCCTAGGCTTGGGCTAGGGCACCCCTAGGCTTAGGCTAGGGCACCCCTAGGCTTAGGCTAGGGCACCCCTAGGCTTAGACTAAGGCTACGGCTCCCCTAGCCTAAAGATAGGGCACCCCAAGGCTTAGGCTGGGGCAGCCCTAGGCTTAGGCTAAGGCTAGGTCTCGCCTAGCCTAAGGCTAGGGCACCCGTAGGCTCAGGCTAGGGCATCCCTGGGCTTAGGCTAGGGCAGCCCTAGGCTTAGGCTAAGGCTAGGTCTCTCCTAGCCTAAGGCTAGGGCACCCCTAGGCTTAGGCGAGGGCACCCCTAGGCTCAGGCTAGGGCATCCCTGGGCTTAGGCTAGGGCAGCCCTAGGCTTAGGCTAAGGCTAGGTCTCGCCTAGCCTAAGGCTAGGGCACCCCTAGGCTTAGGCTAGGGCACCCCTAGGCTTAGGCTAAGGCTAGGGCTCCTCTAGCCTTAGGCTAGGGCATCCCAAGGCTTAGGCAAGGGCAGCCCTAGGCTTAGGCTAAGGCTAGGGATCGCCTAGCTTAAGGCTAGGGCAGCTCTAGGCTTAGCCTTGGGCACCCCTAGGCTTAGGCTGGGGCACCCCTAGGCTTAGGCTAAGGCTAGGGCTCCCCTAGCCTAAGGCTAGGGCATCCCTAGGCTTAGGCTAGGGCACCCCTAGGCTTAGGCTAGGGCACCCTTAGGCTTAGTCTAAGGCTAGGGCACCCCTAGGCTTCGTCTAAGGCTAGGGCACCCCTAGGCTTAGGCTAGGGCACCCCTAGGCTTAGGCTAAGGCTTGGGCTCCCCTAGCCTAAGCTAGGGCACCCCTAGGCTTAGCCTAGGGCACCCATAGGCTTAGGATAGTGCACCCCTAGGCTTAACCTAACGCTAGGGTTCCTCTAACCTCAGGTTAGGGCACCCCTAGACTCAGGCTAGGGCACCCCTAAGCTTAGGCTAGGGCAATCGTAGGCTTAGGCTAAGGCTAAGGCTCCCCTAGCCTCAGACAAGGGCACCCCTAGGCTTAGACTAGGGCACCCTTAGGCTTAGGCTAAGGCTAGGGCTCCCCTAGCCTATGGCTACGGCACCCCTAGGCTCAGGCTAGGGCACCCATAGGCTTAGACTAGGGGACCCCTAGGCTTAGGAAAAGGCTAGGTCTCCCCTAGCCTAAGGCTAGGGCACCCCTAGGCTTAGGCTAGGGCTCCCCAAGCCTATGGCTACGGCACCCCTAGGCTCAGGCTAGGGCACCGCTAGGCTTAGACTAGTGCACCCCTAGGCTTAGGCTAAGGCTAACGCTCCCCTAGCCTCAGGCTAGTGCACCCCTAGACTCAGGCTATGACACCCCTTGGCTTAGGCTAGGGCAATCCTAGGCTAGACTAACGCTAGAGCTCCCCTATCGTCAGGCTAGGACACCCGTAGGCTCAGGCTAGGGCAACCCTAGGCTCAGGATAGGGCACCCCTAGGCTTAGGCTAGGGTACCCCTAGGCTTAGGCTAAGGCTAGGGATCCCCTAGCCTCAGGCTAGGCCACCCCTAGGCTCAGGCTAGGGCACCCCTAGGCTTAGTTTAAGGCTAGGGCTCCCCTAGCCTAAGGCTAGGGCACCCTAGGCTTCGCTAGGGCACCCCTAGGTTTAGGCTTGGGCACCCCTAGGCTTAGGCTAGGGCACCCGTAGGCTTAGGCTAGGGCACCCCTTGGCTTAGGCTAGGGCACCACTAGGCTTTGGCTAGGGCACCCCTAGGCTTAGGCTAAGGCTAGGGCTCCCCTAGCCTAAGGTTAGGGCACCCCTAGGCTTAGGCTAGGACACCCTAGGCTTAGGCTAGGGCACCCCTAAGCTTAGGCTAGGGCACCCCTAAGCTTAGGCTAGGGCACCCCTAAGCTTAGGCTAGGGCACCCCTAGGCTTATGCTAGGGCACCCCTAGGCTTTGGATAGGGCACTCCTAAGCTTAGACTAGGGCACCCCTAGTCTTAGGCTAGGGCACCCCTAGGCTTAGGGTAAGGCTAGGGCTCCCATAGCCTAAGGCTAGGGCACCCCTAGGCTTAGGCTAGGGCACCCCTAGGCTTTGGCTAAGGCTAGGGCTCCCCTAACTTAAGGCTAGGGCACCCCTAGGCTTAGGCTAGGGCACCCCTAGGGATAGGACACCCCTAGGCTTAGGCTAGGGCACCCCTAGGCTTAGGCTACGGCACCCCTAGGCTTAGGCTAAGGCTAGGGCTCCACTAGACTAAGGCTAGGGCACCCCTAACCTTAGGCTAGGGCACCCCGAGGCTTAGGCTAGGGCACCCCTAGTCTTAGGGTAGGGCACCCCTAAGCTTAAGTTAGGGCACCCCTAGGCTTAGGCTAGGGCACCCCTAGGCTTAGGCTAAGGCTTGGGCACCCCTAGCCTAAGGCTAGGGCACCCCTAGGCTTAGGTTAGGGCACCCCTAGGCTTAGGCTAGGGCATCCCTAGACTTAGACTAGGGAACCCCTAAGCTTAGGCTAAGGCTAGGGCTCCCCTAGCCTAAGGCTAGGGCACCCCTCGGATTAGGCTTATTCTAGGGCTCCCCTAGCCTAAGGCTAGGGCACCCCTAGGTTTAGACTAGGGCACCTATAGGCTTAGGCTAGGGCAATCCTAGGTTTAGGCTTAGGCTAGGGCACCCCTAGGCTTAGGCTAGGGCACCCCTAGGCTTAGGCTAGGGCACCCCTAGCCTTAGGCTAGGGCACCCCTAGGCTTTGGCTAGGGCACCCCTAGGCTTTGGCTAGGGAACCCCTAGGCTTAGGCTAAAGCTAGGGTTCCCCTAGCCTAAGGCTAAGGCACCCCTAGGTTTAGGCTAGGGCACCCATAGGCTTAGGCTAGGGCAACCGTAGACTTAGGCTAGGTCACCCCTAGGCAAAGGCTAGGGCACCCCTAGGCTTGGGCTAGGGCACCCCTAGGCTTAGGCTAAGACTAGGGCTCCCCTAGCTTAAAGCTAGGGCACCCCTAGGCTTAGGCTAGGCCGCCCTAGACTTAGGCTAAGGCTAGGGCTCCCCTAGCCTAAGGCTAGGGCACACTAGACTTAGGCTAGGGCACCCCTAGGCTTAGGCTAGGGTACCCCTAGGCTTAGGATAAGGATAGGGCTCCCCTAGCCTAACCCTAGGGCACCCCTAGGCTTAGGCTAGGGCACCCATAGGCTTAGACTAGGGCACCCCTAGGCTTAGGCTAGGGCACCCCTAGGCTTAGGCTAGGGCTCCCGTAGGCTTAGTTTAAGGCTAGGGATCCCCTAGCCTTAGGCTAAGGCACCCCTAGGCTTAGGCTAGGGCACCCCTAGGCTTTGGATAGGGAACCCTTGGGCTTAGGATAAAGCTAGGGCTCCCCTACCCTAAGGCTAGGGCACCCATTGGCTTAGGCTAGGGCACCCCTAGGCTTAGCCTAGGGCACCCCTAGTTTAAGGCTTAGGGTAGGGCACACCTAGGTTAGTTTAGGGCACCCCTAGGCTTAGGCTAGGGCACCCCTAGGCTTAGGCTAGGGCACCCGTAGGCTTAGGCTAGGGCACCCCTAGACTTAGGCTAAGGCTAGGGCTTCCCTAGCCCAAGGCTAGGGCAACTCTAGGCTTAGGCTAGGGCACCCCTAGGCTTAGGTAGGGAATGTCAAGACTTTGGTTAGAGCACCCCTATGCTTAGGCTAGGGCACCCCTAGACATAGACTAGGGCACCCCTAGGCTTAGTCTGGGGCACCCCTAGGCTTAGGCTAAAGCTAGGGCTCCCCTAGCCTAAGGCTAGGGCACCCCTAGGCTTAGGCTGGGGCACCCCTAGGCTGAAGCTAAGGCTAGGGCTCAACTAGACTAAGGCTAGGGCACCCCTAGCCTTACGCTAGTGCACCCCTAGGCTTAGCGTAGGGCACCCCTAGGCTTAGGCTAGGACAGACCTAGGCTTAGGCTAGGGCAACCCTTGGCTTAGGCTAGGGCAACCCTAGGCTTAGGCTAAGGCTAGGGCTCACCTAGCCTAAGGCTACGGCACCCCTAGGCTTAGACAAGGGCACCCCTAGGCTTAGGCTAGGGCACCCCTAGGCTTAGGCTAGGGCAGCCCTAGGCTTAGGCTAGGGCACCCCTAGGCTTAGGCTAGGGCACCCCTAGGCTTAGGCTAGGGCAACCCTTGGCTTAGGCTAGGGCAACCCTAGGCTTAGGCTAAGGCTAGGGCTCACCTAGCCTAAGGCTGCGGCACCCCTAGGCTTAGACTAGGGCACCCCTAGGCTTAGGCTAGGGTACCCCTAGGCTTAGGCTAGGGCACCCCAAGGCTTAGGTTAAGGCTAGGGCTCGCCTAGCCTAAGGCTAGGGCACCCCTAGGCTTAGGCTAGGACAGACCTAGGCTTAGGCTAGGGCACCACTAGGCTTAGGCTTGGCATCCCTAGGCTTAGGCTTGGGCACCCCTAGGCTTAGGCTTGGGCAACCCTAGGCTTAGGCTAGGGCAGCCCTAGGCTTAGGCTAGGGCACCCATAGGCTTAGGCTAAGGCTAGGGCTCACCTAGCCTAAGGCTAGGGCACCCCTAGGCTTAGACTAGGGCACCCCTAGGCTTAGGCTAGGGAACCCCTAGCCTAAGGCTAGGGCACCCCTAGGCTTAGGCTAGGGCAGCCCTAGGCTTAGGCTAGGGCAGCCCTAGGCTTAGGCTAGGGCACCCCTAGGCTTAGGCTAGGGCACCCCTAGGCTTAGGCTAGGGCAACCATAGGCTTAGGCTAAGGCTAGGGCTCACCTAGCCTAAGGCTACGGCACCCCTAGGCTTAGACTAGGGCACCCCAAGGTTTAGGTTAGGGCACCCATAGGCTTAGGCTAGGGCACCCCTAGGCTTAGGCTAAGGCTAGGGCTCGCCTAGACTAAGGCTAGGGCACCTCTAGGCTTAGGCTAGGACACACCTAGGCTTAGGCTAGGGCACCCCTAGGCTTAGTCTAGGGCACCCCTAGGCTTAGGCTAGGGCACCCCTAGGCTTAGGCTAAGGCTGTGGCTCCCCTAGCCTTAGGCTTGGGCACCCCTAAGCTTAGGCTAGGACAGCCCTAGGCTTAAACTAGGGCACGCCTAGGCTTAGGCTAGGGCACCCCTAGGCTTAGGCTAAGGCTAGGGTTCTCCTAGCCTTAGGCTAGGGCACCCCTAGGCTTAGGCTAGGGCAGCCCTAGGCTTAGGCTAGGGCACCCCTAGCCTTGGGCTAGGGCACCCCTAGGCTTAGGCTAAGTCTTGGGCTCCCCTAGCCTAAGCTAGGGCACCCCTAGGCTTAGGCTAGGGCACCCCTAGGCTTAGGCTAGGGCACCCCTATGCTTAGGCTAAGGCTAGGGCTCCCCTAGCCTAAGGCTAGGGCACCCCTAGGCTTAGGCTAGGGCAGGCCTAGGCTTAGGCTAAGGCTAGGTCTCGCCTAGCCTAAGGATAGGGCACCCCTAGGCTTAGGGTAGAGCATCCCTAGGCTTAGGCTAGGGCACCCCTAGACTTTTCTAAGGCAATGACTCCCCTAGCCTCAGGCTAGGGCACCCCTAGACTGAGGCTAGGGCACCCCTAGGCTTCGGCTAGGGCAATCCTTTGCTTAGGCAAAGGCTAGGGCTCCCCTAGTCTCAGGCTAGGGCACCCCTAGGCTCAGGCTTGGGCAGCCCTAGGCTTAGGCTAAGGCTAGGGCTCCCGTAGCCCTAGGCTATGGCACCCCTAGTCTAAAGCTAGGGCAGCCCTAAGCTTAGGCTAAGGCTAGGGCTTGCCTAGCCTAAGGCTAGGGCACCCCTAGGCTTAGGCTAGGGCACCCCTAAGATTAGGCTTTGGCACCCCTAGGTTTAGGCTGTGCACACCTAGGCTTAGGCTAGGGCACCCCTAGGCTTAGGCTATGGCACCCCTAGGCTTAGTCTAAGGGTAGGGCACCCCTAGGCTTAGGCTAGGCCACCCCTATTCTTAGGCTAGGGCACCCCTAGGCTTAGGCTAGGGCACACCTAGGCTTAGGCTAAGGCTAGGGCTCCCCTAGCCTAAGGCTAGGGCACCCCAAGGCTTAGGCTAGGGCACCCCTAGGCTTAGGCTAGGGAACCCCTATGCTTAGGCTCAGGCTAGGGCTCCCCTAGCCTAAGGCTAGGGCACCCCTAGGCTTAGGCTACGGCAGCCCTAAGCTTAGGCTAAAGCTAGGTCTCGCCTAGCCCAAGGGTAGGGCACCCCTAGGCTTAGGCTAGGACACCCCTAGTCTTAGGCTAGGGCACCCCTAGGCTTAGGCTAGGGCACCCCTAGGAGTAGGCTAGGGCACCCCTAGACTTAGGCTATGGCAGCCCTAGGCTTAGGCTAAGGCTAGGTGTCGCCTATCCTAATGATAGGGCACCCCTAGGCTTAGGTTGTGCACCCCTAGTCTTAGGCTAGGGCACCCCTAGGCTTAGGGTAGGGCACCCCAAGGATTAGGCTAGGGAACCCCTAGGCTTAGGCTATGGCACCCCTAGGCTTAGGCGAGTGCACCCCTAGGCTTATGCTAGGGCACCCCTAGGCTTATGCTAGGGCACCCCTAGGATTAGGCTTGGGCACCCCTAGGCTTAGGCTGTGCACCCCTAGGCTTAGGCTAGGGCACCCCTAGGCTTAGGCTATGGCACCCCTAGGCTTAGTCTAAGGCTAGCGCACCCCTAGGTTTAGGCTAGGACACCCCTATTCTTAGGCTAGGGCACCCCTAGGCTTAGGCTAGGGCACTCCTAGGCTTAGGCTAAGGCTAGGGCTCCCCTAGCCTATGGCTAGGGCACCCCTATGCTTAGGCTAGTGCACGCCTAGGCTTAGGCTGGGCAGCCCTAGGCTTAGGCTAAGGCTAGGGCTCGCCTAGCCTAAAGCTAGTGCACACCTAGGCTTAGGCTAGGTACCCCTAGGCTTAGGCTAGGGCACCCCTAGGCTTAGGCTAAGGCTTGGGCTCCCCTAGCCTAAGGCTAGGGCACCCCAAGGCTTAGGCTAGGGCACCCCTAGGCTTAGGCTAGGGAACCCCTATGCTTAGGCTCAGGCTATGGCTCCCATAGCCTAAGGCTAGTTCACCCCTAGGCTTAGGCTAGGGCAGCCCTAGGCTTAGGCTAAAGCTAGGTCTCGCCTAGCCCAAGGGTAGGGCACCCCTAGGCTTAGGCTAGGACACCCCTCGTCTTAGGCTAGGGCACCCCTAGGCTTAGGCTAGGGCACCCCTAGGAGTAGGCTAGGGCACCCATAGACTTAGGCTATGGCAGCCCTAGGCTTAGGCTAAGGCTAGGTCTCGCCTCTCCTAAGGATAGGGCACCCCTAGGCTTAGGTTGGGCACCCCTAGTCTTAGGCTAGGGCACCCCTAGGCTTAGGGTAGGGCACCCCAAGGATTAGGCTAGGGAACCCCTAGGCTTAGGCTATGGCACCCCTAGGCTTAGGCGAGTGCACCCCTAGGCTTATGCTAGGGCACCCCTAGGCTTATGCTAGGGCACCCCTAGGCTTAGGCTTGGGCACCCCTAATCTTAGGCCGGGGCACCCCTAGGCTTAGGCTGGGGAACCCCTAGGCTTAGGCTAGGGTAGCCCTAGGTTTAGGCTAAGGCTAGGGCTCCCCTAGCCTAAGACTAGGGCACCCCTAGGCTTAGGCTAAGGCACCCCTAATCTTAGGATAGGGCACCCCTAGGCTCAGGCTAGGGCACCCCTAGGCTTAGGCTAGGGCCCATAGCCAAAGGCTACGGCACCCCTAGGCTTAGGCTAGGGCACCCTAGGCTTAGGCTAAGGCTAGGGCTCCCCTATCCTATGGCTAGGGCACCCCTAGGCTTAGGATAGTGCACCCCTAGGCTTAGGCTAGGGCACCCCTAGCCTTAGACTAAGGCTATGGCTCCCCTAGCCTAAGGCTAGGGCACCCCTAGGCTCAGGCTAGGGCACCCCTAGGCTTAGGCTAGGGCACCCTTAGGCTTAGGCAATGGCACGCCAGGGCTTAGGCTAAGGCTACGGCTCCCCTAGCCATTGGCTAGTGCACCCCTAGACTCAAGCTAGTGCACCCCTAGGCTTAGGCTAGGGCACCCCTAGGCTTAGGCTAAGGCTAGGGCTCCCCCAGCCTAAGGCTAGGGCACCCCTAGGCTTTGGCTAGGGCACCCCTAGGCTTAGGCTAGGGGACCCCTAGGCTTAGGCTAGGGAAACCCTAGGCTTAGGGTAAGGCTAGAGCTCCCCTAGCCTAAGGCTAGGGCACCCCTAGGCTTAGGCTAGGGCACCCCTAGGCTTAGGATATGGCACCCCTAGGCTTAGGCGAGGGCACTCCTAGGCTTATGCTAGGGCACCCCTAGGCTTCTGCTAGGGCACCCCTAGGCTTAGGCTTGGGCACCCCTAAGCTTAGGCTGGGGCAGCCCTAGGCTTAGGATGGGAAACCCCTAGGCTTAGGCTAGGGAACCCCTAGGCTTAGGCTAAGGCTAGGGCTCCCCTAGCCTAAGTCTAGGGCACCCCTAGGCTTAGGCTAAGGCACCCCTAGGCTTAGTCTAGGGCAGCCCTAGACTTAGTCTAGGGCCCCTAGCCTAAGGCTAGGGCACCTCTAGGTTTAGGCTAGGGCACCCCTAGGCTTAAGTTGGGCACCCCTAGGCTTAGGGTAGGGCACCCCTAGGCTTAGGCTAAGGCACCCCTAGGCTTAGGCTAGGGCACCCCTAGGCTTAGGCTAGGGCAACCCTAGGCTTAGGCTAAGGCTAGAGCTTGCCTAGCCTAAGGCTAGGGCACCCCTAGGCTTAGGCTAGGACAGACCTAGGCTTAGGATAGGGCACCCCTAGGCTTAGGCTTGGTACCCCTAGGCTTAGGTTTGGGCACCCCTAGGCTTAGGCAAGGGCAGTCCCAGGCTTAGGCTAGGGCACCCCTAGGCTTAGGCTAGGGCACCCCTAGGCTTAGGCTTGGCACCCCTAGGCTTAGGCTAGGGCACCCCTAGGCTTAGGCTAGGGCAGCCCTAGGCTTAGGCTAGGGCACCCCTAGGCTTAGGCTAGGGCACCCCTAGGCTTAGGCTAGGGCACCCCTAGGCTTAGGCTAGGGCACCCCTAGGCTCAGGCTAGGGAACCACTAGGCTTAGGCTAGGGCACCCCTAGGCTTAGGCTAAGGCTAGGGCTCCCCTAGCCTAAGGCTAGAGCACCCCTAGGCTTAGGCTAGGGCACCCCTAGGCTTTGGCCAGGGCACCCCTTGCCTTAGGTTAAGGCTATGGTCCCCTAGCCTAAGGCTAGGTCCTCCCTAGGCTTAGGCTAGGGAACCCCTAGGCTTAGGCTTAGGCTAGGGCTCCCCTAGCCTAAGGCTAGGGCACCCCTAGGCTTAGGCTAGGGCACCCCTAGGCTTAGGCCAGGGCACCCGTAGGCTTAGGCTAGGGCACCCCTAGGCTTAGGCTAGGGCACCCCTAGGATTAGGCTAGGGCAGCCATAGGCTTAGGCTAAGGCTAGGGCTCCCCTAGCCTAAGGCTTGGGCACCCCTAAGCTTAGGGTAGGGCACCCCTAGGCTTAGGCTAGGGCACCCCTAGGCTTAGGCTAGGACAGACCTAGGCTTAGGCTAGGGCACCCCTAGGCTTAGGCTTGGCACCCCTAGGCTTAGGCTTGGGCACCCCTAGGCTTAGGCTAGGGCACCCCTAGACTTAGGATAGGGAACCCCTAGCCTAAGGCTAGGGCACCCCTAGGCTTAGGCTAGGGCAACCCTAGGTTTAGTTTAAGGCTACGGCTCCCCTAGCCTAAGGCAAGGGCACCCCTATGCTTAGGCCAGGGCACCCCTAGCTTTAGGCTAGGGCACCCCTAGGCTTAGGCTAAGGCACTCCTAGGCTTAGGCTAGGGCACCCCTAGGCTTAGGCTAGGGCACGCCTAGGCTTACGCTAAGGCTAGGGCTCTCCTAGCCTAAGGCTAGGGCACCCCTAGGCTTAGGCTAGGGCACCCCTAGGCGTAGGCTACGGAACCCCTTGACTAAGGCAAGGGCACGCCTAGGCTTAGGCTAGGACAATCCTAGGCTAGAGTAAGGCTTGGGCTCCCCTAGCCTCAGGTTAGGGCACCCGTAGGCTCAGGCTAGGGCACCCCTAGGCTCAGGATAAGGCAGCCGTAGGCTTAGGCTAGGGCACCCCTAGGCTTAGGCTAGGGCACCCCTAGGCTTAGGCTAGGGCACCCCTAGGCTTAGGCTAGGGCAGTCATAGGCTTAGGCTAAGGCTAGGGCTCCCCTAGCCTAAGGTCTAGGCACCCCTAGGCTTAGGTTAAGGCACCCCTAGGCTTAGGCTACGGCACCCCTAGGCTTAGGCTAGGGCAGCCCTAGGCTTAGGCTAAGGCTAGGGCTCGCCTAGCCAAAGGGTAGGGCACCCCTAGGCTTAGGCTAGGGAACCCCGAGGCTTAGGCTTGGGCTGCCCTAGGCTTAGGCTAGGGCACCCCTAGGCGTAGGCTAGGGCACCCCTAGGCTTAGGCTAGGGCAACCTTGGCTTAGGCTAGGGCAACCTTAGGCTTAGGCTAAGGCTAGGGCTCACCTAGCCAAAGGCAAGGGCACCCCTATGCTTAGGCTAGGACAGACCTAGGCTTAGTCTAGGGCACCCTAGGCTTAGCCTTGGCACCCCTAGGCTTAGGCTTGGGCACCCCTAGGCTTAGGCAAGGGCAGCCCTAGGCTTAGGCTAGGGCACCCCTAGGCTTAGGCTAGGGCACCCCTAGGCTTAGGCTTGGCATCCCTAGGCTTAGGCTTGGGCACCGCTAGGCTTAGGCTAGGGCACCCCTAGGCTTAGGCTAGGGCACCCCTATGCTTAGTATAAGGCTAGGGCTCAGCTAGCCTAAGGCTAGGGCACCCCTAGACTTAGGCTAGGACAGACCTAGGCTTTGTCTAGGGCACCCCTAGGCTTAGGCTTGGCACCCCTAGGCTTAGGCTAGGGCAGACCTAGGCTTTGGCAAGGGTAGCCCTAGGCTTCGGCTAGGGCACCCCTAGGCTTAGGCTAGGGCACCCCTAGGCTTAGGCTTGGCACCCCTAGGCTTAGGCTTGGTCACCCCTAGGCTTAGGCTAGGGCACCCCTAGGCTTAGGCTAGGGCACCCCTAGGCTTAGTATAAGGCTAGGGCTCACCTAGCCTAAGGCTACGGCACCCCTACGCTTAGACTAGGGCACACCTAGGCTTAGGCTAGGGAACCTCTAGCCTAAGGCTAGGGCACCCCTAGGATTAGGCTAGGGCACCCCTAGGCTTAGGCTAGGGCAGCCCTAGGCTTAGGCTAGGGCACCCCTAGGCTTAGGCTATGGCACCCCTAGGCTTAGGCTAGGGCACCCCTAGGCTCAGGCTAGGGAACCCCTAGGCTTGGGCTAGGACACCCCTAGGCTTAGGCTAAGGCTAGGGCTCCCCTAGCCTAAGGCTAGAGCACCCCTAGGCTTAGGCTAGGACACCCCTAGGCTTTGGCCAGGGCACCCCTTGCCTTAGGTTAAGGCTAGGGTCCCCTAGCCTAAGGCTAGGGCATCCCTAGGCTTAGGCTAGGGAACCCCTAGGCTTAGGCTTAGGCTAGGGCTCCCATAGCCTAAGGCTAGGGCACCCCTAGGCTTAGGCTAGGGCACTCCTAGGCTTAGGCCAGGGCACCCGTAGGCTTAGGCTAGGGCACCCCAAGGCTTAGGCTAGGGCACCCCTAGGCTTAGGCTAGGGCAGCCATAGGCTTAGGCTAAGGCTAGGGCTCCCCTAGCCTAAGGCCTGGGCACCCCTAGGCTTAGGGTAGGGCACCCCTAGGCTTAGGCTAGGGCACCCTTAGGCTTAGGCTAGGACAGACCTAGGCTTAGGCTAGGGCACCCCTAGGCTTAGGCTTGGCACCCCTAGGCTTAGGCTTGGGCACCCCTAGGCTTAGGCTAGGGCAGCCGTAGGCTTAAGCTAAGGCTAGGGCTCACCTAGCCTAAGGCTTGGGCACCGCTAGGCTTAGGCTAGGGCACCCCTAGGCTTAGGATAGGGCTACCCTAGGCTTAGGCTAAGGCTAGGGCTCCCCTAGCCTAAGGCAAGGGCACCCCTATGCTTAGGCTAGGGCACCCCTAGCTTTAGGCTAGGGCACCCCTAGGCTTAGGCTAGGGCACTCCTAGGCTTAGGCTAGGGCATGTCTAGGCTTACGCTAAGGCTAGGGCTCACCAAGCCTAAGGCTAGGGCACCCCTAGGCTTAGGCTAGGGCACCCCTAGGCTTAGGCTAGGGCACCACTAGGCTTAGGCTAGGGCAGTCATAGGCTTAGGCTAAGGCTAGGGCTCCCCTAGCCTAAGGTCTGGGCACCCCTAGGCTTAGGTTAAGGCACCCCTAGGCTTAGGCTTCGCCACCCCTAGGCTTAGGCTAGGGCAGCCCTAGGCTTAGGCTAAGGCTAGGGCTCGCCTAGCCTAAGGGTAGGGCAACCCTAGGCTTAGGCTAGGGCACCCCTAGGCTTTGGCCAGGACAACCCTTGCCTTAGGTTAAGGCTATGGTCCCCTAGCCTAAGGCTAGGGAACGCCTAGACTTAGGCTTAGGCTAGGGCTCCCCTAACCTAAGGCTAGGGCACCCATAGGCTTAGGCTAGGGCACCCCTAGCCTTAGGCCAGGGCACCCGTAGGCTTAGGCTAGGGCACCCCTAGGCTTAGGCTAGGGCACCCCTAGGCTTAGGCTAGGGCAGCCATAGGCTTAGGCTAAGGCTAGGGCTCCCCTAGCCTAAGGCCTGGGCACCCCTAGGCTTAGGGTAGGGCACCCCTAGGCTTAGGCTTGGGCACCCCTAGGCTTAGACTAGGACAGACCTAGGCTTAGGCTAGGGCCCCCTAGGCTTAGGCTTGGCACCCCTAGGCTTAGGCTTGGGCAGCCCTAGGCTTAGGCTAGGGCAGCCATAGGCTTAAGCTAAGGCTAGGGCTCGCCTAGCCTAAGGCTTGGGCACCCCTAGGCTTAGGCTAGGGCACCCCTAGGCTTAGGATAGGGAACCCCTAGCCTACGGCTAGGGCACCCCTAGGCTTAGGCTAGGGCAGACATAGGCTTAAGCTAAGGCTAGGGCTCGCCTAGCCTAAGGCTTGGGCACCCCTAGGCTTAGGCTAGGGCACCCCTAGGCTTAGGATAGGGAACCCCTAGCCTAAGACTAGGGCACCCCTAGGCTTAGGCTAGGGCAACCCTAGGTTTAGTTTAAGGCTAGGGCTCCCCTAGCCTAAGGCAAGGGCACCCCTATGCTTAGGCCAGGGCACCCCTAGCTTTAGGCTAGGACACCCCTAGGCTTAGGCTAGGGCACTCCTAGGCTTAGGTTGGGCACCCCTAGGCTTAGGCTAGGGCACGCCTAGGCTTACGCTAAGGCTAGGGCTCTCCTAGCCTAAGGCTAGGGCACCCCTAGGCTTAGGCTAGGGCACCCCTAGGCGTAGGCTACGGAACCCCTTGCCTAAGGCCAGGGCACCCCTAGGCTTAGGCTAGGACAATCCTAGGCTAGAGTAAGGCTTGGGCTCCCCTAGCCTCAGATTAGGGCACCCGTAGGCTCAGGCTAGGGCACCCCTAGGCTCAGGATAAGGCAGCCGTAGGCTTAGGCTAGGGCACCCCTAGGCTTAGGCTAGGGCACCCCTAGGCTTAGGCTAGGGGACCCCTAGGCTTAGGCTAGGGCAGTCATAGGCTTAGGCTAAGGCTAGGGCTCCCCTAGCCTAAGGTCTGGGCACCCCTAGGCTTAGGTTAAGGCACCCCAAGGCTTAGGCTACGGTACCCCTAGGCTTATTCTAGGGCAGCCCTAGGCTTAGGCTAAGGCTAGGGCTCGCCTAGCCTAAGGGTAGGGCACCCCTAGGCTTAGGCTAGGGAACCCCTAGGCTTAGGCTTGGGCTGCCCTAGGCTTAGTCTATGGCACCCCTAGGCTTAGGCTAGGGCACCCATAGGCTTAGGCTAGGGCAACCCTTGGCTTAGGCTAGGGCAACCTTAGGCTTAGGCTAAGGCTAGGGCTCCCCTAGCCAAAGGCAAGGGCACCCTTATGCTTAGGCTAGGACAGACCTAGGCTTAGTCTAGGGCACCCTAGGCTTAGCCTTGGCACCCCTAGGCTTAGGCTTGGGCACCCCTAGGCTTAGGCAAGGGCAGCCCTAGGCTTAGGCTAGGGCACCCCTAGGCTTAGGCTAGGGTACCCCTAGGCTTAGGCTTGGCATCCCTAGGCTTAGGCTTGGGCACCCCTAGGCTAAGGCTAGGGCAGCCCTAGGCTAAGGCTAGGGCACCCCTATGCTTAGTATAAGGCTAGGGCTCAGCTAGCCTAAGGCTAGGGCACCCCTAGGCTTAGGCTAGGACAGACCTAGGCTTTGTCTAGGGCACCCTTAGGCTTAGGCTTGGCACCCGTAGGCTTAGGCTAGGGCACCCCTAGGCTTAGGCAAGGGTAGCCCTAGGTTTAGGCTAGGGCACCCCTAGGCTTAGGCTAGGGCACCCCTAGGCTTAGGCTTGGCACCCCTAGGCTTAGGCTTGGGCACCCCTAGGCTTAGGCTAGGGCACCCCTAGGCTTAGGCTAGGGCACCCCTAGGCTTAGTATAAGGCTAGGGCTCACCTAGCCTAAGACTACGGCACCCCTACGCTTAGACTAGGGCACACCTAGGCTTAGGCTAGGGAACCTCTAGCCTAAGGCTAGGGCACCCCTAGGATTAGGCTAGCGCACCCCTAGGTTTAGGCTAGGGCAGCCCTAGGCTTAGGCTAGGGCACCCCTAGGATTAGGCTAGCGCACCCCTAGGCTTAGGCTAGGGCAGCCCTAGGCTTAGGCTAGGGCACCCCTAGGCTCAGGCTAGGGAACCCCTAGGCTTAGGCTAGGGCACCCCTAGGCTTAGGCTAAGGCTAGGGCTCCCCTAGCCTAAGGCTAGAGCACCCCTAGGCTTAGGCTAGGGCACCCCTAGGCTTTGGCCAGGGCACCCCTTGCCTTAGGTTAAGGCTAGGGTCCCCTAGCCTAAGGCTAGGGCACCGCTCGGCTTCGGCTAGGGCACCCCTAGGCTTAGGCTAGGGCACCCCTAGGCTTAGGCTAGGGCTCCCCTTGGCTTAGGCTAGGGCTCCCCTAGGCTTAGGCTAAGGCTAGGGATCTCCTAGCCTAAGGCTAAGGCACCCCTAAGCTTAGGCTAGGGCACCCCTAGACTTTGGCTAGGGAACCCCTAGACTTAGGCTAAAGCTAGGGCTCCCCTAGCCTAATGTTAGGGCACCCATAGGCTTAGGCTAGTGCACCCCTTGGCTTAGGCTAGGGCACTCCTAGGCTTAGGCCAGGGCACCCGTAGGCTTAGGCTAGGGCACCCCAAGGCTTAGGCTAGGGCACCCCTAGGCTTAGGCTAGGGCAGCCATAGGCTTAGGCTAAGGCTAGGGTTCCCCTAGCCTAAGGCCTGGGCACCCCTAAGCTTAGGGCAGGGCTCCCCTAGCCTAAGGCAAGGGCACCCCTATGCTTAGGCTAGGGCTCCCCTAGCTTTAGGCTTGGGCACCCCTAGGCTTAGGCTAGGGCACTCCTAGGCTTAGGCTAGGGCACGTCTAGGCTTACGCTAAGGCTAGGGCTCACCTAGCCTAAGGCTAGGGCACCCCTAGGCTTAGGCTAGGGCACCCCTAGGCTTAGGCTACGGAACCCCTTGTCTAAGGCCAGGGCACCCCTAGGCTTAGGCTAGGGCAATCCTAGGCTAGAGTAAGGCTAGGGTTCCCCTAGCCTCAGGTTAGGGCACCCGTAGTCTCAGGCTAGGGTACCCCTAGGCTCAGGATAGGGCAGCCGTAGGCTTAGGCTAGGGCACCCCTAGACTTAGGCTAGGGCACCCCTAGGCTTAGGCTAGGGCACCACTAGGCTTAGGCTAGGGCAGTCATAGGCTTAGGCTAAGGCTAGGGCTCCCCTAGCCTAAGGTCTGGGCACCCCTAGGCTTAGGCTAGGGCACCCCTAGGCTTAGGCTTGGGCTGCCCTAGGCTTAGGGTAGGGCACCACTAGGCTTAGGCTAGGGCAGTCATAGGCTTAGGCTAAGGCTAGGGCTCCCCTAGCCTAAGGTCTGGGCACCCCTAGGCTTAGGTTAAGGCACCCCTAGGCTTAGGCTACGCCACCCCTAGGCTTAGGCTAGGGCAGCCCTAGGCTTAGGCTAAGGCTAGGGCTCGCCTAGCCTAAGGGTAGGGCCCCCCTAGGCTTAGGCTAGGGCACCCCTAGGCTTAGGCTTGGGCTGCCCTAGGCTTAGGGTAGGGCACCCCTAGGCTTAGGCTAGGGCACCCCTAGGCTTAGGCTAGGGGAACCCTTGGCTTAGGCTAGGGCAACCTTAGGCTTAGGCTAAGGCTAGGGCTCACCTAGCCAAAGGCAAGGGCACCCCTATGCTTAGGCTAGGACAGACCTAGACTTAGTCTAGGGCACCCTAGGCTTAGCCTTGGCACCCCTAGGCTTAGGCTTGGGCACCCCTAGGCTTAGGCAAGGGCAGCCCTAGGCTTAGGCTAGGGCACCCCTAGGCTTAGGCTAGGGCACCCCTAGGCTTAGGCTTGGCATCCCTAGGCTTAGGCTTGGGCACCCCTAGGCTTAGGCTAGGGCAGCCCTAGGCTAAGGCTAGGGCACCCCTAGGCTTAGGCTAGGGCACCCCTAGGCTTAGGCTAGGGCACCCCTAGGCTTAGTATAAGGCTAGGGCTCAGCTAGCCTAAGGCTAGGGCACCCCTAGGCTTAGGCTAGGACATACCTATGCTTTGTCTAGGGCACCCCTAGGCTTAGGCTTGACACCCCTAGGCTTAGGCTTGGGCAGCCCTAGGCTTAGGCAAGGGTAGCCCTAGTCTTAGGCTAGGGCACCCCTAGGCTTAGGCTAGGGCACCCCTAGGCTTAGGCTTGGCACCCCTAGGCTTAGGATAGGGAACCCCTAGCCTAAGGCTAGGGCACCCCTAGGCTTAGGCTAGGGCAACCCTAGGCTTAGGCTAGGGCACCCCTAGGCGTAGGCTAGGGAACCCCTTGCTAAGGCCAGGGCACCCCTAGGCTTAGGCTAGGGCAATCCTAGGCTAGAGTAAGGCTAAGGCTCCCCTAGCCTCAGGTTAGGGCACCCGTAGGCTCAGGCTAGGGCACCCCTAGGCTCAGGATAGGGCAGCCGTGGCTTAGGCTAGGGCACCCCTAGGCTTAGGCTAGGGCACCCCTAGGCTTAGGCTAGGGCACCCCTAGGCTTAGGCTAGGGCAGTCATAGGCTTAGGCTAAGGCTAGGGCTCCCCTCGCCTATGGTCTGGGCACCCCTAGGCTTAGATTAAGGCACCCCTAGGCTTAGGCTACGGCACGCCTAGGCTTAGGTTAGGGCACCCTAGGCTTAGGCTAAGGCTAGGGCTCCCCTAGCCTAAGGCAAGGGCACCCCTATGCTCAGGCTAGGACAGACCTAGGCTTAGTCTAGGGCACCCCTAGGCTTAGGCTTGGCACCCCTAGGCTTAGGCTTGGGCACCCCTAGGCTTAGGCAAGGGCAGCCCTAAGCTTAGGCTAGGGCACCCCTAGGCTTAGGCTAGGGCACCCCTAGTCTTAGGCATGGCACCCCTAGGCTTAGGCTTGGGCACCCCTAGGCTTAGGCTAGGGCAGCCCTAGGCTAAGGCTAGGGCACCCCTAGGCTTAGGCTAGGGCACCCCTAGGCTTAGTATAAGGCTAGGGCTCAGCTAGCCTAAGGCTAGGGCACCCCTAGGCTTAGGCTAGGACAGACCTAGGCTTTGTCTAGGGCACCCCTAGGCTTAGGCTTGGCACCCCTAGGCTTAGGCTTGCGCACCCCTAGGCTTAGGCAAGGGTAGCCCTAGGCTTAGGCTAGGGCACCCCTAGGCTTAGGCTAGGGCACCCCTAGGCTTAGGCTTGGCACCGCTAGGCTTAGGCTTGGCACCCCTAGGCTTAGGCTTGCGCACCCCTAGGCTTAGGCAAGGGCAGCCCTAGGCTTAGACTAGGGCACCCCTAGGATTAGGCTAGGGCACCCCTAGGCTTAGGCTAGGGCACCCCTAGGCTTAGACTAGGGCACCCCTAGGCTTAGGTTAGGGCAACCCTAGGCTTTGGCTAAAGATAGGGCTCACCTAGCCTAAGGCTACGGCACCCCTAGGCTTAGACTAGGGCACCCCTAGGCTTAGACTATGGCATCCTTAGGCTTAGGCTAGGGCACCCCTAGGCTTAGGCTAAGGCTAGGGCTCGCCTAGCCTAAGGCTAGGGCACCCCTAGGCTTAGGCTAGGACTGACCTAGGCTTAGGCTAGGGCACCCCTAGGCTTAGGCTTGGCACACCTAGGCTTAGGCTTGGGCACCCCTGGTCTTAGGCTAGGGCAGTCCTAGACTTAGGCTAGGGCACCCCTAGGCTTAGGCCTGGGCACCCCTAGGCTTAGGCTAGGGCACCCCTAAACTTAGGCTAGGGCACCCTTAGGCTTAGGCTAGGGCACCCCTAGGCTTAGGCTAAGGCTAGTGCTCGCCTAGGCTAATTCTAGGGCACCCCTAGGCTTAGGCTAGGACAGACCTAGGCTAAGGCTAGTGCTCGCCTAGGCTAAGTCTAGGGCACCCCTAGGCTTAGGCTAGGGCAGCCCAAGGCTTAGGCTAGGGCACCCCTAGGCTTAGGCTAGGGCACCCCTAGGCTTAGGCTAGGGCACCCCTAGGCTTAGGCTAGGGCACCCCTAGGCTTAGGCTAGGGCACCCCTAGGCTAAGGCTAGGGCACCCCTAGGCTTAGGCTAAGGCTAGGGCTCACCTAGCCTAAGGCAAGGGCTCACCTAGCCTAAGGCTAGGGCACGCCTAGGCTTAGACTAGGGCACCCCTAGGCTTAGGCTAGGGAACCCCTAGGCTTAGGCTACGGCACCCCTAGGCTTAGGCGAGGGCACGTCTAGGCTTAGGCTAGGGCACCCCTAGGCTTAGCCTCTGGCACCACTAGGCTTAGGCTAAGGCTAGGGCTCACCTAGCCTAAGGATAGGGCACCCCTAGGCTTAGTCCTGGGCACCCCTAGGCTTAGGCTAGAGAACCCCTAACCTAAGGCTAGGGCACCCCTAGGCTTAGGCTAGGGCACCCCTAGGCTTAGGCTAGGGCACCCCTAGGCTTAGGCTTGGCACCCCTAGGCTTAGGCTTGGGCACCCGTATGCTAAGGCTTGGCACCCCTAGGCTTAGGCTTGGGCACCCTTAGGCTTAGGCTAAGGTTAGGGCTCGCCTATCCTAAGACAAGGGCACCCCTAGGCTTAGGCTAGGACAGACCTAGGCTTGGGCTAGGGCACCCGTATGCTAAGGCTTGGCACCCCTAGGCTTAGGCTTGGGCACCCCTAGGCTTAGGCTAGGGCACCCCTAGGCTTAGGCTAGGGCACACCTAGGCTTAAGCTAGGGCACCCCTACGCTTAGGCTAGGGCACCCCTAGGATTAGGCTAAGGCTAGAGCTCGCCAACCTAAGGCTAGGGCACCCCTAGGCTTAGGCTAGGGCACCACTAGGCTTAGGCTAGGGCAGTCATAGTCTTAGGCTAAGGCTAGGGCTCCCCTCGCCTATGGTCTGGGCACCCCTAGGCTTAGATTAAGGCACCCCTAGGCTTAGGCTACGGCACGCCTAGGCTTAGGTTAGGGCAGCCCTAGGCTTAGGCTAAGGCTAGGGCTCCCCTAGCCTAAGGCAAGGGCACCCCTATGCTCAGGCTAGGACAGACCTAGGCTTAGTCTAGGGCACCCCTAGGCTTAGGCTTGGCACCCCTAGGCTTAGGCTTGCGCACCCCTAGGCTTAGGCAAGGGCAGCCCTAAGCTTAGGCTAGGGCACCCCTAGGCTTAGGCTAGGGCACCCCTAGGCTTAGGCTTGGCACCCCTAGGCTTAGGCTTGGGCACCCCTAGGCTTAGGCTAGGGCAGCCCTAGGCTAAGGCTAGGGCACACCTAGGCTTAGGCTAGGGCACCCCTAGGCTTAGTATAAGGCTAGGGCTCAGCTAGCCTAAGGCTAGGGCACCCCTAGGCTTAGGCTAGGACAGACCTAGGCTTTGTCTAGGGCACCCCTAGGCTTAGGCTTGGCACCCCTAGGCTTAGGCTTGCGCACCCCTAGGCTTAGGCAAGGGTAGCCCTAGGCTTAGGCTAGGGGACCCCTAGGCTTAGGCTAGGGCACCCCTAGGCTTAGGCTTGGCACCGCTAGGCTTAGGCTTGGCACCCCTAGGCTTAGGCTTGCGCACCCCTAGGCTTAGGCAAGGGCAGCCCTAGGCTTAGACTAGGGCACCCCTAGGTTTAGGCTAGGGGTACCCTAGCCTAAGGCTAGGGCACCCCTAGGATTAGGCTAGGGCACCCCTAGGCTTAGGCTAGGGCACCCCTAGGCTTAGGCTAGGGCAGCCCTAGGCTTAGGCTAGGGCACCCCTAGGCTTAGACTAGGGCACCCCTAGGCTTAGGCTAGGGCAACCCTAGGCTTTGGCTAAAGCTAGGGCTCACCTAGCCTAAGGCTACGGCACCCCTAGGCTTAGACTAGGGCACCCCTAGGCTTAGACTATGGCACCCTTAGGCTTAGGCTAGGGCACCCCTAGGCTTAGGCTAAGGCTAGGGCTCGCCTAGCCTAAGGCTAGGGCACCCCTAGGCTTAGGCTAGGACTGACCTAGGCTTAGGCTAGGGCACCCCTAGGCTTAGGCTTGGCAAACCTAGGCTTAGGCTTGGGCACCCCTGGTCTTAGGCTAGGGCAGTCCTAGACTTAGGCTAGGGCACCCCTAGGCTTAGGCCTGGGCACCCCTAGGCTTAGGCTAGGGCACCCCTAAGCTTAGGCTAGGGCACCCCTAGGCTTAAGCTAGGGCACCCCTAGACTTAGGCTAGGGCACCCCTAGGCTTAGGCTTGGCACCCCAAGGCTTAGGCTAGGGCAGCCCTATGCTTAGGCTAGGGCAGCCCTAGGCTTAAGCTAGGGCACCCTTAGGCTTAGACTAGGGCACCCCTAGGCTTAGGCTAGGGAAACCCTAGGCTTAGGCTAAAGCTAGGGCTCACCTAGCCTAAGGCTACGGCACCCCTAAGCTTAGACTAGGGCACCCCTAGACTTAGACAAGGGCACCCTTAGGCTTAGGCTAGGGTACCCCTAAGCTTAGGCTAAGGCTAGGGCTCGCCTAGCATAAGGCTAGGGCACCCCTAGGCTTAGGCTAGGACAGACCTAGGCTTAGGCTAGGGCACCCCTAAGCTTAGGCTTGGCACCCCTAGGCTTAGGCTTGTGCACCCCTAGGCTTAGGCTAGGGCAGCCCTAGACTTAGGCTAGGGCACCCCTAGGCTTAGGCCTGGGCACCACTAGGCTTAGCCTAGGGCACCCCTAAGCTTAGGCTAGGGCACCCCTAGGCTTAAGCTAGGGCACCCCTAGGCTTAGGCTAAGGCTAGGGCTCGCGTAGCCTAAGGCTAGGGTACCCCTAGGCTTAGGATAGGACAGAACTAGGCTTAGGCTAGGGCACCCCTAGGGTTAGGCTTGGCACCCCTAGGCTTAGGCTTGGGCACCCCTAGGCTTAGGCAAGGGCAGCCCTAGGCTTAGGCTAGGGCACCCCTAGGCTTAGGCTAGGGCACCCCTAGGCTTAGGCTTGGCACCCCTAAGCTTAGACTTGGGCACCCCTAGGTTTAGGCTAGGGCAGCCCTAGGCTTAGGCTAAGGCTAGGGCTCGCCTAGCCTAAGGCTAGGGCACCCCTAGGCTTAGGCTAGGACTGACCTAGGCTTAGGCTAAGGCACCCCTAGGCTTAGGCTTGGCACCCCTAGGCTTAGGCTTGGGCACCCCTGGTCTTAGGCTAGGGCAGCCCTAGACTTAGGCTAGGGCACCCCTAGGCTTAGGCCTGGGCACCCCTAGGCTTAGGCTAGGGCACCCCTAAGCTTAGGCTAGGGCACCCCTAGGCTTAAGCTAGGGCACCCCTAGGCTTAGGCTAGGGCACCCCTAGGCTTAGGCTTGGCACCCCTAGGCTTAGGCTAGGGCAGCCCTAGGCTTAGGCTAGGGCAGCCCTAGGCTTAGGCTAGGGCACCCCTAGGCTTAGACTAGGGCACCCCTAGGCTTAGGCTAGGGAAACCCTAGGCTTAGGCTAAAGCTAGGGCTCACCTAGCCTAAGGCTACGGCACCCCTAAGCTTAGACTAGGGCACCCCTAGGCTTAGACAAGGGCACCCTTAGGCTTAGTCTAGGGCACCCCTAAGCTTAGGCTAAGGCTAGGGTCGCCTAGCATAAGGCTAGGGCACCCCTAGCCTTAGGCTAGGACAGACCTAGGCTTAGGCTAGGGCACCCCTAGGCTTAGGCTTGGCACCCCTAGGCTTAGGTTTGGGCACCCCTAGGCTTAGGCTAGGGCAGCCCTAGACTTAGGCTAGGGCACCCCTAGGCTTAGGCCTGGGAACCAGTAGGCTTAGGCTAGGGCACCCCTAAGCTTAGGCTAGGGCACCCCTAGGCTTCAGCTAGGGCACCCCTAGGCTTAGGCTAAGGCTAGGGCTCGCGTAGCCTAAGGCTAGTATACCCCTAGGCTTAGGATAGGACAGAACTAGGCTTAGGCTAGGGCACCCCTAGGGTTAGGCTTGGCACCCCTAGGCTTAGGCTTGGGCACCCCTAGGCTTAGGCAAGGGCAGCCCTAGGCTTAGGCTAGGGCACCCCTAGGCTTAGACTAGGGCACCCCTAGGCTTAGGCTAGGGCAACCCTAGGCTTAGGCTAAAGCTAGGGCTCACGTAGCCTAAGGCTATGGAACCCCTAGGCTTAGACTAGGGCACCCCTAGGCTTAGACTAGGGCACCCTTAGGCTTAGGCTAGGGCACCCCTAGGCTTAGGCTAAGGCTAGTGCTCGCCTAGGCTAAGTCTAGGGCACCCCTAGGCTTAGGCTAGGACAGACCTAGGCTAAGGCTAGTGCTCGCCTAGGCTAAGTCTAGGGCACCCCTAGGCTTAGGCTAGGGCAGCCCAAGGCTTAGGCTAGGGCACCCCTAGGATTAGGCTAGGGCACCCCTAGGCTTAGGCTAGGGCACCCCTAGGCTTAGGCTAGGGCACCCCTAGGCTTAGGCTAGGGCACCCCTAGGCTAAGGCTAGGGCACCCCTAGGCTTAGGCTAGGGCACCCCTAGGCTTAGGCTAAGGCTAGGGCTCACCTAGCCTAAGGCAAGGGCTCACCTAGCCTAAGGCTAGGGCACGCCTAGGCTTAGACTAGGGCACCCCTAGGCTTAGGCTAGGGAACCCCTAGGCTTAGGCTACGGCACCCCTAGGCTTAGGCGAGGGCACGCCTAGGCTTAGGCTAGGGCACCCCTAGGCTTAGCCTCTGGCACCACTAGGCTTAGGCTAAGGCTAGGGCTCACCTAGCCTAAGGATAGGGCACCCCTAGGCTTAGTCCTGGGCACCCCTAGGCTTAGGCTAGAGAACCCCTAGCCTAAGGCTAGGGCACCCCTAGGCTTAGGCTAGGGCACCCCTAGGCTTAGGCTAGGGCACCCCTAGGCTTAGGCTTGGCACCCCTAGGCTTAGGCTTGGGCACCCGTATGCTAAGGCTTGGCACCCCTAGGCTTAGGCTTGGGCACCCTTAGGCTTAGGCTAAGGTTAGGGCTCGCCTATCCTAAGACAAGGGCACCCCTAGGCTTAGGCTAGGACAGACCTAGGCTTGGGCTAGGGCACCCGTATGCTAAGGCTTGGCACCCCTAGGCTTAGGCTTGGGCACCCCTAGGATTAGGCTAGGGCACCCCTAGGCTTAGGCTAGGGCACACCTAGGCTTAAGCTAGGGCACCCCTACGCTTAGGCTAGGGCACCCCTAGGATTAGGCTAAGGCTAGAGCTCGCCAACCTAAGGCTAGGGCACCCCTAGGCTTAGGCTAGGGCACCACTAGGCTTAGGCTTGGCACCCCTAGGCTTCGGCTAGGGCAGCCCTAGACTTAGGCTAAGGCTAGGGCTCGCCTAGCCTAAGGCTAGGGCACCTCTAGGCTTAGGCTAGGGCACCCCTAGGCTTAGGCTAGGGCACCACTAGGCTTAGGCTAGGGCACCCCTAGGCTTAGGCTAGTGCACCCCTAGGCTTAGGCTAAGGCTTGGGCTCGCCTAGCCTAAGGCTTGGGCACCCCTAGGCTTAGGCTAGGACAGACCTAGGCTTAGGCTAGGGCACCCCTAGGCTTAGGCTTGGCACCCCTAGACTTAGGCTTGGGCACCCCTAGGCTTAGGCTAGGGAAGCCCTAGGCTTAGGCTAAGGCTAGGGCTCGCCTAGCCTAAGGCTAGGGAACACCTAGGCTTAGGCTAGAGCACCCCTAGGCTTAGGATAGGGTAGCCCTAGGCTTAGGCTAGGGCACACATAGCCTTAGACTAGGTCACCCCTAGGCTTAGGCTAGGGCACCCCTAGGCTTAGGCTAAGGCTAGTGATCCCCTAGCCTAAGGCTAGGGCAGCCCTAGGCGTAGGCAAGGGCACCCCTAGGCTTAGGCTAGGGCACCCCTAGGCTTAGGCTTGGCACACCTAGGCTTAGGCTTGGGCACCCCTAGGCTTAGGCTAGGGCAGCCCTAGGCTTAGCCTAAGGCTAGCGAACCCCTAGGCTTAGGCTAGCGCACCCCTAGGCTTAGGCTAGGGCAGCCCTAGGCTTAGGCTAGAGCACCCATAGGCTTAGGCTAGGGCACCCCTAGGCTTAGGATAGGGCACCCCTGGCTTAGGCTAAGGCTAGGGCTCACCTAGCCTAAGGCTAGGGCACCCCTAGGCTTAGATTAGGGCACCCCTAGGCTTAGGCTAGAGAACTCCTAGCCTAAGGCTAGGGCACCCCTAGGCTTAGGCTAGGGCACCCCTAGGCTTAGGCTAGGGCACCCCTAGGCTTAGGCTTGGCACCCCTAGGCTTAGGCTTGGGCACCCGTATGCTAAGGCTTGGCACCCCTAGGCTTAGGCTTGGGCACCCTTAGGCTTAGGCTAAGGTTAGGGCTCGCCTATCCTAAGACAAGGGCACCCCTAGGCTTAGGCTAGGACAGACCGAGGCTTGGGCTAGGGCACCCGTATGCTAAGGCTTGGCACCCCTAGGCTTAGGCTTGGGCACCCCTAGGCTTAGGCTAGGGCACCCCTAGGCTTAGGCTAGGGCACACCTAGGCTTAAGCTAGGGCACCCCTACGCTTAGGCTAGGGCACCCCTAGGATTAGGCTAAGGCTAGAGCTCGCCAACCTAAGGCTAGGGCACCCCTAGGCTTAGGCTAGGGCACCACTAGGCTTAGGCTAGGGCACCCCTAGGCTTAGGCTAGGGCAGTCATAGGCTTAGGCTAAGGCTAGGGCTCCCCTCGCCTATGGTCTGGGCACCCCTAGGCTTAGATTAAGGCACCCCTAGGCTTAGGCTACGGCACGCCTAGGCTTAGGTTAGGGCAGCCCTAGGCTTAGGCTAAGGCTAGGGCTCCCCTAGCCTAAGGCAAGGGCACCCCTATGCTCAGGCTAGGACAGACCTAGGCTTAGTCTAGGGCACCCCTAGGCTTAGGCTTGGCACCCCTAGGCTTAGGCTTGCGCACCCCTAGGCTTAGGCAAGGGCAGCCCTAAGCTTAGGCTAGGGCACCCCTAGGCTTAGGCTAGGGCACCCCTAGTCTTAGGCTTGGCACCCCTAGGCTTAGGCTTGGGCACCCCTAGGCTTAGGCTAGGGCAGCCCTAGGCTAAGGCTAGGGCACCCCTAGGCTTAGGCTAGGGCACCCCTAGGCTTAGTATAAGGCTAGGGCTCAGCTAGCCTAAGGCTAGGGCACCCCTAGGCTTAGGCTAGGACAGACCTAGGCTTTGTCTAGGGCACCCCTAGGCTTAGGCTTGGCACCCCTAGGCTTAGGCTTGCGCACCCCTAGGCTTAGGCAAGGGTAGCCCTAGGCTTAGGCTAGGGCACCCCTAGGCTTAGGCTAGGGCACCCCTAGGCTTAGGCTTGGCACCGCTAGGCTTAGGCTTGGCACCCCTAGGCTTAGGCTTGCGCACCCCTAGGCTTAGGCAAGGGCAGCCCTAGGCTTAGACTAGGGCACCCCTAGGTTTAGGCTAGGGGTACCCTAGCCTAAGGCTAGGGCACCCCTAGGATTAGGCTAGGGCACCCCTAGGCTTAGGCTAGGGCACCCCTAGGCTTAGGCTAGGGCAGCCCTAGGCTTAGGCTAGGGCACCCCTAGGCTTAGACTAGGGCACCCCTAGGCTTAGGCTAGGGCAACCCTAGGCTTTGGCTAAAGCTAGGGCTCACCTAGCCTAAGGCTACGGCACCCCTAGGCTTAGACTAGGGCACCCCTAGGCTTAGACTATGGCACCCTTAGGCTTAGGCTAGGGCACCCCTAGGCTTAGGCTAAGGCTAGGGCTCGCCTAGCCTAAGGCTAGGGCACCCCTAGGCTTAGGCTAGGACTGACCTAGGCTTAGGCTAGGGCACCCCTAGGCTTAGGCTTGGCACACCTAGGCTTAGGCTTGGGCACCCCTGGTCTTAGGCTAGGGCAGTCCTAGACTTAGGCTAGGGCACCCCTAGGCTTAGGCCTGGGTACCCCTAGGCTTAGGCTAGGGCACCCCTAAGCTTAGGCTAGGGCACCCCTAGGCTTAAGCTAGGGCACCCCTAGACTTAGGCTAGGGCACCCCTAGGCTTAGGCTTGGCACCCCAAGGCTTAGGCTAGGGCAGCCCTATGCTTAGGCTAGGGCAGCCCTAGGCTTAGGCTAGGGCACCCTTAGGCTTAGACTAGGGCACCCCTAGGCTTAGGCTAGGGAAACCCTAGGCTTAGGCTAAAGCTAGGGCTCACCTAGCCTAAGGCTACGGCACCCCTAAGCTTAGACTAGGGCACCCCTAGGCTTAGACAAGGGCACCCTTAGGCTTAGGCTAGGGTACCCCTAAGCTTAGGCTAAGGCTAGGGCTCGCCTAGCATAAGGCTAGGGCACCCCTAGGCTTAGGCTAGGACAGACCTAGGCTTAGGCTAGGGCACCCCTAAGCTTAGGCTTGGCACCCCTAGGCTTAGGCTTGGGCACCCCTAGGCTTAGGCTAGGGCAGCCCTAGACTTAGGCTAGGGCACCCCTAGGCTTAGGCCTGGGCACCACTAGGCTTAGGCTAGGGCACCCCTAAGCTTAGGCTAGGGCACCCCTAGGCTTAAGCTAGGGCACCCCTAGGCTTAGGCTAAGGCTAGGGCTCGCGTAGCCTAAGGCTAGGGTACCCCTAGGCTTAGGATAGGACAGAATTAGGCTTAGGCTAGGGCACCCCTAGGGTTAGGCTTGGCACCCCTAGGCTTAGGCTTGGGCACCCCTAGGCTTAGGCAAGGGCAGCCCTAGGCTTAGGCTAGGGCACCCCTAGGCTTAGGCTTGGCACCCCTAGGCTTAGACTTGGGCACCCCTAGGTTTAGGCTAGGGCAGCCCTAGGCTTAGGCTAAGGCTAGGGCTCGCCTAGCCTAAGGCTAGGGCACCCCTAGGCTTAGGCTAGGACTGACCTAGGCTTAGGCCAGGGCACCCCTAGGCTTAGGCTTGGCACCCCTAGGCTTAGGCTTGGGCACCCCTGGTCTTAGGCTAGGGCAGCCCTAGACTTAGGCTAGGGCACCCCTAGGCTTAGGCCTGGGCACCCCTAGGCTTAGGCTAGGGCACCCCTAAGCTTAGGCTAGGGCACCCCTAGGCTTAAGCTAGGGCACCCCTAGGCTTAGGCTAGGGCACCCCTAGGCTTAGGCTTGGCACCCCTAGGCTTAGGCTAGGGCAGCCCTATGCTTAGGCTAGGGCAGCCCTAGGCTTAGGCTAGGGCACCCCTAGGCTTAGACTAGGGCACCCCTAGGCTTAGGCTAGGGAAACCCTAGGCTTAGGCTAAAGCTAGGGCTCACCTAGCCTAAGGCTACGGCACCCCTAAGCTTAGACTAGGGCACCCCTAGGCTTAGACAAGGGCACCCTTAGGCTTAGGCTAGGGCACCCCTAAGCTTAGGCTAAGGCTAGGGTCGCCTAGCATAAGGCTAGGGCACCCCTAGCCTTAGGCTAGGACAGACCTAGGCTTAGGCTAGGGCACCCCTAGGCTTAGGCTTGGCACCCCTAGGCTTAGGTTTGGGCACCCCTAGGCTTAGGCTAGGGCAGCCCTAGACTTAGTCTAGGGCACCCCTAGGCTTAGGCCTGGGCACCACTAGGCTTAGGCTAGGGCACCCCTAAGCTTAGGCTAGGGCACCCCTAGGCTTCAGCTAGGGCACCCCTAGGCTTAGGCTAAGGCTAGGGCTCGCGTAGCCTAAGGCTAGTATACCCCTAGGCTTAGGATAGGACAGAACTAGGCTTAGGCTAGGGCACCCCTAGGGTTAGGCTTGGCACCCCTAGGCTTAGGCTAGGGCACCCATAGTTTAGGCTAAGGCTAGGGCTCCCCTATCCTAAGGCTAGGGCACCCCTAGGCTTAAGCTAGGGCACCCCTAGGCTTAGGCTAGGGCTCCCCTAGGCTTAGGCTTGGCACCCCTAGGCTTAGGCTAGGGCAGCCCTATGCTTAGGCTAGGGCAGCCCTAGGCTTAGGCTAGGGCACCCCTAGGCTTAGACTAAAGCACCCCTAGGCTTAGGCTAGGGAAACCCTAGGCTTAGGCTAAAGCTAGGGCTCACCTAGCCTAAGGCTACGGCACCCCTAAGCTTAGACTAGGGCACCCCTAGGCTTAGACAAGGGCACCCTTAGGCTTAGGCTAGGGCACCCCTAAGCTTAGGCTAAGGCTAGGGTCGCCTAGCATAAGGCTAGGGCACCCCTAGCCTTAGGCTAGGACAGACCTAGGCTTAGGCTAGGGCACCCCTAGGCTTAGGCTTGGCACCCCTAGGCTTAGGTTTGGGCACCCCTAGGCTTAGGCTAGGGCAGCCCTAGACTTAGGCTAGGGCACCCCTAGGCTTAGGCCTGGGCACCACTAGGCTTAGGCTAGGGCACCCCTAAGCTTAGGCTAGGGCACCCCTAGGCTTCAGCTAGGGCACCCCTAGGCTTAGGCTAAGGCTAGGGCTCGCGTAGCCTAAGGCTAGTATACCCCTAGGCTTAGGATAGGACAGAACTAGGCTTAGGCTAGGGCACCCCTAGGGTTAGGCTTGGCACCCCTAGGCTTAGGCTTGGGCACCCCTAGGCTTAGGCAAGGGCAGCCCTAGGCTTAGGCTAGGGCACCCCTAGGCTTAGACTAGGGCACCCCTAGGCTTAGGCTAGGGCAACCCTAGGCTTAGGCTAAAGCTAGGGCTCACGTAGCCTAAGGCTATGGAACCCCTAGGCTTAGACTAGGGCACCCCTAGGCTTAGACTAGGTCACCCTTAGGCTTAGGCTTTGGCACCCCTAGGCTTAGGCTAAGGCTAGTGCTCGCCTAGGCTAAGTCTAGGGCACCCCTAGGCTTAGGCTAGGACAGACCTAGGCTAAGGCTAGTGCTCGCCTAGGCTAAGTCTAGGGCACCCCTAGGCTTAGGCTAGGGCAGCCCAAGGCTTAGGCTAGGGCACCCCTAGGCTTAGGCTAGGGCACCCCTAGGCTTAGGCTAGGGCACCCCTAGGCTTAGGCTAGGGCACCCCTAGGCTTAGGCTAGGGCACCCCTAGGCTAAGGCTAGGGCACCCCTAGGCTTAGGCTAAGGCTAGGGCCCACCTAGCCTAAGGCAAGGGCTCACCTAGCCTAAGGCTAGGGCACGCCTAGGCTTAGACTAGGGCACCCCTAGGCTTAGGCTAGGGAACCCCTAGGCTTAGGCTACGGCACCCCTAGGCTTAGGCGAGGGCACGCCTAGGCTTAGGCTAGGGCACCCCTAGGCTTAGCCTCTGGCACCACTAGGCTTAGGCTAAGGCTAGGGCTCACCTAGCCTAAGGATAGGGCACCCCTAGGCTTAGTCCTGGGCACCCCTAGGCTTAGGCTAGAGAACCCCTAGCCTAAGGCTAGGGCACCCCTAGGCTTAGGCTAGGGCACCCCTAGGCTTAGGCTAGGGCACCCCTAGGCTTAGGCTTGGCACCCCTAGGCTTAGGCTTGGGCACCCGTATGCTAAGGCTTGGCACCCCTAGGCTTAGGCTTGGGCACCCTTAGGCTTAGGCTAAGGTTAGGGCTCGCCTATCCTAAGACAAGGGCACCCCTAGGCTTAGGCTAGGACAGACCTAGGCTTGGGCTAGGGCACCCGTATGCTAAGGCTTGGCACCCCTAGGCTTAGGCTTGAGCACCCCTAGGCTTAGGCTAGGGCACCCCTAGGCTTAGGCTAGGGCACACCTAGGCTTAAGCTAGGGCACCCCTACGCTTAGGCTAGGGCACCCCTAGGATTAGGCTAAGGCTAGAGCTCGCCAACCTAAGGCTAGTGCACCCCTAGGCTTAGGCTAGGGCACCACTAGGCTTAGGCTTGGCACCCCTAGGCTTAGGCTTGGGCACCCCTAGGCTTCGGCTAGGGCAGCCCTAGACTTAGGCTAAGGCTAGGGCTCGCCTAGCCTAAGGCTAGGGCACCTCTAGGCTTAGGCTAGGGCACCCCTAGGCTTAGGCTAGGGCACCACTAGGCTTAGGCTAGGGCACCCCTAGGCTTAGGCTAGTGCACCCCTAGGCTTAGGCTAAGGCTAGGGCTCGCCTAGCCTAAGGCTTGGGCACCCCTAGGCTTAGGCTAGGACAGACCTAGGCTTAGGCTAGGGCACCCCTAGGCTTAGGCTTGGCACCCCTAGACTTAGGCTTGGGCACCCCTAGGCTTAGGCTAGGGAAGCCCTAGGCTTAGGCTAAGGCTAGGGCTCGCCTAGCCTAAGGCTAGGGAACACCTAGGCTTAGGCTAGAGCACCCCTAGGCTTAGGATAGAGTAGCCCTAGGCTTAGGCTAGGGCACACATAGCCTTAGACTAGGTCACCCCTAGGCTTAGGCTAGGGCACCCCTAGGCTTAGGCTAAGGCTAGTGATCCCCTAGCCTAAGGCTAGGGCAGCCCTAGGCGTAGGCAAGGGCACCCCTAGGCTTAGGCTAGGGCACCCCTAGGCTTAGGCTTGGCACACCTAGGCTTAGGCTTGGGCACCCCTAGGCTTAGGCTAGGGCAGCCCTAGGCTTAGCCTAAGGCTAGCGAACCCCTAGGCTTAGGCTAGCGCACCCCTAGGCTTAGGCTAGGGCAGCCCTAGGCTTAGGCTAGAGCACCCATAGGCTTAGGCTAGGGCACCCCTAGGCTTAGGATAGGGCACCCCTGGCTTAGGCTAAGGCTAGGGCTCACCTAGCCTAAGGCTAGGGCACCCCTAGGCTTAGGCTAGAGAACCCCTAGCCTAAGGCTAGGGCACCCCTAGGCTTAGGCTAGGGCACCCCTAGGCTTAGGCTAGTGCACCCCTAGGCTTAGGCTAAGGCTAGGGCTGGCCTATCCTAAGGCTAAGGCACCCCTAATCTTAGGCTAGGACAGACCTAGGCTTAGGCTAGGGCACCCCTAGGCTAAGGCTTGGCACCCCTAGGCTTAGGCTTGGGCACCCCTAGGTTTAGGCTACGGCAGCACTAGGCTTAGGCTAAGGCTAGGGCTCGCCTAGCCTAAGGCTAGGGCACACCTAGGCTTAGACTAGGGTAACCCTAGGCTTAGGCTAGGGCACCCCTAGGCTTAGGCTAGGGCACCCCTAGGCTTAGGCTAATGCTAGAGCTCGCCTAGCCTAAGGCTAGGGCACCCCTAGGCTTAGGCTAGGGCACCCCTAGGCTTAGGCTAGGGCACCCCTAGGCTTAGGGTTGACACCCCTAGGCTTAGGCTTGGGCACCACTAGGCTTAGGCTGGGGCACCCCCAAGGCTTACGCTAAGGCTAGGGCTTGCCTAGCCTAAGGCTAATGCAGCCCTAGGCTTAGGCTAGGGCGCCCCTAGGCTTAGGCTAGGGCACCCCTAGTCTTAAGCTAGGGCACCCCTAGGCTTAGGCTAGGGCACCCCTAGGCTTAGGCTAAGGCTAGGGCTCGCCTAGCCTAAGGCTAGGGCACCCCTAGGCTTAGGCTAGGACAGACCTAGGCTTAGGCTAGGGCACCCCTAGGCTTAGGCTTGGCACCCCTAGACTTAGGCTTGGGCACCCCTAGGCTTAGGTTAGGGCAGCCCAAGGCTTAGGCTAAGGCTAGGGCTCGCTTAGCCTAAGGCTAGCGCACACCTAGGCTTAGGCTAGAGCACCCCTAGGCTTAGGCTAGGGTAGCCCTAGGCTTAGGCCAGGGCATCCATAGGCTTAGGCTAGGGCACCCCTAGGCTTAGGCTAGGGCACCCCTAGGTTTAGGCCAGGGTACCCCTAGCCTTAGGTTTGGCACCCTTAGGCTTAGGCTTGGGCACCCCTAGGCTTAGGCTAGGGCAGCCCTAGGCTTAGGCTAAGGCTAGGGCTCGCCTAGCCTAAGGCTAGGGCACCCCTAGGCTTAGGCTAGGGCAACCCTATGCTTAGGCTAGGGCAGCCCTAGGCTTAGGCTAGAGCACCCATAGACTTAGGCTAGGGCACCCTAGGCTTAGGATAGGGCACCCCTAGTATTAGGCTAAGGCTAGGGCTCACCTAGTCTAAGGCTAGGGCACCCCTAGGCTTAGACTAGGGCACTCCTAGGCTTAGGATAGGGAACCCCTAGCCTAAGGCTAGGGCATCCCTAGGCTTAGGCTAGGGCACCCCTGGTCTTAGGCTAGGGAAGCCTTGGCTTAGGCTAGGGCAACCCTAGGCTTAGGCTAAAGCTAGGGCTCACCTAGCCTAAGGCTACGGCACCCCTAGGCTTAGATTAGGGCACCCCTAGGCTTACACTAGGGCACCCCTAGGCTTAGACTAGGGCATCCCTAGGCTTAGGCTAAGGCTAGGACTCGCCTAGCCTAAGGCTAGGGCACCCCTAGGCTTAGGCTAGGACAGACCTAGTCTTAGGCTAGGGCACCCCTAGGCTTAGACTTGGTACCCGTAGGCTTAGGCTTGGGCACCCATAGGCTTAGGCTAGGGCAGCCCTAGACTTAGGCTAGGGCACCCCTAGGCTTAGGCCTTGGCACCCCTAGGTTTAGGCTAGGGCACCCCTAAGCTTAGGCTAGGGAACCCCTAGGCTTAGGATAGGGCACCCCTAGGCTTAGGCTAAGGCTAGGGCTCACCTAGCCTAAGGCTAGGGTACCCCTAGGCTTAGGCTAGTACAGACTTAGGCTTAGGCTAGGGCACCCCTAGGCTTAGGCTTGGCACCCCTAGCCTTAGGCTTGGGCACCCCTAGTCTTAGGCAAGGGCAGCCCTAGGCTTAGGCTTGGCACTCCTAGACTTAGGCTTGGGCACCCCTAGGCTTAGGCTAGGGCAGCCCTAGGCTTAGGCTAAGGCTAGGGCTCGACTAGCCTAAGGCAAGGGCAACCCTAGGCTTAGGCTAGGGCACCCCTAGGCTTTGGCTAGGGCAGCCCAAGGCTTAGGCTAGGGCACCCCTAGGCTTAGGCTAGGGCACCCCTAGGCTTAGGCTAGGGCACCCCTAAGCTTAGGCTAGGGCAGCCCAAGGCTTAGGCTAGGGCACCCCTAGGCTTAGGCTAGGGCAGCCCAAGGCTTAGGCTAGGGCATCCATATGCTTAGGCTAGGGCACCCCTAGGCTTAGTCTAGGCACCCCTAGGCTTAGGCTTCCACCCCTAGGCTTAGGCTTGGGCACCCTAGGCTTAGGCTAGGGCACCCCTAGGCTTACGCTAGGGCACCCCTAGGCTTAGGCTAGGGCAACCCTAGGCTTACGCTAAGGCTAGGGCTCACCTAGCCTAAGGCTAGGGCACCCCTAGGCTTAGACTGGGGCACCCCTAGGCTTAGGCTAGGGCACCACTAGGCTTAGGCTAGGGCACCCCTAGGCTTAGGCTAGGGCACCCCTATGCTTAGGCTAGTGCACCCCTTGGCTTAGGCTAAGGCTAGGGCTCGCCTATCCTAAGGCAAGGGCACCCCTAGGCTTAGGCTAGGTCACCCCTAGGCTTAGGCTTGGCACCCCTAGGCTTAGGCTAGGGCAGCCCAAGGCTTAGGCTAACGCTAGGGCTCGCCTAGCCTAAGGCTAGGGCACCTCTAGGCTTAGGCTAGGGCACCCCTAGGCTTAGGCTAGGGCACCCCTAGGCTTAGGCTAGGGCAGCCCAAGGCTTAGGCTAGGGCACCCCTAGGCTTAGGCTAGGGCAGCCCAAGGCTTAGGCTAGGGCACCCCTAGGCTTAGGCTAGGGCACCCCTAGGCTTAGTCTAGGGCACCCCTAGGCTTAGGCTTGGCACCCCTAGGCTTAGGCTTGGGCACCCTAGGCTTAGGCTAGGGCACCCCTAGGCTTACGCTAGGGCACCCCTAGGCTTACGCTAAGGCTAGGGCTCACCTAGCCTAAGGCTAGGGCACCCCTAGGCTTAGACTGGGGCACCCCTAGGCTTAGGCTAGGGCACCACTAGGCTTAGGCTAGGGCACCCCTAGGCTTAGGTTAGGGCACCCCTAGGCTTAGGCTAGTGCACCCCTTGGCTTAGGCTAAGGCTAGGGCTCGCCTAGCCTAAGGCTAGGGCACCCCTAGGCTTAGGCTAGGACAGACCTAGGCTTAGGCTAGGGCACTCCTAGGCTTAGGCTAGGCACCCCTAGACTTAGGCTAGGGAAGCCCTAGGCTTAGGCTAAGGCTAGGGCTCGCCTAGCCTAAGGCTAGGGAACACCTAGGCTTAGGCTAGACCACCCCTAGGCTTAGGATAGGGTAGCCCTAGGCTTAGGCTAGGGCACACATAGCCTTAGGCTAGGGCACCCCTAGGCTTAGGCTAGGGCACCCCTAGGCTTAGGCTAAGGCTAGTGATCCCCTAGCCTAAGGCTAGGGCAGCTCTAGGCATAGGCAAGGGCACCCCTAGGCTTAGGCTAGGGCACCCCTAGGCTTAGGCTTGGCACACCTAGGCTTAGGCTTGGGCACCCCTAGGCTTAGGCTAGGGCAGCCCTAGGCTTAGCCTAAGGCTAGGGAACCCCTAGGCTTAGGCTAGCGCACCCCTAGGCTTAGGCTAGGGCAGCCCAAGGCTTAGGCTAGAGCACCCATAGGCTTAGGCTAGGGCACCCCTAGGCTTAGGATAGGGCACCCCTAGGCTTAGGCTAAGGCTAGGGCTCACCTAGCCTAAGGCTAGGGCACCCCTAGGCTTAGATTAGGGCACCCCTAGGCTTAGGCTAGAGAACCCCTAGCCTAAGGCTAGGGCACCCCTAGGCTTAGGCTAGGGCACCCCTAGGCTTAGGCTAGTGCACCCCTAGGCTTAGGCTAAAGCTAGGGCTGGCCTATCCTAAGGCTAAGGCACCCCTAATCTTAGGCTAGGACAGACCTAGGCTTAGGCTAGGGCACCCCTAGGCTAAGGCTTGGCACCCCTAGGCTTAGGCTTGGGCACCCCTAGGCTTAGGCTACGGCAGCACTAGGCTTAGGCTAAGGCTAGGGCTCGCCTAGCCTAAGGCTAGGGCACACCTAGGCTTAGACTAGGGTACCCCTAGGCTTAGGCTAGGGCACCCCTAGGCTTAGGCTAGGGCACCCCTAGGCTTAGGCTAATGCTAGAGCTCGCCTAGCCTATGGCTAGGGCACCCCTAGGCTTAGGCTAGGGCACCCCTAGGCTTAGGCTTGGGCACCACTAGGCTTAGGCTGGGGCACCCCTAGGCTTAGGCTAAGGCTAGGGCTTGCCTAGCCTAAGGCTAATACACCCCTAGGCTTAGGCTAGGGCACCCTTAGGCTTAGGCTAGGGCACCCCTAATCTTAAGCTAGGGCACCCCTAGGCTTAGGCTAGGGCACCCCTAGGCTTAGGCTAAGGCTAGGGCTCGCCTAGCCTAAGGCTAGGGCACCCCTAGGCTTAGGCTAGGACAGACCTAGGCTTAGGCTAGGGCACCCCTAGACTTAGGCTTGGGCACCCCTAGGCTTAGGTTAGGGCAGCCCAAGGCTTAGGCTAAGGCTAGGGCTCGCTTAGCCTAAGGCGAGCGCACACCTAGGCTTAGGCTAGAGCACCCCTAGGCTTAGGCTAGGGTAGCCCTAGGCTTAGGCCAGGGCATCAATAGGCTTAGGCTAGGGCACCCCTAGGCTTACTCTAAGGCTAGTGATCCCCTAGCCTAAGCCTAGGGCACCCCTAGGCTTAGGCTAGGGCACCCCTAGGTTTAGGCTAGGGTACCCCTAGCCTTAGGTTTGGCACCCTTAGGCTTATGCTTGGGCACCCCTAGGCTTAGGCTAGGGCAGCCCTAGGCTTAGGCTAAGGCTAGGGCTCGCCTAGCCTAAGGCTAGGGCACCCCTAGGCTTAGGCTAGGGCAACCCTATGCTTAGGCTAGGGCAGCCCTAGGCTTAGGCTAGAACACCCATAGACTTAGGCTAGGGCACCCTAGGCTTAGGATAGGGCACCCCTAGGATTAGGCTAAGGCTAGGGCTCACCTAGTCTAAGGCTAGGGCACCCCTAGGCTTAGACTAGGGCACCCCTAGGCTTAGGATAGGGAACCCCTAGCCTAAGGCTAGGGCACCCCTAGGCTTAGGCTAGGGCACCCCTGGTCTTAGGCTAGGGAAGCCTTGGCTTAGGCTAGGGCAACCCTAGGCTTAGGCTAAAGCTAGGGCTCACCTAGCCTAAGGCTACGGCACCCCTAGGCTTAGATTAGGGCACCCCTAGGCTTACACTAGGGCACCCCTAGGCTTAGACTAGGGCATCCCTAGGCTTAGGCTAAGGCTAGGGCTCGCCTAGCCTAAGGCTAGGGCACCCCTAGGCTTAGGCTAGGACAGACCTAGTCTTAGGCTAGGGCACCCCTAGGCTTAGGCTTGGTACCCGTAGGCTTAGGCTTGGGCACCCATAGGCTTAGGCTAGGGCAGCCCTAGACTTAGGCTAGGGCACCCCTAGGCTTAGGCCTGGGCACCCCTAGGCTTAGGCTAGGGCACCCCTAAGCTTAGGCTAGGGAACCCCTAGGCTTAGGATAGGGCACCCCTAGATTTAGGCTAAGGCTAGGGCTCACCTAGCCTAAGGCTAGGGTACTCCTAGGCTTAGGCTAGTACAGACTTAGGCTTAGGCTAGGGCACCCCTAGGCTTAGGCTTGGCACCCCTAGCCTTAGGCTTGGGCAACCCTTGTCTTAGGCAAGGGCAGCCCTAGGCTTAGGCTTTGCACTCCTAGACTTAGGCTTGGGCACCCCTAGGCTTAGGCTAGGGCAGCCCTAGGCTTAGGCTAAGGCTAGGGCTCGCCTAGCCTAAGGCAAGGGCAACCCTAGGCTTAGGCTAGGGCAGCCCAAGGCTTAGGCTAGGGCACCCCTAGGCTTAGGCTAGGGCACCCCTAGGCTTAGGCTAGGGCACCCCTAGGCTTAGGCTAGGGCAGCCCAAGGCTTAGGCTAGGGCACCCCTAGGCTTAGGCTAGGGCAGCCCAAGGCTTAGGCTAGGGCACCCCTAGGCTTAGGCTAGGGCACCCCTAGGCTTAGTCTAGGGCACCCCTAGGCTTAGGCTTGGCACCCTAGGCTTAGGCTTGGGCACCCTAGGCTTAGGCTAGGGCACCCCTAGGCTTACGCTAGGGCAGCCCTAGGCTTAGGCTAAGGCTTGGGCTCGCCTAGCTTAAGGCAAGGGCACCCCTAGGCTTAGGCTAGGGCACCCCTAGGCTTAGGCTAGGGCAGCCCAAGGCTTAGGCTAGGGCACCCCTAGGCTAAGGCTTGGCACACCTAGGCTTAGGCTTGGGCATCCCTAGGCTTAGGCTAGGGCACCCCTAGGCTTAGGCTAGGGCACCCCTAGGCTTACGCTAAGGCTAGGGCTCACCTAGCCTAAGGCTAGGGCACCCCTAGGCTTAGACTAGGGCACCCCTAGGCTTAGGCTAGGGCACCCCTAGGCTTAGGCTAGGGCACCCCTAGGCTTAGGCTAGGGCACCCCTAGGCTTAGGCTAGTGCACCCCTTGGCTTAGGCTAAGGCTAGGGCTCGCCTATCCTAAGGCAAGGGCACCCCTAGGCTTAGGCTAGGACAGACCTAGGCTTGGACTAGAGCACCCCTAGGCTAAGGCTTGGCACCCCTAGGCTTAGGCTTGGGCATCCCTAGGCTTAGGCTAGGGCACCCCTAGGCTTAGGCTAGGTCACACCTAGGCTTAGGCTTGGCACCCCTAGGCTTAGACTAGGGCACCCCTAGGCTTAGGCTAGGGCAACCCTAGGCTTAGGCTAAAGCTAGGGCTCACCTAGCCTAAGGCTACGGCACGCCTAGGCTTAGACTAGGGCACCCCTTGGCTTAGACTAGGGCACCCCTAGGTTTAGACTAGGTCACCCTTAGGCTTAGGCTAGGGCACCCCTAGGCTTAGGCTAAGGCTAGGGCTCGCCTAGCCTAAGTCTAGGGCACCCCTAGGCTTAGGCTCGGACAGACCTAAGCTTAGGCTAGGGCACCCCTAGGGTTAGGCTTGGCACCCCTAGGCTTAGGCTTGGGCACCCCTAGGCTTAGGCAAGGGTAGCCCTAGGCTTAGGCTAGGGCACCCCTAGGCTTAGGCTTGGCACCCCGAGGCTTAGACTTGGGCACCCCTAGGCTTAGGCTAGGGCAGCCCTAGGCTTAGGCTAAGGCTAGAGCTCGCCTAGCCTAAGGCTACGGCACGCCTAGGCTTAGACTAGGGCACCCCTTGGCTTAGACTAGGGCACCCCTAGGTTTAGACTAGGTCACCCTTAGGCTTAGGCTAGGGTACCCCTAGGCTTAGGCTAGTAAAGACTTAGGCTTATGCTAGGGCACCCCTAGGCTTAGGCTTGGCACCCCTAGCCTTAGGCTTGGGCACCCCTAGTCTTAGGCAAGGGCAGCCCTAGGTTTAGGCTTGGCACTCCTAGACTTAGGCTTGGGCACCCCTAGGCTTAGGCTAGGGCAGCCCTAGGCTTATGCTAAGGCTAGGGCTCGCCTAGCCTAAGGCAAGGGCAACCCTAGGCTTAGGCTAGGGCAGCCCAAGGCTTAGGCTAGGGCACCCCTAGGCTTAGGCTAGGGCACCCCTAGGCTTAAGCTAGGGCACCCCTAGGCTTAGGCTAGGGCAGCCCAAGGCTTAGGCTAGGGCACCCCTAGGCTTAGGCTAGGGCAGCCCAAGGCTTAGGCTAGGGCACCCCTAGGCTTAGGCTAGGGCACCCCTAGGCTTAGTCTAGGGCACCCCTAGGCTTAGGCTTGGCACCCCTAGGCTTAGGCTTGGGCACCCTAGGCTTAGGCTAGGGCACCCCTAGGCTTACGCTAGGGCAGCCCTAGGCTTAGGCTAAGGCTTGGGCTCGCCTAGCTTAAGGCAAGGGCACCCCTAGGCTTAGGCTAGGGCACCCCTAGGCTTAGGCTAGGGCAGCCCAAGGCTTAGGCTAGGGCACCCCTAGGCTAAGGCTTGGCACCCCTAGGCTTAGGCTTGGGCATCCCTAGGCTTACGCTAAGGCTAGGGCTCACCTAGCCTAAGGCTAGGGCACCCCTAGGCTTAGACTAGGGCACCCCTAGGCTTAGGCTAGGGCACCCCTAGGCTTAGGCTAGGGCACCCCTAGGCTTAGGCTAGGGCACCCCTAGGCTTAGGCTAGTGCACCCCTTGGCTTAGGCTAAGGCTAGGGCTCGCCTATCCTAAGGCAAGGGCACCCCTAGGCTTAGGCTAGGACAGACCTAGGCTTGGGCTAGGGCACCCCTAGGCTAAGGCTTGGCACCCCTAGGCTTAGGCTTGGGCATCCCTAGGCTTAGGCTAGGGCACCCCTAGGCTTAGGCTAGGTCACCCCTAGGCTTAGGCTTGGCACCCCTAGGCTTAGGCTAGGGCAGCCCAAGGCTTAGGCTAAGGCTAGAGCTCGCCTAGCCTAAGGCTAGGGCACCCCTAGGCTTAGACTAGGGCACCCCTAGGCTTAGGCTAGGGCAACCCTAGGCTTAGGCTAAAGCTAGGGTCACCTAGCCTAAGGCTACGGCACGCCTAGGCTTAGACTAGGGCACCCCTTGGCTTAGACTAGGGCACCCCTAGGTTTAGACTAGGTCACCCTTAGGCTTAGGCTAGGGCACCCCTAGGCTTAGGCTAAGGCTAGGGCTCGCCTAGCCTAAGTCAGGGCACCCCTAGGCTTAGGCTCGGACAGACCTAAGCTTAGGCTAGGGCACCCCTAGGGTTAGGCTTGGCACCCCTAGGCTTAGGCTTGGGCACCCCTAGGCTTAGGCAAGGGTAGCCCTAGGCTTAGGCTAGGGCACCCCTAGGCTTAGGCTTGGCACCCCGAGGCTTAGACTTGGGCATCCCTAGGCTTAGGCTAGGGCAGCCCTAGGCTTAGGCTAAGGCTAGGGCTCACCTAGCCTAAGGCTAGGGCAGCCCTAGGCTTAGGCTAGGGCACCCCTAGGCTTAGGCTAGGGTATCCCAAGGCTTAGGCTAGGGCACCCCTAGGCTAAGTAGAGGTCACGCCTAGGCTTAGGCTAGGACACCCCTAGGCTTACGCTATGGCACCCCAAGGCTTAGGCTAAGGCACCCCTAGGCTTACGCTAAGGTTAGGGCTCCTCTAGCCTAAGGCTAGGGCACCTCTAGGCTTAGGCTAGGGCACCCCTAGGCTTAGGCTAGGGCACCCCTAGGCTTAGGCTAAGGCTAGGGATCACCTAGCCTAAGGCTAGGGCACCCCTAGGCTTAGACTAGGGCACCCCTAGGATTAGGCTAGGGAACCCCTAGCCTAAGGCTAGGGCACCCCTAGGATTAGGCTAGGGCACCCCTAGGATTAGGCTAGGGCACCCCTAGGCTTAGGCTAGGGCAGCCCTAGGCTTCGGCTAGGACACCCCTAGGCTTAGACTAGGGCACCCCTAGGCTTAGGCTAGGGCACCCCTAGGCTTAGACTAGGGCAACCCTAGGCTTAGGCTAAAGCTAGGGCTCACGTAGCCTAAGGCTACGGCACCCCTAGGCTTAGACTAGGGCACCCCTAGGCTTAGACTAGGGCACCCTTAGGCTTAGGCTAGGGCACCCCTAGGCTTAGGCTAAGGCTAGGGCTCACCTAGCCTAAGTATAGGGCACCCCTAGGCTTAGGCTAGGACAGACATAGGCTTAGGCTAGGGCACCCATAGGTTTAGGCTTGGCACCCCTAGGCTTAGGCTTGGGCACCCCTAGGCTTAGGCAAAGGCAGCCCTAGGCTTAGGCTAGGGCACCCCTAGGCATAGGCTAGGGCACCCATAGGCTAAGGCTTGGCACCCCTAGGGTTAGTCTTGGGCACCCCTAGGCTTAGGCTAGGGCAGCCCTAGGCTTAGGCTAAGGCTAGGGCTCGCCTAGCCTAAGGCTAGGGCAGCCCTAGGCTTAGGCTAGGGCACCCCTAAGCTTAGGCTAGGGCAGCCCAAGGCTTAGGCTAGGGCACCCCTAGGCTTAGGCTATGGCACCCCTAGGCTTAGGCTAGGGCACCCCTAGGCTTAGGCTAGGGCACCCCTAGGCTTAGGCTAGGGCACCCCTAGGCTAAGGATAGGGCACCCCTAGGCTTAGCCTAAGGCTAGGGCATGCCTAGGCTTAGACTAGGGCACCCCTAGGCTTAGGCTAGGGAACCCCTAGGCTTAGGCTAGGGCACCCCTAGGCTTAGGCTAGGACACGCCTAGGCTTAGGCTAGGGCACCCCTAAGCTTAGCCTCTGGCACCCCTAGGCTTAGGCTAAGGCTAGGGCTCACCTAGCCTAAGGATAGGGCACCCCTAGGCTTAGTCCTGGGCACCCCGAGGCTTAGGCTAGAGAACCCCTAGCCTAAGGCTAGGGCACCCCTAGGCTTAGGCTAGGGCACCCCTAGGCTTAGGCTAGTGCACCGCTAGGCTTAGGCTAAGGTTAGGGCTCGCCTGTCCTAAGGCAAGAGCACCCCTAGGCTTAGGCTAGGACAGACCTCGGCTTGGGCTAGGGCACCCGTATGCTAAGGCTTGGCACCCCTAGGCTTAGGCTTGGGAACCCCTAGGCTTAGGCTAGGGCAGCACTCGGCTTACGCTAAGGCTAGGGCTCGCCTAGCCTAAGGCTAGGGCACCCCTAGGCTTAGGCTAGGGCACCCCTAGGATTAGGCTAAGGCTAGAGCTCGCCAACCTAAGGCTAGGGCACCCCTAGGCTTAGGCTAGGGCACCCCTAAGCTTAGGCTAGGGCACCCCTAGGCTTAGGCTTGGCACCCCTAGGCTTAGGCTTGGGCACCCCTAGGCTTCGGCTAGGGCAGCCCTAGGCTTAGGCTAAGGCTAGGGCTCGCCTAGCCTAAGGCTAGGGCACCTCTAGGCTTAGGCTAGGGCACCCCTAGGCTTAGGCTAGGGCACCCCTAGGCTTAGGCTAGGGCACCCCTAGGCTTAGGCTAGGGCACCCCTAGGCTTAGGCTAGTGCACCCCTAGGCTTAGGCTAAGGCTAGGGCTCGCCTAGCCTAAGGCTAGGGCACCCCTAGGCTTAGGCTAGGACAGACCTAGGCTTAGGCTAGGGCACCCTAGGCTTAGGCTTGGCACCCCTAGACTTAGGCTTGGGCACCCCTAGTCTTAGGCTAGGGAAGCCCTAGGCTTAGGCTAAGGCTAGGGCTCGCCTAGCCTAAGGCTAGGGCACACCTAGGCTTAGGCTAGAGCACCCCTAGGCTTAGGATAGGGTAGCCCTAGGCTTAGGCTAGGGCACACATAGCCTTAGGCTAGGGCACCCCTAGGCTTAGGCTAGTGCACTCCTAGGCTTAGGCTAAGGCTAGTGATCCCCTAGCCTAAGGTTAGGGCAGCCCTAGGCGTAGGCAAGGGCACCCCTAGGCTTAGGCTAGGGCACCCCTAGGCTTAGGCTTGGCACACCTAGGCTTAGGCTTGGGCACCCCTAGGCTTAGGCTAGGGCACCCCTAGGCTTAGGGTTGACACCCCTAGGCTTAGGCTTGGGCACCACTAGGCTTAGGCTGGGGCACCCCTAGGCTTAGGCTAAGGCTAGGGCTTGCCTAGCCTAAGGCTAGTGCAGCCCTAGGCTTAGGCTAGGGCACCCCTAGGCTCAGGCTAGGGCACCCCTAGTCTTAAGCTAGGGAACCCCTAGGCTTAGGCTAGGGCACCCCTAAGCCTAGGCTAAGGCTAGGGCTCGCCTAGCCTAAGGCTAGGGCACCCCTAGGCTTAGGCTAGGACAGACCTAGGCGAAGGCTAGGGCACCCCTAGGCTTAGGCTTGGCACCCCTAGACTTAGGCTTGGGCACCCCTAGGCTTAGGCTAGGGCAGCCCAAGGCTTAGGCTAAGGCTAGGGCTCGCTTAGCCTAAGGCTAGTGCACACCTAGTCTTAGGCTAGAGCACCCCTAGGCTTAGGCTAGGGCACCCCTGGTCTTAGGCTAGGGAAGCCCTAGGCTTAGGCTAGGGCACCCCTAGGCTTAGGCTAGGGCAGCCCTAGGCTTAGGCTAGGGCAGCCCTATGCTTAGGCTAGGGTACCCCTAGGCTTAGGCTAGGGCACCCTTAGGCTTCGGCTAGGGCAACCCTAGGTTTAGGCTAAAGCTAGGGCTCACCTAGCCTAAGGCTACGGCACCCAAGGCTTAGACTAGGGCACCCCTAGTCTTAGACTAGGGCCCCCCTAGTCTTAGGCTAGGGCACCCCTAGGCTTAGGCTAGGGCACCCCTCGGCTTAGGCTAGGGTACCCCTAGGCTTAGGCTAGAGCACCCATAGACTTAGGCTAGGGCACCCCTAGGCTTAGGATAGGGCACCCCTAGGATTAGGCTAAGGCTAGGGCTCACCTAGTCTAAGGCTAGGGCACCCCTAGGCTTAGACTAGGGCACCCCTAGGCTTAGGCTAGGGCACCCCTGGTCTTAGGCTAGGGAAGCCCTAGGCTTAGGCTAGGGCACCCCTAGGCTTAGGCTAGGGAAGCCCTAGGCTTAGGCTAGGGCAGCCCTATGCTTAGGCTAGGGTACCCCTAGGCTTAGGCTAGGGCACCCTTAGGCTTCGGCTAGGGCAACCCTAGGTTTAGGCTAAAGCTAGGGCTCACCTAGCCTAAGGCTATGGCACCCAAGGCTTAGACTAGGGCACCCCTAGTCTTAGACTAGGGCCCCCCTAGTCTTAGGCTAGGGCACCCCTAGGCTTAGGCTAAGGCTAGGGCTCGCCTAGCCTAAGGCTTGGGCACCCCTATGCTTAGGCTAGGACAGACCTAGGCTTAGGCATGGGCACCCCTAGGCTTAGGCTTGGCACCCGTAGGCTTAGGCTTCGGCACCCATAGGCTTAGGCTAGGGCAGCCCTAGACTTAGGCTAGGGCACCCCTAGGCTTAGGCCTGGGCAACCCTAGGCTTTGGATAGGGCACCCCTAAGCTTAGGCTAGGGAACCCCTAGGCTTAAGCTAGGGCACCACTAGGCTTAGGCTAAGGCTAGGGCTCACCTAGCCTAAGGCTAGGGTACCCCTAGGCTTAGGCTAGTACAGACTTAGGCTTAGGCTAGGGCACCCCTAGGCTTAGGCTTGGCACCCCTAGCCTTAGGCTTGGGCACCCCTAGTCTTAGGCAAGAGCAGCCCTAGGCTTAGGCTTGGCACTCCTAGACTTAGGCTTGGGAACCCCTAGGCTTAGGCTAGGGCAGCCCTAGGCTTAGGCTAAGGCTAGGGCTCGCCTAGCCTAAGGCAAGGGCAGCCCTAGGCTTAGGCTTGGCACTCCTAAACTTAGGCTAGGGCAGCCCAAGGCTTAGGCTAGGGTAGCCCTAGGCTTAGGCTAGGGCACCCCTAGGCTTAGGCTAGGGTACCCCTAGGCTTAGGCAAGGGCAGCCCAAGGCTTAGGCTAGGGCACCCCTAGGCTTAGGCTAGGGCAGCCCAAGGCTTAGGCTAGGGCACCCCTAGGCTTAGGCTAGGGCACCCCTAGGCTTAGTCTAGGGCACCCCTAGTCTTAGGCTTGGCACCCCTAGGCTTAGGCTTGGGCACCCTAGGCTTAGGCTAGGGCACCCCTAGGCTTAGGCTAGGGCAGCCCTAGGCTTAGGGTAAGGCATGGGATCGCCTAGCCTAAGGCAAGGGCACCCCTAGGCTTAGGCTAGGGCACCCCTAGGCTTAGGCTAGGGCAGCCCAAGGCTTAGGCTAGGGCACCCCTAGGCTAAGGCTTGGCACCCCTAGGCTTAGGCTTGGCCATCCCTAGGCTTAGGCTAGGGCACCCCTAGGCTTAGGCTAGGGCACCCCAAGGCTTACGCTAAGGCTAGGGCTCACCTAGCCTAAGGCTAGGGCTCACCTAGCCTAAGGCTAGGGCACCCCTAGGCTTAGACTAGGGCACCCCTAGGCTTAGTCTAGGGCACCACTAGGCTTAGGCTAGGGCATCCATAGGCTTAGGCTAGGGCACCCCTAGGCTTAGGCTAGGGCACCCCTAGGCTTAGGCTAGTGCACCCCTTGGCATAGGCTAAGGCTAGGGCTCGCCTATCCTAAGGCAAGGGCACCCCTAGGCTTCGGCTAGGACAGACCTAGGCTTGGGCTAGGGCACCACTAGGCTAAGGCTTGGCACCCCTAGGCTTAGGCTTGGGCATCCCTAGGCTTAGGCTAAGGCTAGGGCTCGCCTATCGTAAGGCTAAGGCACCCCTAGTCTTAGGCTAGGACAGACCTAGGCTTAGGCTAGGGCACCCCTAGGCTAAGGCTTGGCACCCCTAGGCTTAGGCTTGGGCACCCCTAGGCTTAGGCTAGGGCAGCAATAGGCTTAGGCTAAGGCTAGGGCTCGCCTAGCCTAAAGCTAGGGCACACCTAGGCTTAGATTAGGGCACCCTAGGCTTAGGCTAGGGCACCCCTAGGCTTAGGCTAAGGATAGGGCTTGCCTAGCCTAAGGCTAGTGCAGCCCTAGGCTTAGGCTAGGGCACCCCTAGGCTTAGGCTAGGGCACCCCTAGGCTTAGGCTAAGGCTAGGGCTCGCCTAGCCTAAGGCTAGGGCACCCCTAGGCTTAGGCTAGGACAGACCTAGGCTTAGGCTAGGGCACCCCTAGGCTTAGGCTTGGCACCCCTAGACTTAGGCTGGGGCACCCCTAGGCTTAGGCTAGGGCAGCCCAAGGCTTAGGCTAAGGCTAGGGCTCGCTTAGCCTAAGGCTAGTGCACACCTAGGCTTAGGCTAGAGCACCCCTAGGCTTAGGCTAGGGTAGCCCTAGGCTTAGGCTAGGGCACCCATAGGCTTAGGCTAGGGCACCCCTAGGCTTAGGCTAGGGCACCCCTAGGCTTACTCTAAGGCTAGTGATCCCCTAGCCTAAGCCTAGGGCACCCCTAGGCTTAGGCTAGGGCACCCCTAGGCTTAGGCTAGGGTACCCCTAGGCTTAGGCTTGGCACCCTTAGCCTTAGGCTTGGGCACCCCTAGGCTTAGGTTAGGGCAGCCCTAGGCTTAGGCTATGGCTAGGGCTCGCCTAGTCTAAAGGTAGGGAACCCCTAGGCTTAGGCTAGGGCACCCCTAGGCTTAGGCTAGGGCAGCCCAAGGCTTAGGCTAGAACAGCCCAAGGCTTATGCTAGGGCAGCCCAAGGCTTAGGCTAGGGCACCCCTAGGCTTAGGCTAGGGCAGCCCAAGGCTTAGGCTAGGGCACCCCTAGGCTTAGGCTGGGCACCCCTAGGCTTAGGCTAGGGCACCCCTAGGCTTAGGCTAGGGCACCCCTAGGCTTAGGCTTGGCACCCCTAGGCTTAGGCTTGGGCAGCCCTAGGCTTAGGCTAAGGCTTGGGCTCGCCTAGCCTAAGGCAAGGGCACACCTAGGCTTAGGCTAGGGCACCCCTAGGCTTAGGCTAGGGCAGCCCAAGGCTTAGGCTAGGGCACCCCTAGGCTTAGGCTAGGGCACCCCTAGGCTTAGTGTAGGGCACCCCTAGGCTTACGCTAAGGCTAGGGCTCACCTAGCCTAAGGCTAGGGATCACATAGCCTAAGGCTAGGGCACCCCTAGGCTTAGACTAGGGCACCCCTAGGCTTAGGCTAGGGCACCCCTAGGCTTAGGCTAGGTCACCCCTAGGCTTAGGCTAGGGCACCCCTAGCTTAGGCTAGGGCACCCCTAGGCTTAGGCTAGGGCACCCCTAGGCTTAGGCTAGGGCAGCCCAAGGCTTAGGCTAAGGCTAGGGCTCGCTTAGCGTAAGGTTAGCGCACACCTAGGCTTAGGCTAGAGCACCCCTAGGCTTAGGCTAGGGTAGCCCTAGGCTTAGGCTACAGCACCCATAGGCTTAGGCTAGGGCACCCCTAGGCTTAGGCTAAGGCACCCCTAGGCTTACTCTAAGGCTAGTGATCCCCTAGCCTATGCCTAGGGCACCCCTAGGCTTAGGCTAGGGCACCCCTAGCCTTAGGCTAGGGTACCCCTAGGCTTAGGCTTGGCACCCTTAGCCTTAGGCTTGGGCACCCCTAGGCTTAGGCTAGGGCAGCCCTAGGCTTAGGCTAAGGCTAGGGCTCGCCTAGCCTCGGGCTAGGGAACCCCTAGGCTTAGGCTAGGGCACCCCTAGGCTTAGGCTAGGGCAGCCCAAGGCTTAGGCTAGGGCAGCCCAAGGCTTAGGCTAGGGCAGCCCAAGGCTTAGGCTAGGGCACCCCTAGGCTTAGGCTAGGGCAGCCCAAGGCTTAGGCTAGGGCACCCCTAGGCTTCGGCTAGGGCGCCCCTAGGCTTAGGCTAGGGCACCACTAGGCTTAGGCTTGGCACCCCTAAGCTTAGGCTTGGGCACCCCTAGGCTTAGGCTAGGGCAGCCCTCTGCTTAGGCTAAGGCTTGGGCTCGCCTAGCCTAAGGCAAGGGCACCCCTAGGCTTAGGCTAGGGCACCCCTAGGCTTAGGCTAGGGCAGCCCAAGGCTTAGGCTAGGGCACCCCTAGGCTTAGGCTAGGGCACCCCTAGGCTTAGGCTAGGGCACCCCTAGGCTTACGCTAAGTCTAGGGCTCACCTAGCCTAAGGCTACGGCTCACCTAGCCTAAGGCTAGGGCACCCCTAGGCTTAGACTAGGGCACCCCTAGGCTTAGGCTAGGGCACCCCTAGGCTTAGGCTAGGGCACCCCTAGGCTTAGGCTAGGGCACCCCTAGGCTTAGGCTAGGGCACCCCTAGGCTTTGGCTAGTGCAACCATTGGCTTAGGCTAAGGCTAGGGTTCGCCTATCCTAAGGCAAGGGCACCCCTAGGCTTAGGCTAGGACAGACTTAGGTTTGGGCTTGGGCACCCCTAGGCTAAGGCTTGGCACCCCTAGGCTTATGCTTGGGCATCCCTAGGCTTAGGCTTGGCACCCCTAGGCTTAGGCTAGGGCAGCCCAAGGCTTAGTCTAAGGCTAGGGCTTGCCTAGCCTAAGGCTAGTGCAGCCCTAGGCTTAGGCTAGGGCACCCCTAGGCTTAGGCTAAGGCTAGGGCTTGCCTAGCCTAAGGCTAGTGCAGCCCTAGGCTTAGGCTAGGGCACCCCTAGGCTTAGGCTAGGGCACCCCTAGTCTTAGGCTAGGGCACCCCTAGGCTTAGGCTAGGGCACCCCTAGGCTTAGGCTAAGGCTAGGGCTCGCCTAGCCTAAGGCTAGGGCACCCCTAGGCTTAGGCTAGGACAGACCTAGGCTTAGGCTAGGGCACCCCTAGGCTTAGGCTTGGCACCCCTAGACTTAGGCTTGGGCACCCCTAGGCTTAGGCTAGGGCAGCCCAAGGCTTAGGCTAAGGCTAGGGCTCGCTTAGCCTAAGGCTAGGGCAAACCTAGGCTAAGACTAGAGCACCCCTAGGCTTAGGCTAGGGTAGCCCTAGGCTTAGGCTAGGGCACTCATATGCTTAGGCTAGGGCACCCCTAGGCTTAGGCTAGGGCACCCCTAGGCTTACTCTAAGGCTAGTGATCCCCTAGCCTAAGCCTAGGGCACCCCTAGGCTTAGGCTAGGGCACACCTAGGCTTAGACTAGGGTACCCCTAGGCTTAGGCTTGGCACCCTTAGCCTTAGGCTTGGGCACCCCTAGGCTTAGGCTAGGGCAGCCTTAGGCTTAGGCTAAGGCTAGGGCTCGCCTAGTCTAAGGCTAGGGCACCCCTAGGCTTAGGCTAGGGCACCCCTAGGCTTAGGCTAGGGCAGCCCAAGGCTTAGGCTAGGGCACCCCTAGGCTTAGGCTAGGTCACCCCTAGGCTTAAGCTTGGCACCCCTAGGCTTAGGCTAGGGCAGCCCAAGGCTTAGGCTAAGGCTAGAGCTCGCCTAGCCTAAGGCTAGGGCACCCCTAGGCTTAGGCTAGGGCAGCAATAGGCTTAGGCTAAGGCTAGGGCTCGCCTAGCCTAAAGCTAGGGCACACCTAGGCTTAGATTAGGGCACCCTAGGCTTAGGCTAGGGCACCCCTAGGCTTAGGCTAAGGATAGGGCTTGCCTAGCCTAAGGCTAGTGCAGCCCTAGGCTTAGGCTAGGGCACCCCTAGGCTTAGGCTAGGGCACCCCTAGGCTTAGGCTAAGGCTAGGGCTCGCCTAGCCTAAGGCTAGGGCACCCCTAGGCTTAGGCTAGGACAGACCTAGGCTTAGGCTAGGGCACCCCTAGGCTTAGGCTTGGCACCCCTAGACTTAGGCTGGGGCACCCCTAGGCTTAGGCTAGGGCAGCGCAAGGCTTAGGCTAAGGCTAGGGCTCGCTTAGCCTAAGGCTAGTGCACACCTAGGCTTAGGCTAGAGCACCCCTAGGCTTAGGCTAGGGTAGCCCTAGGCTTAGGCTAGGGCACCCATAGGCTTAGGCTAGGGCACCCCTAGGCTTAGGCTAGGGCACCCCTAGGCTTACTCTAAGGCTAGTGATCCCCTAGCCTAAGCCTAGGGCACCCCTAGGATTAGGCTAGGGCACCCCTAGGATTAGGCTAGGGCACCCCTAGGCTTAGGCTAGGGCAGCCCTAGACTTAGGCTAGGGCACCCCTAGGCTTAGACTAGGGCACCCCTAGGCTTAGGCTAGGGCAACCCTAGGCTTAGGCTAAAGCTAGGGCTCACCTAGCCTAATGCTACGGCACCCCTAGGCTTAGACTAGGGCACCCTTAGGCTTAGGCTAGGGCACCCCTAGGCTTAGGCTAAGGCTAGGGCTCGCCTAACCTTAGGCTAGGTCACCCCTAGGCTTAGGCTTGGCACCCCTAGGCTTAGGCTTGGGCACCCCTAGGCTTAGGCTAGGGCAGCCCTAGACTTAGGCTAGGGCACCCCTAGGCTAAGGCTAGGGCACCCCTAGGCTTAGGCTTGGCACCCCTAGGCTTAGGCTAGGGCAGCCCTAGGCTTAGGCTAGGGCAGCCCTAGGCTTAGGCTAGGGCACCCCTAGGCTTAGACTAGGGCACCCCTAGGCTTAGGCTAGGGCAACCCTAGGCTTAGGCTAAAGCTAGGGCTCACGTAGCCTAAGGCTACGGCACCCCTAGGCTTAGACTAGGGCACCCCTAGGCTTAGACTAGGGCACCCTTAGGCTTAGGCTAGGGCACCCCTAGGCTTAGGCTAAGGCTAGGGCTCACCTAGCCTAAGTATAGGGCACCCCTAGGCTTCGGCTAGGACAGACATAGGCTTAGGCTAGGGCACCCATAGGTTTAGGCTTGGCACCCCTAGGCTTAGGCTTGGGCACCCCTAGGCTTAGGCAAAGGCAGCCCTAGGCTTAGGCTAGGGCACCCCTAGGCTTAGCCTAAGGCTAGGGCATGCCTAGGCTTAGACTAGGGCACCCCTAGGCTTAGGCTAGGGAACCCCTAGGCTTAGGCTAGGGCACCCCTAGGCTTAGGCTAGGACACGCCTAGGCTTAGGCTAGGGCACCCCTAAGCTTAGCCTCTGGCACCCCTAGGCTTAGGCTAAGGCTAGGGCTCACCTAGCCTAAGGATAGGGCACCCCTAGGTTTAGTCCTGGGCACCCCGAGGCTTAGGCTAGAGAACCCCTAGCCTAAGGCTAGGGCACCCCTAGGCTTAGGCTAGGGCACCCCTAGGCTTAGGCTAGTGCACCCCTAGGCTTAGGCTAAGGTTAGGGCTCGCCTGTCCTAAGGCAAGGGCACCCCTAGGCTTAGGCTAGGACAGACCTCGGCTTGGGCTAGGGCACCCGTATGCTAAGGCTTGGCACCCCTAGGCTTAGGCTTGGGAACCCCTAGGCTTAGGCTAGGGCAGCACTCGGCTTACGCTAAGGCTAGGGCTCGCCTAGCCTAAGGCTAGGGCACCCCTAGGCTTAGGCTAGGGCACCCCTAGGATTAGGCTAAGGCTAGAGCTCGCCAACCTAAGGCTAGGGCACCCCTAGGCTTAGGCTAGGGCACCCCTAAGCTTAGGCTAGGGCACCCCTAGGCTTAGGCTTGCACCCCTAGGCTTAGGCTTGGGCACCCCTAGGCTTCGGCTAGGGCAGCCCTAGGCTTAGGCTAAGGCTAGGGCTCGCCTAGCCTAAGGCTAGGGCACCTCTAGGCTTAGGCTAGGGCACCCCTAGGCTTAGGCTAGGGCACCCCTAGGCTTAGGCTAGGGCACCCCTAGGCTTAGGCTAGGGCACCCCTAGGCTTAGGCTAGTCCACCCCTAGGCTTAGGCTAAGGCTAGGGCTCGCCGAGCCTAAGGCTAGGGCACCCCTAGGCTTAGGCTAGGACAGACCTAGGCTTAGGCTAGGGCACCCTAGGCTTAGGCTTGGCACCCCTAGACTTAGGCTTGGGCACCCCTAGTCTTAGGCTAGGGAAGCCCTAGGCTTAGGCTAAGGCTAGGGCTCGCCTAGCCTAAGGCTAGGGCACACCTAGGCTTAGGCTAGAGCACCCCTAGGCTTAGGATAGGGTAGCCCTAGGCTTAGGCTAGGGCACACATAGCCTTAGGCTAGGGCACCCCTAGGCTTAGGCTAGTGCACCCCTAGGCTTAGGCTAAGGCTAGTGATCCCCTAGCCTAAGGCTAGGGCAGCCCTAGGCGTAGGCAAGGGCACCCCTAGGCTTAGGCTAGGGCACCCCTAGGCTTAGGCTTGGCACACCTAGGCTTAGGCTTGGGCACCCCTAGGCTTAGGCTAGGGCACCCCTAGGCTTAGGGTTGACACCCCTAGGCTTAGGCTTGGGCACCACTAGGCTTAGGCTGGGGCACCCCTAGGCTTAGGCTAAGGCTAGGGCTTGCCTAGCCTAAGGCTAGTGCAGCCCTAGGCTTAGGCTAGGGCACCCCTAGGCTTAGGCTAGGGCACCCCTAGTCTTAAGCTAGGGAACCCCTAGGCTTAGGCTAGGGCACCCCTAAGCCTAGGCTAAGGCTAGGGCTCGCCTAGCCTAAGGCTAGGGCACCCCTAGGCTTAGGCTAGGACAGACCTAGGCGAAGGCTAGGGCACCCCTATGCTTAGGCTTGGCACCCCTAGACTTAGGCTTGGGCACCCCTAGGCTTAGGCTAGGGCAGCCCAAGGCTTAGGCTAAGGCTAGGGCTCGCTTAGCCTAAGGCTAGCGCACACCTAGTCTTAGGCTAGAGCACCCCTAGGCTTAGGCTAGGGCACCCCTGGTCTTAGGCTAGGGAAGCCCTAGGCTTAGGCTAGGGCACCCCTAGGCTTAGGCTAGGGCAGCCCTAGGCTTAGGCTAGGGCAGCCCTATGCTTAGGCTAGGGTACCCCTAGGCTTAGGCTAGGGCACCCTTAGGCTTCGGCTAGGGCAACCCTAGGTTTAGGCTAAAGCTAGGGCTCACCTAGCCTAAGGCTACGGCACCCAAGGCTTAGACTAGGGCACCCCTAGTCTTAGACTAGGGCCCCCCTAGTCTTAGGCTAGGGCACCCCTAGGCTTAGGCTAGGGCACCCCTCGGCTTAGGCTAGGGTACCCCTAGGCTTAGGCTAGGGCACCCCTAGGCTTAGGCTAGGGCACCCCTAGGCTTAGGCTAGGGCACCCCTAGGCTTTGGCTAGTGCAACCATTGGCTTAGGCTAAGGCTAGGGTTCGCCTATCCTAAGGCAAGGGCACCCCTAGGCTTAGGCTAGGACAGACTTAGGTTTGGGCTTGGGCACCCCTAGGCTAAGGCTTGGCACCCCTAGGCTTATGCTTGGGCATCCCTAGGCTTAGGCTTGGCACCCCTAGGCTTAGGCTAGGGCAGCCCAAGGCTTAGTCTAAGGCTAGGGCTTGCCTAGCCTAAGGCTAGTGCAGCCCTAGGCTTAGGCTAGGGCACCCCTAGGCTTAGGCTAAGGCTAGGGCTTGCCTAGCCTAAGGCTAGTGCAGCCCTAGGCTTAGGCTAGGGCACCCCTAGGCTTAGGCTAGGGCACCCCTAGTCTTAGGCTAGGGCACCCCTAGGCTTAGGCTAGGGCACCCCTAGGCTTAGGCTAAGGCTAGGGCTCGCCTAGCCTAAGGCTAGGGCACCCCTAGGCTTAGGCTAGGACAGACCTAGGCTTAGGCTAGGGCACCCCTAGGCTTAGGCTTGGCACCCCTAGACTTAGGCTTGGGCACCCCTAGGCTTAGGCTAGGGCAGCCCAAGGCTTAGGCTAAGGCTAGGGCTCGCTTAGCCTAAGGCTAGGGCAAACCTAGGCTAAGACTAGAGCACCCCTAGGCTTAGGCTAGGGTAGCCCTAGGCTTAGGCTAGGGCACCCATATGCTTAGGCTAGGGCACCCCTAGGCTTAGGCTAGGGCACCCCTAGGCTTACTCTAAGGCTAGTGATCCCCTAGCCTAAGCCTAGGGCACCCCTAGGCTTAGGCTAGGGCACACCTAGGCTTAGACTAGGGTACCCCTAGGCTTAGGCTTGGCACCCTTAGCCTTAGGCTTGGGCACCCCTAGGCTTAGGCTAGGGCAGCCTTAGGCTTAGGCTAAGGCTAGGGCTCGCCTAGTCTAAGGCTAGGGCACCCCTAGGCTTAGGCTAGGGCACCCCTAGGCTTAGGCTAGGGCAGCCCAAGGCTTAGGCTAGGGCACCCCTAGGCTTAGGCTAGGTCACCCCTAGGCTTAAGCTTGGCACCCCTAGGCTTAGGCTAGGGCAGCCCAAGGCTTAGGCTAAGGCTAGAGCTCGCCTAGCCTAAGGCTAGGGCACCCCTAGGCTTAGGCTAGGGCAGCAATAGGCTTAGGCTAAGGCTAGGGCTCGCCTAGCCTAAAGCTAGGGCACACCTAGGCTTAGATTAGGGCACCCTAGGCTTAGGCTAGGGCACCCCTAGGCTTAGGCTAAGGATAGGGCTTGCCTAGCCTAAGGCTAGTGCAGCCCTAGGCTTAGGCTAGGGCACCCCTAGGCTTAGGCTAGGGCACCCCTAGGCTTAGGCTAAGGCTAGGGCTCGCCTAGCCTAAGGCTAGGGCACCCCTAGGCTTAGGCTAGGACAGACCTAGGCTTAGGCTAGGGCACCCCTAGGCTTAGGCTTGGCACCCCTAGACTTAGGCTGGGGCACCCCTAGGCTTAGGCTAGGGCAGCCCAAGGCTTAGGCTAAGGCTAGGGCTCGCTTAGCCTAAGGCTAGTGCACACCTAGGCTTAGGCTAGAGCACCCCTAGGCTTAGGCTAGGGTAGCCCTAGGCTTAGGCTAGGGCACCCATAGGCTTAGGCTAGGGCACCCCTAGGCTTAGGCTAGGGCACCCCTAGGCTTACTCTAAGGCTAGTGATCCCCTAGCCTAAGCCTAGGGCACCCCTAGGATTAGGCTAGGGCACCCCTAGGATTAGGCTAGGGCACCCCTAGGCTTAGGCTAGGGCAGCCCTAGACTTAGGCTAGGGCACCCCTAGGCTTAGACTAGGGCACCCCTAGGCTTAGGCTAGGGCAACCCTAGGCTTAGGCTAAAGCTAGGGCTCACCTAGCCTAATGCTATGGCACCCCTAGGCTTAGACTAGGGCACCCTTAGGCTTAGGCTAGGGCACCCCTAGGCTTAGGCTAAGGCTAGGGCTCGCCTAACCTTAGGCTAGGGCACCCCTAGGCTTAGGCTTGGCACCCCTAGGCTTAGGCTTGGGCACCCCTAGGCTTAGGCTAGGGCAGCCCTAGACTTAGGCTAGGGCACAACTAGGCTAAGGCTAGGGCACCCCTAGGCTTAGGCTTGGCACCCCTAGGCTTAGGCTAGGGCAGCCCTAGGCTTAGGCTAGGGCAGCCCTAGGCTTAGGCTAGGGCACCCCTAGGCTTAGACTAGGGCACCCCTAGGCTTAGGCTAGGGCAACCCTAGGCTTAGGCTAAAGCTAGGGCTCACGTAGCCTAAGGCTACGGCACCCCTAGGCTTAGACTAGGGCACCCCTAGGCTTAGACTAGGGCACCCTTAGGCTTAGGCTAGGGCACCCCTAGGCTTAGGCTAAGGCTAGGGCTCACCTAGCCTAAGTATAGGGCACCCCTAGGCTTAGGCTAGGACAGACATAGGCTTAGGCTAGGGCACCCATAGGTTTAGGCTTGGCACCCCTAGGCTTAGGCTTGGGCACCCCTAGGCTTAGGCAAAGGCAGCCCTAGGCTTAGGCTAGGGCACCCCTAGGCTTAGGCTAGGGCACCCATAGGCTAAGGCTTGGCACCCCTAGGGTTAGTCTTGGGCACCCCTAGGCTTAGGCTAGGGCAGCCCTAGGCTTAGGCTAAGGCTAGGGCTCGCCTAGCCTAAGGCTAGGGCAGCCCTAGGCTTAGGCTAGGGCACCCCTAAGCTTAGGCTAGGGCAGCCCAAGGCTTAGGCTAGGGCACCCCTAGGCTTAGGCTATGGCACCCCTAGGCTTAGGCTAGGGCACCCCTAGGCTTAGGCTAGGGCACCCCTAGGCTTAGGCTAGGGCACCCCTAGGCTAAGGATAGGGCACCCCTAGGCTTAGCCTAAGGCTAGGGCATGCCTAGGCTTAGACTAGGGCACCCCAAGGCTTAGGCTAGGGAACCCCTAGGCTTAGGCTAGGGCACCCCTAGGCTTAGGCTAGGACACGCCTAGGCTTAGGCTAGGGCACCCCTAAGCTTAGCCTCTGGCACCCCTAGGCTTAGGCTAAGGCTAGGGCTCACCTAGCCTAAGGATAGGGCACCCCTAGGCTTAGTCCTGGGCACCCCGAGGCTTAGGCTAGAGAACCCCTAGCCTAAGGCTAGGGCACCCCTAGGCTTAGGCTAGGGCACCCCTAGGCTTAGGCTAGTGCACCCCTAGGCTTAGGCTAAGGTTAGGGCTCGCCTGTCCTAAGGCAAGGGCACCCCTAGGCTTAGGCTAGGACAGACCTCGGCTTGGGCTAGGGCACCCGTATGCTAAGGCTTGGCACCCCTAGGCTTAGGCTTGGGAACCCCTAGGCTTAGGCTAGGGCAGCACTCGGCTTACGCTAAGGCTAGGGCTCGCCTAGCCTAAGGCTAGGGCACCCCTAGGCTTAGGCTAGGGCACCCCTAGGATTAGGCTAAGGCTAGAGCTCGCCAACCTAAGGCTAGGGCACCCCTAGGCTTAGGCTAGGGCACCCCTAAGCTTAGGCTAGGGCACCCCTAGGCTTAGGCTTGGCACCCCTAGGCTTAGGCTTGGGCACCCCTAGGCTTCGGCTAGGGCAGCCCTAGGCTTAGGCTAAGGCTAGGGCTCGCCTAGCCTAAGGCTAGGGCACCTCTAGGCTTAGGCTAGGGCACCCCTAGGCTTAGGCTAGGGCACCCCTAGGCTTAGGCTAGGGCACCCCTAGGCTTAGGCTAGGGCACCCCTAGGCTTAGGCTAGTGCACCCCTAGGCTTAGGCTAAGGCTAGGGCTCGCCGAGCCTAAGGCTAGGGCACCCCTAGGCTTAGGCTAGGACAGACCTAGGCTTAGGCTAGGGCACCCTAGGCTTAGGCTTGGCACCTCTAGACTTAGGCTTGGGCACCCCTAGTCTTAGGCTAGGGAAGCCCTAGGCTTAGGCTAAGGCTAGGGCTCGCCTAGCCTAAGGCTAGGGCACACCTAGGCTTAGGCTAGAGCACCCCTAGGCTTAGGATAGGGTAGCCCTAGGCTTAGGCTAGGGCACACATAGCCTTAGGCTAGGGCACCCCTAGGCTTAGGCTAGTGCACCCCTAGGCTTAGGCTAAGGCTAGTGATCCCCTAGCCTAAGGCTAGGGCAGCCCTAGGCGTAGGCAAGGGCACCCCTAGGCTTAGGCTAGGGCACCCCTAGGCTTAGGCTTGGCACACCTAGGCTTAGGCTTGGGCACCCCTAGGCTTAGGCTAGGGCACCCCTAGGCTTAGGGTTGACACCCCTAGGCTTAGGCTTGGGCACCACTAGGCTTAGGCTGGGGCACCCCTAGGCTTAGGCTAAGGCTAGGGCTTGCCTAGCCTAAGGCTAGTGCAGCCCTAGGCTTAGGCTAGGGCACCCCTAGGCTTAGGCTAGGGCACCCCTAGTCTTAAGCTAGGGAACCCCTAGGCTTAGGCTAGGGCACCCCTAAGCCTAGGCTAAGGCAAGGGCTCGCCTAGCCTAAGGCTAGGGCACCCCTAGGCTTAGGCTAGGACAGACCTAGGCGAAGGCTAGGGCACCCCTAGGCTTAGGCTTGGCACCCCTAGACTTAGGCTTGGGCACCCCTAGGTTTAGGCTAGGGCAGCCCAAGACTTAGGCTAAGGCTAGGGCTCGCTTAGCCTAAGGCTAGCGCACACCTAGTCTTAGGCTAGAGCACCCCTAGGCTTAGGCTAGGGCACCCCTGGTCTTAGGCTAGGGAAGCCCTAGGCTTAGGCTAGGGCACCCCTAGGCTTAGGCTAGGGCAGGCCTAGGCTTAGGCTAGGGCAGCCCTATGCTTAGGCTAGGGTACCCCTAGGCTTAGGCTAGGGCACCCTTAGGTTTCGGCTAGGGCAACCCTAGGTTTAGGCTAAAGCTAGGGCTCACCTAGCCTAAGGCTACGGCACCCAAGGCTTAGACTAGGGCACCCCTAGTCTTAGACTAGAGCCCCCCCAGTCTTAGGCTAGGGCACCCCTAGGCTTAGGCTAGGGCACCCCTCGGCTTAGGCTAGGGTACCCCTAGGCTTAGGCTAGAGCACCCATAGTCTTAGGCTAGGGCACCCCTAGGCTTAGGCCTGGGCACCCCTAGGCTTTGGATAGGGCACCCCTAAGCTTAGGCTAGGGAACCCCTAGGCTTAAGCTAGGGCACCCCTAGGCTTAGGCTAAGGCTAGGGCTCACCTAGCCTAAGGCTAGGGTACCCCTAGGCTTAGGCTAGTACAGACCTAGGCTTAGGCTAGGGCACCCCTAGGCTTAGGCTTGGCACCCCTAGCCTTAGGCTTGGGCACCCCTAGTCTTAGGCAAGAGCAGCCCTAGGCTTAGGCTTGGCACTCCTAGACTTAGGCTTGGGAACCCCTAGGCTTAGGCTAGGGCAGCCCTAGGCTTAGGCTAAGGCTAGGGCCGCCTAGCCTAAGGCAAGGGCAGCCCTAGGCTTAGGCTTGGCACTCCTAAACTTAGGCTAGGGCAGCCCAAGGCTTAGGCTAGGGTAGCCCTAGGCTTAGGCTAGGGCACCCCTAGGCTTAGGCTAGGGTACCGCTAGGCTTAGGCAAGGGCAGCCCAAGGCTTAGGCTAGGGCACCCCTAGGCTTAGGCTAGGGCAGCCCAAGGCTTGGGCTAGGGCACCCCTAGGCTTAGGCTAGGGCACCCCTAGGCTTAGTCTAGGGCACCCCTAGGCTTAGGCTTGTCACCCCTAGTCTTAGGCTTGGGCACCCTAGGCTTAGGCTAGGGCACCCCTAGGCTTAGGCTAGGGCAGCCCTAGGCTTAGGCTAAGGCATGGGATCGCCTAGCCTAAGGCAAGGGCACCCCTAGGCTTAGGCTAGGGCACCCTTAGGCTTAGGCTAGGGCAGCCCAAGGCTTAGGCTAGGGCACCCCTAGGCTAAGGCTTGGCACCCCTAGGCTTAGGCTTGGGCATCCCTAGGCTTAGGCTAGGGCACCCCTAGGCTAAGGCTTGGCACCCCTAGGCTTAGGCTTGGGCATCCCAAGCTTAGGCTAGGGCACCCCTAGGCTTAGGCTAGGGCACCCCAAGGCTTACGCTAAGGCTAGGGCTCACCTAGCCTAAGGCTAGGGCTCACCTAGCCTAAGGCTAGGGCACCCCTAGGCTTAGACTAGGGCACCCCTAGGCTTAGTCTAGGGCACCACTAGGCTTAGGCTAGGGCATCCATAGGCTTAGGCTAGGGCACCCCTAGGCTTAGGCTAGGGCACCCCTAGGCTTAGGCTAGTGCACCCCTTGGCATAGGCTAAGGCTAAGGCTCGCCTATCCTAAGGCAAGGGCACCCCTAGGCTTCGGCTAGGACAGACCTAGGCTTGGGCTAGGGCACCACTAGGCTAAGGCTTGGCACCCCTAGGCTTAGGCTTGGGCATCCCTAGGCTTAGGCTAAGGCTAGGGCTCGCCTATCGTAAGGCTAAGGCACCCCTATTCTTAGGCTAGGACAGACCTAGGCTTAGGCTAGGGCACCCCTAGGCTAAGGCTTGGCACCCCTAGGCTTAGGCTTGGGCACCCCTAGGCTTAGGCTAGGGCAGCAATAGGCTTAGGCTAAGGCTAGGGCTCGCCTAGCCTAAAGCTAGGGCACACCTAGGCTTAGATTAGGGCACCCTAGGCTTAGGCTAGGGCACCCCTAGGCTTAGGCTAAGGATAGGGCTTGCCTAGCCTAAGGCTAGTGCAGCCCTAGGCTTAGGCTAGGGCACCCCTAGGCTTAGGCTAGGGCACCCCTAAGCTTAGGCTAAGGCTAGGGCTCGCCTAGCCTAAGGCTAGGGCACCCCTAGGCTTAGGCTAGGACAGATCTAGGCTTAGGCTAGGGCACCCCTAGGCTTAGGCTTGGCACCCCTAGACTTAGGCTGGGGCACCCCTAGGCTTAGGCTAGGGCAGCCCAAGGATTAGGCTAAGGCTAGGGCTCGCTTAGCCTAAGGCTAGTGCACACCTAGGCTTAGGCTAGAGCACCCCTAGGCTTAGGCTAGGGTAGCCCTAGGCTTAGGCTAGGGCACCCATAGGCTTAGGCTAGGGTACCCCTAGGCTTAGGCTAGGGCACCCCTAGGCTTACTCTAAGGCTAGTGATCCCCTAGCCTAAGCCTAGGGCACCCCTAGGCTTAGGCTAGGGCACCCCTAGGCTTAGGCTAGGGTACCCCTAGGCTTAGGCTTGGCACCCTTAGCCTTAGGCTTGGGCACCCCTAGGCTTAGGTTAGGGCAGCCCTAGGCTTAGGCTATGGCTAGGGCTCGCCTAGCCTAAAGGTAGGGAACCCCTAGGCTTAGGCTAGGGCACCCCTAGGCTTAGGCTAGGGCAGCCAAAGGCTTAGGCTAGAACAGCCCAAGGCTTATGCTAGGGCAGCCCAAGGCTTAGGCTAGGGCACCCCTAGGCTTAGGCTAGGGCAGCCCAAGGCTTAGGCTAGGGCACCCCTAGGCTTAGGCTGGGCACCCCTAGGCTTAGGCTAGGGCACCCCTAGGCTTAGGCTAGGGCACCCCTAGGCTTAGGCTTGGCACCCCTATGCTTAGGCTTGGGCAGCCCTAGGCTTAGGCTAAGGCTTGGGCTCGCCTAGCCTAAGGCAAGGGCACCCCTAGGCTTAGGCTAGGGCACCCCTAGGCTTAGGCTAGGGCAGCCCAAGGCTTAGGCTAAGGCACCCCTAGGCTTAGGCTAGGGCACCCCTAGGCTTAGCGTAGGGCACCCCTAGGCTTACGCTAAGGCTAGGGCTCACCTAGCCTAAGGCTAGGGCTCACATAGCCTAAGGCTAGGGCACCCCTAGGCTTAGACTAGGGCACCCCTAGGCTTAGGCTAGGGCACCCCTAGGCTTAGGCTAGGTCACCCCTAGGCTTAGGCTAGGGCACCCCTAGCTTAGGCTAGGGCACCCCTAGGCTTAGGCTAGGGCACCCCTAGGCTTAGGCTAGGGCAGCCCAAGGCTTAGGCTAAGGCTAGGGCTCGCTTAGCGTAAGGCTAGCGCACACCTAGGCTTAGGCTAGAGCACCCCTAGGCTTAGGCTAGGGTAGCCCTAGGCTTAGGCTACGGCACCCATAGGCTTAGGCTAGGGCACCCCTAGGCTTAGGCTAAGGCACCCCTAGGCTTACTCTAAGGCTAGTGATCCCCTAGCCTATGCCTAGGGGACCCCTAGGCTTAGGCTAGGGCACCCCTAGCCTTAGGCTAGGGTACCCCTAGGCTTAGGCTTGGCACCCTTAGCCTTAGGCTTGGGCACCCCTAGGCTTAGGCTAGGGCAGCCCTAGGCTTAGGCTAAGGCTAGGGCTCTCCTAGCCTCGGGCTAGGGAACCCCTAGGCTTAGGCTAGGGCACCCCTAGGCTTAGGCTAGGGCAGCCCAAGGCTTAGGCTAGGGCAGCCCAAGGCTTAGGCTAGGGCAGCCCAAGGCTTAGGCTAGGGCACCCCTAGGCTTAGGCTAGGGCAGCCCAAGGCTTAGGCTAGGGCACCCCTAGGCTTAGGCTAGGGCACCCCTAGGCTTCGGCTAGGGCGCCCCTAGGCTTAGGCTAGGGCACCACTAGGCTTAGACTTGGCACCCCTAAGCTTAGGCTTGGGCACCCCTAGACTTAGGCTAGGGCAGCCCTCTGCTTAGGCTAAGGCTTGGGCTCGCCTAGCCTAAGGCAAGGGCACCCCTAGGCTTAGGCTAGGGCACCCCTAGGCTTAGGCTAGGGCAGCCCAAGGCTTAGGCTAGGGCACCCCTAGGCTTAGGCTAGGGCACCCCTAGGCTTAGGCTAGGGCACCCCTAGGCTTACGCTAAGTGTAGGGCTCACCTAGCCTAAGGCTACGGCTCACCTAGCCTAAGGCTAGGGCACCCCTAGGCTTAGACTAGGGCACCCCTAGGCTTAGGCTAGGGCACCCCTAGGCTTAGGCTAGGGCACCCCTAGGCTTAGGCTAGAGCACACCTAGGCTTACGCTAAGGCTAGGGCTCACCTAGCCTAAGGCTAGGGCACCCCTAGGCTTAGACTAGGGCACCCCTAGGCTTAGGCTAGGGCACCCCTAGGCTTAGGCTAGGGCACCCCCAGGCTTAGGCTAGGGCACCCCTAGGCTTAGGCTAGGGCACCCCTAGGCTTAGGCTAGGGCACCCCTAGGCTTAGGCTAGGGCACCCCTAGGCTTTGGCTAGTGCAACCATTGGCTTAGGCTAAGGCTAGGGTTCGCCTATCCTAAGGCAAGGGCACCCCTAGGCTTAGGCTAGGACAGACTTAGGTTTGGGCTAGGGCACCCCTAGGCTAAGGCTTGGCACCCCTAGGCTTATACTTGGGCATCCCTAGGCTTAGGCTTGGCACCCCTAGGCTTAGGCTAGGGCAGCCCAAGGCTTAGTCTAAGGCTAGGGCTTGCCTAGCCTAAGGCTAGTGCAGCCCTAGGCTTAGGCTAGGGCACCCCTAGGCTTAGGCTAAGGCTAGGGCTTGCCTAGCCTAAGGCTAGTGCAGCCCTAGGCTTAGGCTAGGGCACCCCTAGGCTTAGGCTAGGGCACCCCTAGTCTTAGGCTAGGGCACCCCTAGGCTTAGGCTAGGGCACCCCTAGGCTTAGGCTAAGGCTAGGGCTCGCCTAGCCTAAGGCTAGGGCACCCCTAGGCTTAGGCTAGGACAGACCTAGGCTTAGGCTAGGGCACCCCTAGGCTTAGGCTTGGCACCCCTAGACTTAGGCTTGGGCACCCCTAGGCTTAGGCTAGGGCAGCCCAAGGCTTAGGCTAAGGCTAGGGCTCGCTTAGCCTAAGGCTAGGGCAAACCTAGGCTAAGACTAGAGCACCCCTAGGCTTAGGCTAGGGTAGCCCTAGGCTTAGGCTAGGGCACCCATATGCTTAGGCTAGGGCACCCCTAGGCTTAGGCTAGGGCACCCCTAGGCTTACTCTAAGGCTAGTGATCCCCTAGCCTAAGCCTAGGGCACCCCTAGGCTTAGGCTAGGGCACACCTAGGCTTAGACTAGGGTACCCCTAGGCTTAGGCTTGGCACCCTTAGCCTTAGGCTTGGGCACCCCTAGGCTTAGGCTAGGGCAGCCTTAGGCTTAGGCTAAGGCTAGGGCTCGCCTAGTCTAAGGCTAGGGCACCCCTAGGCTTAGGCTAGGTCACCCCTAGGCTTAGGCTTGGCACCCCTAGGCTTAGGCTAGGGCAGCCCAAGGCTTAGGCTAAGGCTAGAGCTCGCCCAGCCTAAGTCTAGGGCACCCCTAGGCTTAGGCTAAGGCTAGGGCTCGCCTATCGTAAGGCTAAGGCACCCCTAGTCTTAGGCTAGGACAGACCTAGGCTTAGGCTAGGGCACCGCTAGGCTAAGGCTTGGCACCCCTAGGCTTAGGCTTGGGCACCCCTAGGCTTAGGCTAGGGCAGCAATAGGCTTAGGCTAAGGCTAGGGCTCGCCTAGCCTAAAGCTAGGGCACACCTAGGCTTAGATTAGGGCACCCTAGGCTTAGGCTAGGGCACCCCTAGGCTTAGGCTAAGGATAGGGCTTGCCTAGCCTAAAGCTAGTGCAGCCCTAGGCTTAGGCTAGGGCACCCCTAGGCTTAGGCTAGGGCACCCCTAGGCTTAGGCTAAGGCTAGGGCTCGCCTAGCCTAAAGCTAGGGCACCCCTAGGCTTAGGCTAGGACAGACCTAGGCTTAGGCTAGGGCACCCCTAGGCTTAGGCTTGGCACCCCTAGACTTAGGCTGGGGCACCCCTAGGCTTAGGCTAGGGCAGCGCAAGGCTTAGGCTAAGGCTAGGGCTCGCTTAGCCTAAGGCTAGTGCACACCTAGGCTTAGGCTAGAGCACCCCTAGGCTTAGGCTAGGGTAGCCCTAGGCTTAGGCTAGGGCACCCATAGGCTTAGGCTAGGGCACCCCTAGGCTTAGGCTAGGGCACCCCTAGGCTTACTCTAAGGCTAGTGATCCCCTAGCCTAAGCCTAGGGCACCCCTAGGCTTAGGCTAGGGCACCCCTAGGCTTAGGCTAGGGTACCCCTAGGCTTAGGCTAGGGCACCCCTAGGCTTAGGCTAGGGCACCCCTAGGCTAAGGCTAGGGCACCCCTAGGCTTAGGCTTGGCACCCCTAGGCTTAGGCTTGGGCAGCCCTAGGCTTAGGCTAAGGCTTGGGCTCGCCTAGCCTAAGGCAAGGGCACCCCTAGGCTTAGGCTAGGGCACCCCTAGGCTTAGGCTAGGGCAGCCCAAGGCTTAGGCTAGGGCACCCCTAGGCTTAGGCTAGGGCACCCCTAGGCTTAGGGTAGGGCACCCCTAGGCTTACGCTAAGGCTAGGGCTCACCTAGCCTAAGGCTAGGGCTCACATAGCCTAAGGCTAGGGCACCCCTAGGCTTAGACTAGTGCACCCCTAGGCTTAGGCTAGGGCACCCCTAGGCTTAGGCTAGGTCACCCCTAGGCTTAGGCTAGGGCACCCCTAGGCTTAGGCTAGGGCACACCTAGGCTTACGCTAAGGGTAGGGCTCACCTAGCCTAAGGCTAGGGCACCCCTAGGCTTAGACTAGGGCACCTCTAGGCTTAGGCTAGGGCACCCCTAGGCTTAGGCTAGGGCACCCCTAGGCTTAGGCTAGGGCACCCCTAGGCTTAGGCTAGGGCACCCCTAGGCTTAGGTTAGGGCACCCCTAGGCTTAGGCTAGGGCACCCCTAGGCTTAGGCTAGGGCAGCCCAAGGCTTAGGCTAAGGCTAGGGCTCGCTTAGCCTAAGGCTAGCGCACACCTAGGCTTAGGCTAGAGCACCCCTAGGCTTAGGCTAGGGTAGCCCTAGGCTTAGGCTAGGGCAGCAATAGGCTTAGGCTAAGGCTAGGGCTCGCCTAGCCTAAAGCTAGAGCACACCGAGGCTTAGATAAGGGCACCCTAGGCTTAGGCAAGGGCACCCCTAGGCTTAGGCTAAGGATAGGGCTTGCCTAGCCTAAGGCTAGTGCAGCCCTAGGCTTAGGCTAGGGCACCCCTAGGCTTAGGCTAGGGCACCCCTAGGCTTAGGCTAGGGCAGCCCAAGGCTTAGGCTAGGGCACCCCTAGGCTTAGGCTAGGTCACCCCTAGGCTTAGGCTTGGCACCCCTAGGCTTAGGCTAGGGCAGCCCAAGGCTTAGGCTAAGGCTAGAGCTCGCCTAGCCTAAGGCTAGGGCACCCCTAGGCTTAGGCTAAGGCTAGGGCTCGCCTATCGTAAGGCTAAGGCACCCCTAGTCTTAGGCTAGGACAGACCTAGGCTTAGGCTAGGGCACCGCTAGGCTAAGGCTTGGCACCCCTAGGCTTAGGCTTGGGCACCCCTAGGCTTAGGCTAGGGCAGCAATAGGCTTAGGCTAAGGCTAGGGCTCGCCTAGCCTAAAGCTAGGGCACACCTAGGCTTAGATTAGGGCACCCTAGGCTTAGGCTAGGGCACCCCTAGGCTTAGGCTAAGGATAGGGCTTGCCTAGCCTAAGGCTAGTGCAGCCCTAGGCTTAGGCTAGGGCACCCCTAGGCTTAGGCTAGGGCACCCCTAGGCTTAGGCTAAGGCTAGGGCTCGCCTAGCCTAAGGCTAGGGCACCCCTAGGCTTAGGCTAGGACAGACCTAGGCTTAGGCTAGGGCACCCCTAGGCTTAGGCTTGGCACCCCTAGACTTAGGCTGGGGCACCCCTAGGCTTAGGCTAGGGCAGCCCAAGGCTTAGGCTAAGGCTAGGGCTCGCTTAGCCTAAGGCTAGTGCACACCTAGGCTTAGGCTAGAGCACCCCTAGGCTTAGGCTAGGGTAGCCCTAGGCTTAGGCTAGGGCACCCATAGGCTTAGGCTAGGGCACCCCTAGGCTTAGGCTAGGGCACCCCTAGGCTTACTCTAAGGCTAGTGATCCCCTAGCCTAAGCCTAGGGCACCCCTAGGCTTAGGCTAGGGCACCCCTAGGCTTAGGCTAGGGTACCCCTAGGCTTAGGCTTGGCACCCTTAGCCTTAGGCTTGGGCACCCCTAGGCTTAGGTTAGGGCAGCCCTAGGCTTAGGCTATGGCTAGGGCTCGCCTAGCCTAAAGGTAGGGAACCCCTAGGCTTAGGCTAGGGCACCCCTAGACTTAGGCTAGGGCAGCCCAAGGCTTAGGCTAGAACAGCCCAAGGCTTAGGCTAGGGCAGCCCAAGGCTTAGGCTAGGGCACCCCTAGGCTTAGGCTAGGGCAGCCCAAGGCTTAGGCTAGGGCACCCCTAGGCTTAGGCTAGGGCACCCCTAGGCTTAGGCTAGGGCACCCCTAGGCTTAGGCTAGGGCACCCCTAGGCTTAGGCTTGGCACCCCTAGGCTTAGGCTTGGGCAGCCCTAGGCTTAGGCTAAGGCTTGGGCTCGCCTAGCCTAAGGCAAGGGCACCCCTAGGCTTAGGCTAGTGCACCCCTAGGCTTAGGCTAGGGCAACCCAAGGCTTAGGCTAGGGCACCCCTAGGCTTAGGCTAGGGCACCCCTAGGCTTAGGGTAGGGCACCCCTAGGCTTACGCTAAGGCTAGGGCTCACCTAGCCTAAGGCTAGGGCTCACATAGCCTAAGGCTAGGGCACCCCTAGGCTTAGACTAGGGCACCCCTAGGCTTAGGCTAGGGCACCCCTAGGCTTAGGCTAGGTCACCCCTAGGCTTAGGCTAGGGCACCCCTAGGCTTAGGCTAGGGCACACCTAGGCTTACGCTAAGGGTAGGGCTCACCTAGCCTAAGGCTAGGGCACCCCTAGGCTTAGACTAGGGCACCTCTAGGCTTAGGCTAGGGCACCCCTAGGCTTAGGCTAGGGCACCCCTAGGCTTAGGCTAGGGCACCCCTAGGCTTAGGCTAGGGCACCCCTAGGCTTAGGCTAGGGCACCCCTAGGCTTAGGCTAGGGCACCCCTAGGCTTAGGCTAGGGCAGCCCAAGGCTTAGGCTAAGGCTAGGGCTCGCTTAGCCTAAGGCTAGCGCACACCTAGGCTTAGGCTAGAGCACCCCTAAGCTTAGGCTAGGGTAGCCCTAGGCTTAGGCTAGGGCAGCAATAGGCTTAGGCTAAGGCTAGGGCTCGCCTAGCCTAAAGCTAGGGCACACCTAGGCTTAGATTAGGGCACCCTAGGCTTAGGCAAGGGCACCCCTAGGCTTAGGCTAAGGATAGGGCTTGCCTAGCCTAAGGCTAGTGCAGCCCTAGGCTTAGGCTAGGGCACCCCTAGGTTTAGGCTAGGGCACCCCTAGGCTTAGGCTAAGGCTAGGGCTCGCCTAGCCTAAGGCTAGGGCACCCCTAGGCTTAGGCTAGGACAGACCTAGGCTTAGGCTAGGGCACCCCTAGGCTTAGGCTTGGCACCCCTAGACTTAGGCTGGGGCACCCCTAGGCTTAGGCTAGGGCAGCCCAAGGCTTAGGCTAAGGCTAGGGCTCGCTTAGCCTAAGGCTAGTGCACACCTAGGCTTAGGCTAGAGCACCCCTAGGCTTAGGCTAGGGTAGTCCTAGGCTTAGGCTAGGGCACCCATATGCTTAGGCTAGGGCACCCCTAGGCTTAGGCTAGGGCACCCCTAGGCTTACTCTAAGGCTAGTGATCCCCTAGCCTAAGCCTAGGGCACCCCTAGGCTTAGGCTAGGGCACACCTAGGCTTAGACTAGGGTACCCCTAGGCTTAGGCTTGGCACCCTTAGCCTTAGGCTTGGGCACCCCTAGGCTTAGGCTAGGGCAGCCTTAGGCTTAGGCTAAGGCTAGGGCTCGCCTAGTCTAAGGCTAGGGCACCCCTAGGCTTAGGCTAGGGCACCCCTAGGCTTAGGCTAGGGCAGCCCAAGGCTTAGGCTAGGGCACCCCTAGGCTTAGGCTAGGTCACCCCTAGGCTTAGGCATGGCACCCCTAGGCTTAGGCTAGGGCAGCCCAAGACTTAGGCTAAGGCTATAGCTCGCCTAGCCTAAGGCTAGGGCACCCCTAGGCTTAGGCTAAGGCTAGGGCTCGCCTATCGTAAGGCTAAGGCACCCCTAGTCTTAGGCTAGGACAGACCTAGGCTTAGGCTAGGGCACCGCTAGGCTAAGGCTTGGCACCCCTAGGCTTACGCTTGGGCACCCCTAGGCTTAGGCTAGGGCAACAATAGGCTTAGGCTAAGGCTAGGGCTAGCCTAGCCTAAAGCTAGGGCACACCTAGGCTTAGATTAGGGCACCCTAGGCTTAGGCTAGGGCACCCCTAGGCTTAGGCTAAGGATAGGGCTTGCCTAGTCTAAGGCTAGTGCAGCCCTAGGCTTAGGCTAGGGCACCCCTAGGCTTAGGCTAGGGCACCCCTAGGCTTAGGCTAAGGCTAGGGCTCGCCTAGCCTAAGGCTAGGGCACCCCTAGGCTTAGGCTAGGACAGACCTAGGCTTAGGCTAGGGCACCCCTAGGCTTAGGCTTGGCACCCCTAGACTTAGGCTGGGGCACCCCTAGGCTTAGGCTAGGGCAGCCCAAGGCTTAGGCTAAGGCTAGGGCTCGCTTAGCCTAAGGCTAGTGCACACCTAGGCTTAGGCTAGAGCACCCCTAGGCTTAGGCTAGGGTAGCCCTAGGCTTAGGCTAGGGCACCCATAGGCTTAGGCTAGGGCACCCCTAGGCTTAGGCTAGGGCACCCCTAGGCTTACTCTAAGGCTAGTGATCCCCTAGCCTAAGCCTAGGGCACCCCTAGGCTTAGGCTAGGGCACCCCTAGGCTTAGGCTAGGGTACCCCTAGGCTTAGGCTTGGCACCCTTAGCCTTAGGCTTGGGCACCCCTAGGCTTAGGTTAGGGCAGCCCTAGGCTTAGGCTATGGCTAGGGCTCGCCTAGCCTAAAGGTAGGGAACCCCTAGGCTTAGGTTAGGGCACCCCTAGGCTTAGGCTAGGGCAGCCCAAGGCTTAGGCTAGAACAGCCCAAGGCTTAGGCTAGGGCAGCCCAAGGCTTAGGCTAGGGCACCCCTAGGCTTAGGCTAGGGCAGCCCAAGGCTTAGGCTAGGGCACCCCTAGGCTTAAGCTAGGGCACCCCTAGGCTTAGGCTAGGGCACCCCTAGGCTTAGGCTAGGGCACCCCTAGGCTTAGGCTTGGCACCCCTAGGCTTAGGCTTCGGCAGCCCTAGGCTTAGGCTAAGGCTTGGGCTCGCCTAGCCTAAGGCAAGGGCACCCCTAGGCTTAGGCTAGGGCACCCCTAGGCTTAGGCTAGGGCAGCCCAAGGCTTAGGCTAGGGCACCCCTAGGCTTAGGCTAGGGCACCCCTAGGCTTAGGGTAGGGCACCCCTAGGCTTACGCTAAGGCTAGGGCTCACCTAGCCTAAGGCTAGGGCTCACATAGCCTACGGCTAGGGCACCCCTAGGCTTAGACTAGGGCACCTCTAGGCTTAGGCTAGGGCACCCCTAGGCTTAGGCTAGGGCACCACTAGGCTTAGGCTAGGGCACCCCTAGGGTTAGGCTAGGGCACCCCTAGGCATAGGCTAGGGCACCCCTAGGCTTAGGCTAGGGCACCCCTAGGCTTAGGCTAGGGCAGCCCAAGGCTTAGGCTAAGGATAGGGCTCGCTTAGCCTAAGGCTAGCGCACACCTAGGCTTAGGCTAGAGCACCCCTAGGCTTAGGCTAGGGTAGCCCTAGGCTTAGGCTAGGGCAGCAATAGGCTTAGGCTAAGGCTAGGGCTCGCCTAGCCTAAAGCTAGGGCACACCTAGGCTTAGATTAGGGCACCCTAGGCTTAGGCTAGGGCACCCCTAGGCTTAGGCTAAGGATAGGGCTTGCCTAGCCTAAGGCTAGTGCAGCCCTAGGCTTAGGCTAGGGCACCCCTAGGCTTAGGCTAGGGCACCCCTAGGCTTAGGCTAAGGCTAGGGCTCGCCTAGCCTAAGGCTAGGGCACCCCTAGGCTTAGGCTAGGACAGACCTAGGCTTAGGCTAGGGCACCCCTAGGCTTAGGCTTGGCACCCCTAGACTTAGGCTGGGGCACCCCTAGGCTTAGGCTAGGGCAGCCCAAGGCTTAGGCTAAGGCTAGGGCTCGCTTAGCCTAAGGCAAGTGCACACCTAGGCTTAGGCTAGAGCACCCCTAGGCTTAGGCTAGGGTAGCCCTAGGCTTAGGCTAGGGCACCCATAGGCTTAGGCTAGGGCACCCCTAGGCTTAGGCTAGGGCACCCCTAGGCTTACTCTAAGGCTAGTGATCCCCTAGCCTAAGCCTAGGGCACCCCTAGGCTTAGGCTAGGGCACCCCTAGTCTTAGGCTAGGGAAGCCCTAGGCTTAGGCTAAGGCTAGGGCTCGCCTAGCCTAAGGCTAGGGCACACCTAGGCTTAGGCTAGAGCACCCCTAGGCTTAGGATAGGGTAGCCCTAGGCTTAGGCTAGGGCACACATAGCCTTAGGCTAGGGCACCCCTAGGCTTAGGCTAGTGCACCCCTAGGCTTAGGCTAAGGCTAGTGATCCCCTAGCCTAAGGCTAGGGCAGCCCTAGGCGTAGGCAAGGGCACCCCAAGGCTTAGGCTAGGGCACCCCTAGGCTTAGGCTTGGCACACCTAGGCTTAGGCTTGGGCACCCCTAGGCTTAGGCTAGGGCAGCCCTAGGCTTAGCCTAAGGCTAGGGAACCCCTAGGCTTAGGCTAGCACACCCCTAGGCTTAGGCTAGGGCAGCCCTAGGCTTAGGCTAGAGCATCCATAGGCTTAGGCTAGGGCACCCCTAGGCTTAGGATAGGGCACCCCTAGGATTAGGCTAAGGCTAGGGCTCTCCTAGCCTAAGGCTAGGGCACCCCTAGTCTTAGATTAGGGCACCCCTAGGCTTAGGCTAGAGAACCCCTAGGCTTAGGCTAGTACACCCCTAGGCTTAGGCTAAGGCTAGGGCTCGCCTATCCTAAGGCTAAGGCACCACTAGTCTTAGGCTAGGACAGACCTAGGCTTAGGCTAGGGCACCCCTAGGCTAAGGCTTGGCACCCCTAGGCTTAGGCTTGGGCACCCCTAGGCTTAGGCTAGGGCAGCACTAGGCTTAGGCTAAGGCTAGGGCTCGCCTAGCCTAAAGCTAGGGCACACCTAGGCTTAGACTAGGGTACCCCTAGGCTTAGGCTAGGGCACCCCTAGGCTTAGGCTAGGCTACCCCTAGGCTTAGGCTAAGGCTAGAACTCGCCTAGCCTAAGGCTAGGGCACCCCTAGGCTTAGGCTAGGGCACCCCTAGGCTTAGGCTAGGGCACCCCTAGGCTTAGGGTTGACACCCCTAGGCTTAGGCTTGGGCACCACTAGGCTTAGGCTGGGGCACCCCTAGGCTTAGGCTAAGGCTAGGGCTTGCCTAGCCTAAGGCTAGTGCAGCCCTAGGCTTAGGCTAGGGCACCCCTAGGCTTAGGCTAGGGCACCCCTAGTCTTAAGCTAGGGAACCCCTAGGCTTAGGCTAGGGCACCCCTAGGCCTAGGCTAAGGCTAGGACTCGCCTAGCCTAAGGCTAGGGCACCCCTAGGCTTAGGCTAGGACAGACCTAGGCGAAGGCTAGGGCACCCCTAGGCTTAGGCTTGGCACCCCTAGACTTAGGCTTGGGCACCCCTAGGCTTAGGCTAGGGCAGCCCAAGGCTTAGGCTAAGGCTAGGGCTCGCTTAGCCTAAGGCTAGCGCACACCTAGTCTTAGGCTAGAGCACCCCTAGGCTTAGGCTAGGGCACCCCTAGTCTTAGGCTAGGGAAGCCCTAGGCTTAGGCTAGGGCACCCCTAGGCTTAGGCTAGGGCAGCCCTAGGCTTAGGCTAGGGCAGCCCTATGCTTAGGCTAGGGTACCCCTAGGCTTAGGCTAGGGCACCCTTAGGCTTCGGCTAGGGCAACCCTAGGTTTAGGCTAAAGCTAGGGCTCACCTAGCCTAAGGCTACGGCACCCAAGGCTTAGACTAGGGCACCCCTAGTCTTAGACTAGGGCCCCCCTAGTCTTAGGCTAGGGCACCCCTAGGCTTAGGCTAGGGCACCCCTCGGCTTAGGCTAGGGTACCCCTAGGCTTAGGCTAGAGCACCCATAGACTTAGGCTAGGGCACCCCTAGGCTTAGGATAGGGCACCCCTAGGATTAGGCTAAGGCTAGGGCTCACCTAGTCTAAGGCTAGGGCACCCCTAGGCTTAGACTAGGGCACCCCTAGGCTTAGGCTAGGGCACCCCTGGTCTTAGGCTAGGGAAGCCCTAGGCTTAGGCTAGGGCTCCCCTAGGCTTAGGCTAGGGCAGCCCTAGGCTTAGGCTAGGGCAGCCCTATGCTTAGGCTAGGGTACCCCTAGGCTTAGGCTAGGGCACCCTTAGGCTTCGGCTAGGGCAACCCTAGGTTTAGGCTAAAGCTAGGGCTCACCTAGCCTAAGGCTACGGCACCCAAGGCTTAGACTAGGGCACCCCTAGTCTTAGACTAGGGCCCCCCTAGTCTTAGGCTAGGGCACCCCTAGGCTTAGGCTAAGGCTAGGGCTCGCCTAGCCTAAGGCTAGGGCACCCCTATGCTTAGGCTAGGACAGACCTAGGCTTAGGCATGGGCACCCCTAGGCTTAGGCTTGGCACCCGTAGGCTTAGGCTTGGGCACCCATAGGCTTAGGCTAGGGCAGCCCTAGACTTAGGCTAGGGCACCCCTAGGCTTAGGCCTGGGCACCCCTAGGCTTTGGATAGGGCACCCCTAAGCTTAGACTAGGGAACACCTAGGCTTAAGCTAGGGCACCCCTAGGCTTAGGCTAAGGCTAGGGCTCACCTAGCCTAAGGCTAGGGTACCCCTAGGCTTAGGCTAGTACAGACCTAGGCTTAGGCTAGGGCACCCCTAGGCTTAGGCTTGGCACCCCTAGCCTTAGGCTTGGGCACCCCTAGTATTAGGCAAGAGCAGCCCTAGGCTTAGGCTTGGCACTCCTAGACTTAGGCTTGGGAACCCCTAGGCTTAGGCTAGGGCAGCCCTAGGCTTAGGCTAAGGCTAGGGCTCGCCTAGCCTAAGGCAAGGGCAGCCCTAGGCTTAGGCTTGGCACTCCTAAACTTAGGCTAGGGCAGCCCAAGGCTTAAGCTAGGGTAGCCCTAGGCTTAGGCTAGGGCACCCCTAGGCTTAGGCTAGGGTACCCCTATGCTTAGGCAAGGGCAGCCCAAGGCTTAGGCTAGGGCACCCCTAGGCTTAGGCTAGGGCAGCCCAAGGCTTAGGCTAGGGCACCCCTAGGCTTAGGCTAGGGCACCCCTAGGCTTAGTCTAGGGCACCCCTAGGCTTAGGCTTGGCACCCCTAGGCTTAGGCTTGGGCACCCTAGGCTTAGGCTAGGGCACCCCTAGGCTTAGGCTTGGGCAGCCCTAGGCTTAGGCTAAGGCTTGGGATCGCCTAGCCTAAGGCAAGGGCACCCCTAGGCTTAGGCTAGGGCACCCCTAGGCTTAGGCTAGGGCAGCCCAAGGCTTAGGCTAGGGCACCCCTAGGCTAAGGCTTGGCACCCCTAGGCTTAGGCTTGGGCATCCCTAGGCTTAGGCTAGGGCACCCCTAGGCTTAGGCTAGGGCACCCCAAGGTTTACGCTAAGGCTAGGGCTCACCTAGCCTAAGGCTAGGGCTCACCTAGCCTAAGGCTAGGGCACACCTAGGCTTAGACTAGGGCACCCCTAGGCTTAGTCTAGGGCACCACTAGGCTTAGGCTAGGGCATCCATAGGCTTAGGCTAGGGCACCCCTAGGCTTAGGCTAGGGCACCCCTAGGCTTAGGCTAGTGCACCCCTTGGCATAGGCTAAGGCTAGGGCTCGCCTATCCTAAGGCAAGGGCACCCCTAGGCTTCGGCTAGGACAGACCTAGGCATGGGCTAGGGCACCACTAGGCTAAGGCTTGGCACCCCTAGGCTTAGGCTTGGGCATCCCTAGGCTTAGGCTAAGGCTAGGGCTCGCCTATCGTAAGGCTAAGGCACCCCTAGTCTTAGGCTAGGACAGACCTAGGCTTAGGCTAGGGCACCCCTAGGCTAAGGCTTGGCACCCCTAGGCTTAGGCTTGGGCACCCCTAGGCTTAGGCTAGGGCAGCAATAGGCATAGGCTAAGGCTAGGGCTCGCCTAGCCTAAAGCTAGGGCACACCTAGGCTTAGATTAGGGCACCCTAGGCTTAGGCTAGGGCACCCCTAGGCTTAGGCTAAGGATAGGGCTTGCCTAGCCTAAGGCTAGTGCAGCCCTAGGCTTAGGCTAGGGCACCCCTAGGCTTAGGCTAGGGCACCCCTAGGCTTAGGCTAAGGCTAGGGCTCGCCTAGCCTAAGGCTAGGGCACCCCTAGGCTTAGGCTAGGACAGACCTAGGCTTAGGCTAGGGCACCCCTAGGCTTAGGCTTGGCACCCCTGGACTTAGGCTGGGGCACCCCTAGGCTTAGGCTAGGGCAGCCCAAGGCTTAGGCTAAGGCTAGGGCTCGTTAGCCTAAGGCTAGTGCACACCTAGGCTTAGGCTAGAGCACCCCTAGGCTTAGGCTAGGGTAGCCCTAGGCTTAGGCTAGGGCACCCATAGGCTTAGGCTAGGGCACCCCTAGGCTTAGGCTAGGGCACCCCTAGGCTTACTCTAAGGCTAGTGATCCCCTAGCCTAAGCCTAGGGCACCCCTAGGCTTAGGCTAGGGCACCCCTAGGCTTAGGCTAGGGTACCCCTAGGTTTAGGCTTGGCACCCTTAGCCTTAGGCTTGGGCACGCCTAGGCTTAGGTTAGGGCAGCCCTAGGCTTAGGCTATGGCTAGGGCTCGCCTAGCCTAAAGGTAGGGAACCCCTAGGCTTAGGCTAGGGCACCCCTAGGCTTAGGCTAGGGCAGCCCAAGGCTTAGGCTAGAACAGCCCAAGGCTTAGGCTAGGGCAGCCCAAGGCTTAGGCTAGGGCACCCATAGGCTTAGGCTAGGGCAGCCCAAGGCTTAGGCTAGGGCACCCCTAGGCTTAGGCTGGGCACCCCTAGGCTTAGGCTAGGGCACCCCTAGGCTTAGGCTAGGGCACCCCTAGGCTTAGGCTTGGCACCCCTAGGCTTAGGCTTGGGCAGCCCTAGGCTTAGGCTAAGGCTTGGGCTCGCCTAGCCTAAGGCAAGGGCACCCCTAGGCTTAGGCTAGGGCACCCCTAGGCTTAGGCTAGGGCAGCACAAGACTTAGGCTAGGGCACCCCTAGGCTTAGGCTAGGGCACCCCTAGGCTTAGCGTACGGCACCCCTAGGCTTACGCTAAGGCTAGGGCTCACCTAGCCTAAGGCTAGGGCTCACATAGCCTAAGGCTAGGGCACCCCTAGGCTTAGACTAGGGCACCCCTAGGCTTAGGCTAGGGCACCCCTAGGCTTAGGCTAGGTCACCCCTAGGCTTAGGCTAGGGCACCCCTAGGCTTAGGCTAGGGCACCCCTAGGCTTAGGCTAGGGCACCCCTAGGCTTAGGCTAGGGCAGCCCAAGGCTTAGGCTAAGGCTAGGGCTCGCTTAGCGTAAGGCTAGCGCACACCTAGGCTTAGGCTAGAGCACCCCTAGGCTTAGGCTAGGGTAGCCCTAGGCTTAGGCTACGGCACCCATAGGCTTAGGCTAGGGCACCCCTAGGCTTAGGCTAAGGCACCCCTAGGCTTACTCTAAGGCTAGTGATCCCCTAGCCTATGCCTAGGGCACCCCTAGGCTTAGGCTAAGGCACCCCTAGCCTTAGGCTAGGGTACCCCTAGGCTTAGGCTTGGCACCCTTAGCCTTAGGCTTGGGCACCCCTAGGCTTAGGCTAGGGCAGCCCTAGGCTTAGGCTAAGGCTAGGGCTCGCCTAGCCTCGGGCTAGGGAACCCCTAGGCTTAGGCTAGGGCACCCCTAGGCTTAGGCTAGGGCAGCCCAAGGCTTAGGCTAGGGCAGCCCAAGGCTTAGGCTAGGGCAGCCCAAGGCTTAGGCTAGGGCACCCCTAGGCTTAGGCTAGGGCAGCCCAAGGCTTAGGCTAGGGCACCCCTAGGCTTAGGCTAGGGCACCCCTAGGCTTCGGCTTGGGCGCCCCTAGGCTTAGGCTAGGGCACCACTAGGCTTAGGCTTGGCACCCCTAAGCTTAGGCTTGGGCACCCCTAGGCTTAGGCTAGGGCAGCCCTCTGCTTAGGCTAAGGCTTGGGCTCGCCTAGCCTAAGGCAAGGGCACCCCTAGGCTTAGGCTAGGGCACCCCTAGGCTTAGGCTAGGGCAGCCCAAGGCTTAGGCTAGGGCACCCCTAGGCTTAGGCTAGGGCACCCCTAGGCTTAGGCTAGGGCACCCCTAGGCTTACGCTAAGTCTAGGGCTCACCTAGCCTAAGGCTACGGCTCACCTAGCCTAAGGCTAGGGCACCCCTAGGCTTAGACTAGGGCACCCCTAGGCTTAGGCTAGGGCACCCCTAGGCTTAGGCTAGGGCACCCCTAGGCTTAGGCTAGGGCACACCTAGGCTTACGCTAAGGCTAGGGCTCACCTAGCCTAAGGCTAGGGCACCCCTAGGCTTAGACTAGGGCACCCCTAGGCTTAGGCTAGGGCACCCCTAGGCTTAGGCTAGGGCACCCCCAGGCTTAGGCTAGGGCACCCCTAGGCTTAGGCTAGGGCACCCCTAGGCTTAGGCTAGGGCACCCCTAGGCTTTGGCTAGTGCAACCATTGGCTTAGGCTAAGGCTAGGGTTCGCCTATCCTAAGGCAAGGGCACCCCTAGGCTTAGGCTAGGACAGACTTAGGTTTGGGCTAGGGCACCCCTAGGCTAAGGCTTGGCACCCCTAGGCTTATGCTTGGGCATCCCTAGGCTTAGGCTTGGCACCCCTAGGCTTAGGCTAGGGCAGCCCAACGCTTAGTCTAAGGCTAGGGCTTGCCTAGCCTAAGGCTAGTGCAGCCCTAGTCTTAGGCTAGGGCACCCCTAGGCTTAGGCTAAGGCTAGGGCTTGCCTAGCCTAAGGCTAGTGCAGCCCTAGGCTTAGGCTAGGGCACCCCTAGGCTTAGGCTAGGGCACCCCTAGTCTTAGGCTAGGGCACCCCTAGGCTTAGGCTAGGGCACCCCTAGGCTTAGGCTAAGGCTAGGGCTCGCCTAGCCTAAGGCTAGGGCACCCCTAGGCTTAGGCTAGGACAGACCTAGGCTTAGGCTAGGGCACCCCTAGGCTTAGGCTTGGCACCCCTAGACTTAGGCTTGGGCACCCCTAGGCTTAGGCTAGGGCAGCCCAAGGCTTAGGCTAAGGCTAGGGCTCGCTTAGCCTAAGGCTAGGGCAAACCTAGGCTAAGACTAGAGCACCACTAGGCTTAGGCTAGGGTAGCCCTAGGCTTAGGCTAGGGCACCCATATGCTTAGGCTAGGGCACCCCTAGGCTTAGGCTAGGGCACCCCTAGGCTTACTCTAAGGCTAGTGATCCCCTAGCCTAAGCCTAGGGCACCCCTAGGCTTAGGCTAGGGCACACCTAGGCTTAGACTAGGGTACCCCTAGGCTTAGGCTTGGCACCCTTAGCCTTAGGCTTGGGCACCCCTAGGCTTAGGCTAGGGCAGCCTTAGGCTTAGGCTAAGGCTAGGGCTCGCCTAGTCTAAGGCTAGGGCACCCCTAGGCTTAGGATAGGGCACCCCTAGGCTTAGGCTAGGGCAGCCCAAGGCTTAGGCTAGGGCACCCCTAGGCTTAGGCTAGGTCACCCCTAGGCTTAGGCTTGGCACCCCTAGGCTTAGGCTAGGGCAGCCCAAGGCTTGGGCTAAGGCTAGAGCTCGCCTAGCCTAAGGCTAGGGCACCCCTAGGCTTAGGCTAAGGCTAGGGCTCGCCTATCGTAAGGCTAAGGCACCCGTAGTCTTAGGCTAGGACAGACCTAGGCTTAGGCTAGGGCACCGCTAGGCTAAGGCTTGGCACCCCTAGGCTTAGGCTTGGGCACCCCTAGGCTTAGGCTAGGGCAGCAATAGGCTTAGGTTAAGGCTAGGGCTCGCCTAGCCTAAAGCTAGGGCACACCTAGGCTTAGATTAGGGCACCCTAGGCTTAGGCTAGGGCACCCCTAGGCTTAGGCTAAGGATAGGGCTTGCCTAGCCTAAGGCTAGTGCAGCCCTAGGCTTAGGCTAGGGCACCCCTAGGCTTAGGCTAGGGCACCCCTAGGCTTAGGCTAAGGCTAGGGCTCGCCTAGCCTAAGGCTAGGGCACCCCTAGGCTTAGGCTAGGACAGACCTAGGCTTAGACTAGGGCACCCCTAGGCTTAGGCTTGGCACCCCTAGACTTAGGCTGGGGCACCCCTAGGCTTAGGCTAGGGCAGCCCAAGGCTTAGGCTAAGGCTAGGGCTCGCTTAGCCTAAGGCTAGTGCACACCTAGGCTTAGGCTAGAGCACCCCTAGGCTTAGGCTAGGGTAGCCCTAGGCTTAGGCTAGGGCACCCATAGGCTTAGGCTAGGGCACCCCTAGGCTTAGGCTAGGGCACCCCTAGGCTTACTCTAAGGCTAGTGATCCCCTAGCCTAAGCCTAGGGCACCCCTAGGCTTAGGCTAGGGCACCCCTAGGCTTAGGCTAGGGTACCCCTAGGCTTAGGCTTGGCACCCTTAGCCTTAGGCTTGGGCACCCCTAGGCTTAGGTTAGGGCAGCCCTAGGCTTAGGCTATGGCTAGGGCTCGCCTAGCCTAAAGGTAGGGAACCCCTAGGCTTAGGCTAGGGCACCCCTAGGCTTAGGCTAGGGCAGCCCAAGGCTTAGGCTAGAACAGCCCAAGGCTTAGGCTAGGGCAGCCCAAGGCTTAGGCTAGGGCACCCCTAGGCTTAGGCTAGGGCAGCCCAAGGCTTAGTCTAGGGCACCCCTAGGCTTAGGCTAGGGCACGCCTAGGCTTAGGCTAGGGCACCCCTAGGCTTAGGCTAGGGCACCCCTAGGCTTAGGCTTGGCACCCCTAGGCTTAGGCTTGGGCAGCCCTAGGCTTAGGCTAAGGCTTGGGCTCGCCTAGCCTAAGGCAAGGGCACCCCTAGGCTTAGGCTAGGGCACCCCGAGGCTTAGGCTAGGTCACCCCTAGGCTTAGGCTAGGGCACCCCTAGGCTTAGACTAGGGTACCCCTAGGCTTAGGCTTGGCACCCTTAGCCTTAGGCTTGGGCACCCCTAGGCTTAGGCTAGGGCAGCCTTAGGCTTAGGCTAAGGCTAGGGCTCGCCTAGTCTAAGGCTAGGGCACCCCTAGGCTTAGGATAGTGCACCCCTAGGCTTAGGCTAGGGCAGCCCAAGGCTTAGGCTAGGGCACCCCTAGGCTTAGGCTAGGTCACCCCTAGGCTTAGGCTTGGCACCCCTAGGCTTAGGCTAGGGCAGCCCAAGGCTTAGGCTAAGGCTAGAGCTCGCCTAACCTAAGACTAGGGCACCCCTAGGCTTAGGCTAAGGCTAGGGCTCGCCTATCGTAAGGCTAAGGCACCCCTAGTCTTAGGCTAGGACAGACCTAGGCTTAGGCTAGGGCACCGCTAGGCTAAGGCTTGGCACCCCTAGGCTTAGGCTTGGGCACCCCTAGGCTTAGGCTAGGGCAGCAATAGGCTTAGGCTAAGGCTAGGGCTCGCCTAGCCTAAAGCTAGGGCACACCTAGGCTTAGATTAGGGCACCCTAGTCTTAGGCTAGGGCACCCCTAGGCTTAGGCTAAGGATAGAGCTTGCCTAGCCTAAGGCTAGTGCAGCCCTAGGCTTAGGTTAGGGCACCCCTAGGCTTAGGCTAGGGCACCCCTAGGCTTAGGCTAAGGCTAGGGCTCGCCTAGCCTAAGGCTAGGGCACCCCTAGGCTTAGGCTAGGACAGACCCAGGCTTAGGCTAGGGCACCCCTAGGCTTAGGATTGGCACCCCTAGACTTAGGCTGGGGCACCCCTAGGCTTAGGCTAGGGCAGCCCAAGGCTTAGGCTAAGGCTAGGGCTCGCTTAGCCTAAGGCTAGTGCACACCTAGGCTTAGGCTAGAGCACCCCTAGGCTTAGGCTAGGGTAGCCCTAGGCTTAGGCTAGGGCACCCATAGGCTTAGGCTAGGGCACCCCTAGGCTTAGGCTAGGGCACCCCTAGGCTTACTCTAAGGCTAGTGATCCCCTAGCCTAAGCCTAGGGCACCCCTAGGCTTAGGCTAGGGCACCCCTAGGCTTAGGCTAGGGTACCCCTAGGCTTAGGCTTGGCACCCTTAGCCTTAGGCTTGGGCACCCTTAGGCTTAGGTTAGGGCAGCCCTAGGCTTAGGCTATGGCTAGGGCTCGCCTAGCCTAAAGGTAGGGAACCCCTAGGCTTAGGCTAGGGCACCCCTAGGCTTAGGCTAGGGCAGCCCAAGGCTTAGGCTAGAACAGCCCAAGGCTTAGGCTAGGGCAGCCCAAGGCTTAGGCTAGGGCACCCCTAGGCTTAGGCTAGGGCAGCCCAAGGCTTAGGCTAGGGCACCCCTAGGCTTAGGCTAGGGCACCCCTAGGCTTAGGCTAGGGCACCCCTAGGCTTAGGCTAGGGCACCCCTAGGCTTAGGCTAGGGCAGCCCAAGGCTTAGGCTAGGGCACCCCTAGGCTTAGGCTAGGGCACCCCTAGGCTTAGGGTAGGGCACCCCTAGGCTTACGCTAAGGCTAGGGCTCACCTAGCCTAAGGCTAGGGCTCACCTAGCCTAAGGCTAGGGCACCCCTAGGCTTAGACTAGGGCACCCCTAGGCTTAGGCTAGGGCACCCCTAGGCTTAGGCTAGGTCACCCCTAGGCTTAGGCTAGGGCACCCCTAGGCTTAGGCTAGGGCACACCTAGGCTTACGCTAAGGGTAGGGCTCACCTAGCCTAAGGCTAGGGCACCCCTAGGCTTAGACTAGGGCACCTCTAGGCTTAGGCTAGGGCACCCCTAGGCTTAGGCTAGGGCACCCCTAGGCTTAGGCTAGGGCACCCCTAGGCTTAGGCTAGGGCACCCCTAGGCTTAGGCTAGGGCACCCCTAGGCTTAGGCTAGGGCAGCCCAAGGCTTAGGCTAAGGTTAGGGCTCGCTTAGCCTAAGGCTAGCGCACACCTAGGCTTAGGCTAGAGCACCCCTAGGCTTAGGCTAGGGTAGCCCTAGGCTTAGGCTAGGGCAGCAATAGGCTTAGGCTAAGGCTAGGGCTCGCCTAGCCTAAAGCTCGGGCACACCTAGGCTTAGATTAGGGCACCCTAGGCTTAGGCAAGGGCACCCCTAGGCTTAGGCTAAGGATAGGGCTTGCCTAGCCTAAGGCTAGTGCAGCCCTAGGCTTAGGCTAGGGCACCCCTAGGCTTAGGCTAGGGCACCCCTAGGCTTAGGCTAGGGCAGCCCAAGGCTTAGGCTAGGGCACCCCTAGGTTTAGGCTAGGTCACCCCTAGGCTTAGGCTTGGCATCCCTAGGCTTAGGCTAGGGCAGCCCAAGGCTTAGGCTAAGGCTAGAGCTCGCCTAGCCTAAGGCTAGGGCACCCCTAGGCTTAGGCTAAGGCTAGGGCTCGCCTATCGTAAGGCTAACGCACCCCTAGTCTTAGGCTAGGACAGACCTAGGCTTAGGCTAGGGCACCGCTAGGCTTAGGCTTGGCACCCCTAGACTTAGGCTGGGGCACCCCTAGGCTTAGGCTAGGGCAGCCCAAGGCTTAGGCTAAGGCTAGGGCTCGCTTAGCCTAAGGCTAGTGCACACCTAGGCTTAGGCTAGAGCACCCCTAGGCTTAGGCTAGGGTAGCCCTAGGCTTAGGCTAGGGCACCCATAGGCTTAGGCTCGGGCACCCCTAGGCTTAGGCTAGGGCACCCCTAGGCTTAGGCTAAGGCTAGGGCTCGCCTAGCCTAAGGCTAGGGCACCCCTAGGCTTAGGCTAGGACAGACCTAGGCTTAGGCTAGGGCACCCCTAGGCTTAGGCTTGGCACCCCTAGACTTAGGCTGGGGCACCCCTAGGCTTAGGCTAGGGCAGCCCAAGGCTTAGGCTAAGGCTAGGGCTCGCTTAGCCTAAGGCTAGTGCACACCTAGGCTTAGGCTAGAGCACCCCTAGGCTTAGGCTAGGGTAGCCCTAGGCTTAGGCTAGGGCACCCATATGCTTAGGCTAGGGCACCCCTAGGCTTAGGCTAGGGCACCCCTAGGCTTACTCTAAGGCTAGTGATCCCCTAGCCTAAGCCTAGGGCACCCCTAGGCTTAGGCTAGGGCACACCTAGGCTTAGACTAGGGTACCCCTAGGCTTAGGCTTGGCACCCTTAGCCTTAGGCTTGGGCACCCCTAGGCTTAGGCTAGGGCAGCCTTAGGCTTAGGCTAAGGCTAGGGCTCGCCTAGTCTAAGGCTAGGGCACCCCTAGGCTTAGGCTAGGGCACCCCTAGGCTTAGGCTAGGGTAGCCCAAGGCTTAGGCTAGGGCACCCCTAGGCTTAAGCTAGGTCACCCCTAGGCTTAGGCTTGGCACCCCTAGGCTTAGGCTAGGGCAGCCCAAGGCTTAGGCTAAGGCTAGAGCTCGCCTAGCCTAAGGCTAGGGCACCCCTAGGCTTAGGCTAAGGCTAGGGCTCGCCTATCGTAAGGCTAAGGCACCCCTAGTCTTAGGCTAGGACAGACCTAGGCTTAGGCTAGGGCACCGCTAGGCTAAGGCTTGGCACCCCTAGGCTTAGGCTTGGGCACCCCTAGGCTTAGGCTAGGGCAGCAATAGGCTTAGGCTAAGGCTAGGGCTAGCCTAGCCTAAAGCTAGGGCACACCTAGGCTTAGATTAGGGCACCCTAGGCTTAGGCTAGGGCACCCCTAGGCTTAGGCTAAGGATAGGGCTTGCCTAGTCTAAGGCTAGTGCAGCCCTAGGCTTAGGCTAGGGCACCCCTAGGCTTAGGCTAGGGCACCCCTAGGCTTAGGCTAAGGCTAGGGCTCGCCTAGCCTAAGGCTAGGGCACCCCTAGGCTTAGGCTAGGACAGACCTAGGCTTAGGCTAGGGCACCCCTAGGCTTAGGCTTGGGCAGCCCTAGGCTTAGGCTAAGGCTTGGGCTCGCCTAGCCTAAGGCAAGGGCACCCCTAGGCTTAGGCTAGGGCACCCCTAGGCTTAGGCTAGGGCACCCCTAGGCTTAGCGTAGGGCACCCCTAGGCTTACGCTAAGGCTAGGGCTCACCTAGCCTAAGGCTAGGGCTCACATAGCCTAAGGCTAGGGCACCCCTAGGCTTAGACTAGGGCACCCCTAGGCTTAGGCTAGGGCACCCCTAGGCTTAGGCTAGGTCACCCCTAGGCTTAGGCTAGGGCACCCCTAGGCTTAGGCTAGGGCACCCCTAGGCTTAGGCTAGGGCACCCCTAGGCTTAGGCTAGGGCAGCCCAAGGCTTAGGCTAAGGCTAGGGCTTGCTTAGCGTAAGGCTAGCGCACACCTAGGCTTAGGCTAGAGCACCCCTAGGCTTAGGCTAGGGTAGCCCTAGGCTTAGGCTACGGCACCCATAGGCTTAGGCTAGGGCACCCCTAGGCTTAGGCTAAGGCACCCCTAGGCTTACTCTAAGGCTAGAGATCCCCTAGCCTATGCCTAGGGCACCCCTAGGCTTAGGCTAGGGCACCCCTAGCCTTAGGCTAGGGTACCCCTAGGCTTAGGCTTGGCACCCTTAGCCTTAGGCTTGGGCACCCCTAGGCTTAGGCTAGGGCAGCCCTAGGCTTAGGCTAAGGCTAGGGCTCGCCTAGCCTCGGGCTAGGGAACCCCTAGGCTTAGGCTAGGGCACCCCTAGGCTTAGGCTAGGGCAGCCCAAGGCTTAGGCTAGGGCAGCCCAAGGCTTAGGCTAGGGCACCCCAAGGCTTAGGCTAGGGCACCCCTAGGCTTAGGCTAGGGCAGCCCAAGGCTTAGGCTAGGGCACCCCTAGGCTTAGGCTAGGGCACCCCTAGGCTTCGGCTAGGGCGCCCCTAGGCTTAGGCTAGGGCACCACTAGGCTTAGGCTTGGCACCCCTAAGCTTAGGCTTGGGCACCCCTAGGCTTAGGCTAGGGCAGCCCTCTGCTTAGGCTAAGGCTTGGGCTCGCCTAGCCTAAGGCAAGGGCACCCCTAGGCTTAGGCTAGGGCACCCCTAGGCTTAGGATAGGGCAGCCCAAGGCTTAGGCTAGGGCACCCCTAGGCTTAGGCTAGGGCACCCCTAGGCTTAGACTAGGGCACCCCTAGGCTTACGCTAAGTCTAGGGCTCACCTAGCCTAAGGCTACGGCTCACCTAGCCTAAGGCTAGGGCACCCCTAGGCTTAGACTAAGGCACCCCTAGGCTTAGGCTAGGGCACCCCTAGGCTTAGGCTAGGGCACCCCTAGGCTTAGGCTAGGGCACACCTAGGCTTACGCTAAGGCTAGGGCTCACCTAGACTAAGGCTAGGGCACCCCTAGGCTTAGACTAGGGCACCCCTAGGCTTAGGCTAGGGCACCCCTAGGCTTAGGCTAGGGCACCCCCAGGCTTAGGCTAGGGCACCCCTAGGCTTAGGCTAGGGCACCCCTAGGCTTAGGCTAGGGCATCCCTAGGCTTAGGCTAGGGCACCCCTAGGCTTTGGCTAGTGAAACCATTGGCTTAGGCTAAGGCTAGGGTTCGCCTATCCTAAGGCAAGGGCACCCCTAGGCTTAGGCTAGGACAGACTTAGGTTTGGGCTAGGGCACCCCTAGGCTAAGGCTTGGCACCCCTAGGCTTATGCTTGGGCATCCCTAGGCTTAGGCTTGGCACCCCTAGGCTTAGGCTAGGGCAGCCCAAGGCTTAGTCTAAGGCTAGGGCTTGCCTAGCCTAAGGCTAGTGCAGCCCTAGGCTTAGGCTAGGGCACCCCTAGGCTTAGGCTAAGGCTAGGGCTTGCCTAGCCTAAGGCTAGTGCAGCCCTAGGCTTAGGCTAGGGCACCCCTAGGCTTAGGCTAAGGCTAGGGCTTGCCTAGCCTAAGGCTAGTGCAGCCCTAGGCTTAGGCTAGGGCACCCCTAGGCTTAGGCTAGGGCACCCCTAGTCTTAGGCTAGGGCACCCCTAGGCTTAGGCTAAGGCTAGGGCTCGCCTAGCCTAAGGCTAGGGCACCCCTAGGCTTAGGCTAGGACAGACCTAGGCTTAGGCTAGGGCACCCCTAGGCTTAGGCTTGGCACCCTTAGACTTAGGCTTGGGCACCCCTAGGCTTAGGCTAGGGCAGCCCAAGGCTTAGGCTAAGGCTAGGGCTCGCTTAGCCTAAGGCTAGGGCAAACCTAGGCTAAGACTAGAGCACCCCTAGGCTTAGGCTAGGGTAGCCCTAGGCTTAGGCTAGGGCACCCATATGCTTAGGCTAGGGCACCCCTAGGCTTAGGCTAGGGCACCCCTAGGCTTACTCTAAGGCTAGTGATCCCCTAGCCTAAGCCTAGGGCACCCCTAGGCTTAGGCTAGGGCACACCTAGGCTTAGACTAGGGTACCCCTAGGCTTAGGCTTGGCACCCTTAGCCTTAGGCTTGGGCACCCCTAGGCTTAGGCTAGGGCAGCCTTAGGCTTAGGCTAAGGCTAGGGCTCCCCTAGTCTAAGGCTAGGGCACCCCTAGGCTTAGGCTAGGTCACCCCTAGGCTTAGGCTTGGCACCCCTAGGCTTAGGCTAGGGCAGTCCAAGGCTTAGGCTAAGGCTAGAGCTCGCCTAGCCTAAGGCTAGGGCACCCCTAGGCTTAGGCTAAGGCTAGGGCTCGCCTATCGTAAGGCTAAGGCACCCCTAGTCTTAGGCTAGGACAGACCTAGGCTTAGGCTAGGGCACCGCTAGGCTAAGGCTTGGCACCCCTAGGCTTAGGCTTGGGCACCCCTAGGCTTAGGCTAGGGCAGCAATAGGCTTAGGCTAAGGCTAGGGCTCGCCTAGCCTAAAGCTAGGGCACACCTAGGCTTAGATTAGGGCACCCTAGGCTTAGGCTAGGGCACCCCTAGGCTTAGGCTAAGGATAGGGCTTGCCTAGCCTAAGGCTAATGCAGCCCTAGGCTTAGGCTAGGGCACCCCTAGGCTTAGGCTAGGGCACCCCTAGGCTTAGGCTAAGGCTATGGCTCGCCTAGCCTAAGGCTAGGGCACCCCTAGGCTTAGGCTAGGACAGACCTAGGCTTAGGCTAGGGCACCCCTAAGCTTAGGCTTGGCATCCCTAGACTTAGGCTGGGGCACCCCTAGGCTTAGGCTAGGGCAGCCCAAGGCTTAGGCTAAGGCTAGGGCTCGCTTAGCCTAAGGCTAGTGCACACCTAGGCTTACGCTAGAGCACCCCTAGGCTTAGGCTAGGGTAGCCTTAGGCTTAGGCTAGGGCACCCATAGGCTTAGGCTAGGGCACCCCTAGGCTTAGGCTAGGGCACCCCTAGGCTTACTCTAAGGCTAGTGATCCCCTAGCCTAAGCCTAGGGCACCCCTAGGCTTAGGCTAGGGCACCCCTAGGCTTAGGCTAGGGTACCCCTAGGCTTAGGCTTGCCACCCTTAGCCTTAGGCTTGGGCACCCCTAGGCTTAGGTTAGGGCAGCCCTAGGCTTAGGCTATGGCTAGGGCTCGCCTAGCCTAAAGGTAGGGAACCCCTAGGCTTAGGCTAGGGCACCCCTAGGCTTAGGCTAGGGCAGCCCAAGGCTTAGGCTAGAACAGCCCAAGGCTTAGGCTAGGGCAGCCCAAGGCTTAGGCTAGGGCACCCCTAGGCTTAGGCTAGGGCAGCCCAAGGCTTAGGCTAGGGCACCCCTAGGCTTAGGCTAGGGCACCCCTAGGCTTAGGCTAGGGCACCCCTAGGCTTAGGCTAGGGCACCCCTAGGCTTAGGCTTGGCACCCCTAGGCTTAGGCTTGGGCAGCCCTAGGCTTAGGCTAAGGCTTGGGCTCGCCTAGCCTAAGGCAAGGGCACCCCTAGGCTTAGGCTAGGGCACCCCTAGGCTTAGGCTAGGGCAGCCCAAGGCTTAGGCTAGGGCACCCCTAGGCTCAGGCTAGGGCACCCCTAGGCTTAGGGTAGGGCACCCCTAGGCTTACGCTAAGGGTAGGGCTCACCTAGCCTAAGCCTAGGGCACCCCTAGGCTTAGACTAGGGCACCTCTAGGCTTAGGCTAGGGCACCCCTAGGCTTAGGCTAGGGCACCCCTAGGCTTAGGCTAGGGCACCCCTAGGCTTAGGCTAGGGCACCCCTAGGCTTAGGCTAGGGCACCCCTAGGCTTAGGCTAGGGCAGCCCAAGGCTTAGGCTAAGGCTAGGGCTCGCTTAGCCTAAGGCTAGCGCACACCTAGGCTTAGGCTAGAGCACCCCTAGGCTTAGGCTAGGGTAGCCCTAGGCTTAGGCTAGGGCAGCAATAGGCTTAGGCTAAGGCTAGGGCTCGCCTAGCCTAAAGCTAGGGCACACCTAGGCTTAGATTAGGGCACCCTAGGCTTAGGCAAGGGCACCCCTAGGCTTAGGCTAAGGATAGGGCTTGCCTAGCCTAAGGCTAGTGCAGCCCTAGGCTTAGGCTAGGGCACCCCTAGGCTTAGGCTAGGGCACCCCTAGGCTTAGGCTAGGGCAGCCCAAGGCTTAGGCTAGGGCACCCCTAGGCTTAGGCTAGGTCACCCCTAGGCTTAGGCTTGGCACCCCTAGGCTTAGGCTAGGGCAGCCCAAGGCTTAGGCTAAGGCTAGAGCTCGCCTAGCCTAAGGCTAGGGCACCCCTAGGCTTAGGCTAAGGCTAGGGCTCGCCTATCGTAAGGCTAAGGCACCCCTAGTCTTAGGCTAGGACAGACCTAGGCTTAGGCTAGGGCACCGCTAGGCTAAGGCTTGGCACCCCTAGGCTTAGGCTTGGGCACCCCTAGGCTTAGGCTAGGGCAGCAATAGGCTTAGGCTAAGGCTAGGGCTCGCCTAGCCTAAAGCTAGGGCACACCTAGGCTTAGATTAGGGCACCCTAGGCTTAGGCTATGGCACCCCTAGGCTTAGGCTAAGGATAGGGCTTGCCTAGCCTAAGGCTAGTGCAGCCCTAGGCTTAGGCTAGGGCACCCCTAGGCTTAGGCTAGGGCACCCCTAGGCTTAGGCTAAGGCTAGGGCTCGCCTAGCCTAAGGCTAGGGCACCCCTAGGCTTAGGCTAGGACAGACCTAGGCTTAGGCTAGGGCACCCCTAGGCTTAGGCTTGGCACCCCTAGACTTAGGCTGGCGCACCCCTAGGCTTAGGCTAGGGCAGCCCAAGGCTTAGGCTAAGGCTAGGGCTCGCTTAGCCTAAGGCTAGTGCACACCTAGGCTTAGGCTAGAGCACCCCTAGGCTTAGGCTAGGGTAGCCCTAGGCTTAGGCTAGGGCACCCATAGGCTTAGGCTAGGGCACCCCTAGGCTTAGGCTAGGGCACCCCTAGGCTTACTCTAAGGCTAGTGATCCCCTAGCCTAAGCCTAGGGCACCCCTAGGCTTAGGCTAGGGCACCCCTAGGCTTAGGCTAGGGTACCCCTAGGCTTAGGCTTGGCACCCTTAGCCTTAGGCTTGGGCACCCCTAGGCTTAGGTTAGGGCAGCCCTAGGCTTAGGCTATGGCTAGGGCTCGCCTAGCCTAAAGGTAGGGAACCCCTAGGCTTAGGCTAGGGCACCCCTAGGCTTAGGCTAGGGCAGCCCAAGGCTTAGGCTAGAACAGCCCAAGGCTTAGGCTAGGGCAGCCCAAGGCTTAGGCTAGGGCACCCCTAGGCTTAGGCTAGGGCAGCCCAAGGCTTAGGCTAGGGCACCCCTAGGCTTAGGCTAGGGCACCCCTAGGCTTAGGCTAGGGCACCCCTAGGCTTAGGCTAGGGCACCCCTAGGCTTAGGCTTGGCACCCCTAGGCTTAGGCTTGGGCAGCCCTAGGCTTAGGCTAAGGCTTGGGCTCGCCTAGCCTAAGGCAAGGGCACCCCTAGGCTTAGGCTAGGGCACCCCTAGGCTTAGGCTAGGGCAGCCCAAGGCTTAGGCTAGGGCACCCCTAGGCTTAGTGTAGGGCACCCCTAGGCTTACGCTAAGGCTAGGGCTCACCTAGCCTAAGGCTAGGGCTCACATAGCCTAAGGCTAGGGCACCCCTAGGCTTAGACTAGGGCACCCCTAGGCTTAGGCTAGGGCACCCCTAGGCTTAGGCTAGGTCACCCCTAGGCTTAGGCTAGGGCACCCCTAGGCTTAGGCTAGGGCACACCTAGGCTTACGCTAAGGGTAGGGCTCACCTAGCCTAAGGCTAGGGCACCCCTAGGCTTAGACTAGGGCACCTCTAGGCTTAGGCTAGGGCACCCCTAGGCTTAGGCTAGGGCACCCCTAGGCTTAGGCTAGGGCACCCCTAGGCTTAGGCTAGGGCACCCCTAGGCTTAGGCTAGGGCACCCCTAGGCTTAGGCTAGGGCACCCCTAGGCTTAGGCTAGGGCAGCCCAAGGCTTAGGCTAAGGCTAGGGCTCGCTTAGCCTAAGGCTAGCGCACACCTAGGCTTAGGCTAGAGCACCCCTAGGCTTAGGCTAGGGTAGCCCTAGGCTTAGGCTAGGGCAGCAATAGGCTTAGGCTAAGGCTAGGGCTCGCCTAGCCTAAAGCTAGGGCACACCTAGGCTTAGATTAGGGCACCCTAGGCTTAGGCAAGGGCACCCCTAGGCTTAGGCTAAGGATAGGGCTTGCCTAGCCTAAGGCTAGTGCAGCCCTAGGCTTAGGCTAGGGCACCCCTAGGCTTAGGCTAGGGCACCCCTAGGCTTAGGCTAAGGCTAGGGCTCGCCTAGCCTAAGGCTAGGGCACCCCTAGGCTTAGGCTAGAGCACCCCTAGGCTTAGGCTAGGGTAGCCCTAGGCTTAGGCTAGGGCACCCATATGCTTAGGCTAGGGCACCCCTAGGCTTAGGCTAGGGCACCCCTAGGCTTACTCTAAGGCTAGTGATCCCCTAGCCTAAGCCTAGGGCACCCCTAGGCTTAGGCTAGGGCACACCTAGGCTTAGACTAGGGTACCCCTAGGCTTAGGCTTGGCACCCTTAGCCTTAGGCTTGGGCACCACTAGGCTTAGGCTAGGGCAGCCTTAGGCTTAGGCTAAGGCTAGGGCTCGCCTAGTCTAAGGCTAGGGCACCCCTAGGCTTAGGCTAGGGCAGCCCAAGGCTTAGGCTAGGGCACCCCTAGGCTTAGGCTAGGTCACCCCTAGGCTTAGGCTTGGCACCCCTAGGCTTAGGCTAGGGCAGCCCAAGGCTTAGGCTAAGGCTAGAGCTCGCCTAGCCTAAGGCTAGGGCACCCCTAGGCTTAGGCTAAGGCTAGGGCTCGCCTATCGTAAGGCTAAGGCACCCCTAGTCTTAGGCTAGGACAGACCTAGGCTTAGGCTAGGGCACCGCTAGGCTAAGGCTTGGCACCCCTAGGCTTAGGCTTGGGCACCCCTAGGCTTAGGCTAGGGCAGCAATAGGCTTAGGCTAAGGCTAGGGCTCGCCTAGCCTAAAGCTAGGGCACACCTAGGCTTAGATTAGGGCACCCTAGGCTTAGGCTAGGGCACCCCTAGGCTTAGGCTAAGGATAGGGCTTGCCTAGTCTAAGGTTAGTGCAGCCCTAGGCTTAGGCTAGGGCACCCCTAGGCTTAGGCTAGGGCACCCCTAGGCTTAGGCTAAGGCTAGGGCTCGCCTAGCCTAAGGCTAGGGCACCCCTAGGCTTAGGCTAGGACAGACCTAGGCTTAGGCTAGGGCACCCCTAGGCTTAGGCTTGGCACCCCTAGACTTAGGCTGGGGCACCCCTAGGCTTAGGCTAGGGCAGCCCAAGGCTTAGGCTAAGGCTAGGGCTCGCTTAGCCTAAGGCTAGTGCACACCTAGGCTTAGGCTAGAGCACGCCTAGGCTTAGGCTAGGGTAGCCCTAGGCTTAGGCTAGGGTAGCCCTAGGCTTAGGCTAGGGCACCCATAGGCTTCTGCTAGGGCACCCCTAGGCTTAGGCTAGGGCACCCCTAGGCTTAGGCTAGGGCACCCCTAGGCTTAGGCTAGGGTACCCCTAGGCTTATGCTTGGCACCCTTAGCCTTAGGCTTGGGCACCCCTAGGCTTAGGTTAGGGCAGCCCTAGGCTTAGGCTATGGCTAGGGCTCGCCTAGCCTAAAGGTAGGGAACCCCTAGGCTTAGGCTAGGGCACCCCTAGGCTTAGGCTAGGGCACCCCTAGGCTTAGGCTAGGGCAGCCCAAGGCTTAGGCTAGGGCACCCCTAGGCTTAGGCTAGGTCACCCCTAGGCTTAGGCTTGGCACCCCTAGGCTTAGGCTAGGGCAGCCCAAGGCTTAGGCTAAGGCTAGAGCTCGCCTAGCCTAAGGCTAGGGCACCCCTAGGCTTAGGCTAAGGCTAGGGCTCGCCTATCATAAGGCTAAGGCACCCCTAGTCTTAGGCTAGGACAGACCTAGGCTTAGGCTAGGGCACCGCTAGGCTAAGGCTTGGCACCCCTAGGCTTAGGCTTGGGCACCCCTAGGCTTAGGCTAGGGCAGCAATAGGCTTAGGCTAAGGCTAGGGCTCGCCTAGCCTAAAGCTAGGGCACACCTAGGCTTAGATTAGGGCACCCTAGGCTTAGGCTAGGGCACCCCTAGGCTTAGGCTAAGGATAGGGCTTGCCTAGCCTAAGGCTAGTGCAGCCCTAGGCTTAGGCTAGGGCACCCCTAGGCTTAGGCTAGGGCACCCCTAGGCTTAGGCTAAGGCTAGGGCTCGCCTAGCCTAAGGCTAGGGCACCCCTAGGCTTAGGCTAAGACAGACCTAGGCTTAGGCTAGGGCACCCCTAGGCTTAGGCTTGGCACCCCTAGACTTAGGCTGGGGCACCCCTAGGCTTAGGCTAGGGCAGCCCAAGGCTTAGGCTAAGGCTAGGGCTCGCTTAGCCTAAGGCTAGTGCACACCTAGGCTTAGGCTAGAGCACCCCTAGGCTTAGGCTAGGGTAGCCCTAGGCTTAGGCTAGGGCACCCATAGGCTTAGGCTAGGGCACCCCTAGGCTTAGGCTAGGGCACCCCTAGGCTTACTCTAAGGCTAGTGATCCCCTAGCCTAAGCCTAGGGCACCCCTAGGCTTAGGCTAGGGCACCCCTAGGCTTAGGCTAGGGTACCCCTAGGCTTAGGCTTGGCACCCTTAGCCTTAGGCTTGGGCACCCCTAGGCTTAGGTTAGGGCAGCCCTAGGCTTAGGCTATGGCTAGGGCTCGCCTAGCCTAAAGGTAGGGAACCCCTAGGCTTAGGCTATGGCACCCCTAGGCTTAGGCTAGGGCAGCCCAAGGCTTAGGCTAGAACAGCCCAAGGCTTAGGCTAGGGCAGCCCAAGGCTTAGGCTAGGGCACCCCTAGGCTTAGGCTAGGGCAGCCCAAGGCTTAGGCTCGGGCACCCCTAGGCTTAGGCTAGGGCACCCCTAGGCTTAGGCTAGGGCACCCCTAGGCTTAGGCTAGGGCACCCCTAGGCTTAGGCTTGGCACCCCTAGGCTTAGGCTTGGGCAGCCCTAGACTTAGGCTAAGGCTTGGGCTCGCCTAGCCTAAGGCAAGGGCACCCCTAGGCTTAGGCTAGGGCACCCCTAGGCTTAGGCTAGGGCAGCCCAAGGCTTAGGCTAGGGCACCCCTAGGCTTAGGCTAGGGCACCCCTAGGCTTAGTGTAGGGCACCCCTAGGCTTACGCTAAGGCTAGGGCTCACCTAGCCTAAGGCTAGGGCTCACATAGCCTAAGGCTAGGGCACCCCTAGGCTTAGACTAGGGCACCCCTAGGCTTAGGCTAGGGCACCCCTAGGCTTAGGCTAGGTCACCCCTAGGCTTAGGCTAGGGCACCCCTAGGCTTAGGCTAGGGCACACCTAGGCTTACGCTAAGGGTAGGGCTCACCTAGCCTAAGGCTAGGGCACCCCTAGGCTTAGACTAGGGCACCTCTAGGCTTAGGCTAGGGCACCCCTAGGCTTAGGCTAGGGCACCCCTAGGCTTAGGCTAGGGCACCCCTAGGCTTAGGCTAGGGCACCCCTAGGCTTAGGCTAGGGCACCCCTAGGCTTAGGCTAGGGCAGCCCAAGGCTTAGGCTAAGGCTAGGGCTCGCTTAGCCTAAGGCTAGCGCACACCTAGGCTTAGGCTAGAGCACCCCTAGGCTTAGGCTAGGGTAGCCCTAGGCTTAGGCTAGGGCAGCAATAGGCTTAGGCTAAGGCTAGGGCTCGCCTAGCCTAAAGCTAGGGCACACCTAGGCTTAGATTAGGGCACCCTAGGCTTAGGCAAGGGCACCCCTAGGCTTAGGCTAAGGATAGGGCTTGCCTAGCCTAAGGCTAGTGCAGCCCTAGGCTTAGGCTAGGGCACCCCTAGGCTTAGGCTAGGGCACCCCTAGGCTTAGGCTAAGGCTAGGGCTCGCCTAGCCTAAGGCTAGGGCACCCCTAGGCTTAGGCTAGGACAGACCTAGGCTTAGGCTAGGGCACCCCTAGGCTTAGGCTTGGCACCCCTAGACTTAGGCTGGGGCACCCCTAGGCTTAGGCTAGGGCAGCCCAAGGCTTAGGCTAAGGCTAGGGCTCGCTTAGCCTAAGGCTAGTGCACACCTAGGCTTAGGCTAGAGCACCCCTAGGCTTAGGCTAGGGTAGCCCTAGGCTTAGGCTAGGGCACCCATATGCTTAGGCTAGGGCACCCCTAGGCTTAGGCTAGGGCACCCCTGGGCTTACTCTAAGGCTAGTGATCCCCTAGCCTAAGCCTAGGGCACCCCTAGGCTTAGGCTAGGGCACACCTAGGCTTAGACTAGGGTACCCCTAGGCTTAGGCTTGGCACCCTTAGCCTTAGGCTTGGGCACCCCTAGGCTTAGGCTAGGGCAGCCTTAGGCTTAGGCTAAGGCTAGGGCTCGCCTAGTCTAAGGCTAGGGCACCCCTAGGCTTAGGCTAGGGCACCCCTAGGCTTAGGCTAGGGCAGCCCAAGGCTTAGGCTAGGGCACCCCTAGGCTTAGGCTAGGTCACCCCTAGGCTTAGGCTTGGCACCCCTAGGCTTAGGCTAGGGCAGCCCAAGGCTTAGGCTAAGGCTAGAGCTCGCCTAGCCTAAGGCTAGGGCACCCCTAGGCTTAGGCTAAGGCTAGGGCTCGCCTATCGTAAGGCTAAGGCACCCCTAGTCTTAGGCTAGGACAGACCTAGGCTTAGGCTAGGGCACCGCTAGGCTAAGGCTTGGCACCCCTAGGCTTAGGCTTGGGCACCCCTAGGCTTAGGCTAGGGCAGCAATAGGCTTAGGCTAAGGCTAGGGCTAGCCTAGCCTAAAGCTAGGGCACACCTAGGCTTAGATTAGGGCACCCTAGGCTTAGGCTAGGGCACCCCTAGGCTTAGGTTAAGGATGGGGCTTGCCTAGTCTAAGGCTAGTGCAGCCCTAGGCTTAGGCTAGGGCACCCCTAGGCTTAGGCTAGGGCACCCCTAGGCTTAGGCTAAGGCTAGGGCTCGCCTAGCCTAAGGCTAGGGCACCCCTAGGCTTAGGCTAGGACAGACCTAGGCTTAGGCTAGGGCACCCCTAAGCTTAGGCTTGGCACCCCTAGACTTAGGCTGGGGCACCCCTAGGCTTAGGCTTGGCACCCTTAGCCTTAGGCTTGGGCACCCCTAGGCTTAGGTTAGGGCAGCCCTAGGCTTAGGCTATGGCTAGGGCTCGCCTAGCCTAAAGGTAGGGAACCCCTAGGCTTAGGCTAGGGCACCCCTAGGCTTAGGCTAGGGCAGCCCAAGGCTTAGGCTAGAACAGCCCAAGGCTTAGGCTAGGGCAGCCCAAGGCTTAGGCTAGGGCACCCCTAGGCTTAGGCTAGGGCAGCCCAAGGCTTAGGCTAGGGCACCCCTAGGCTTAGGCTAGGGCACCCCTAGGCTTAGGCTAGGGCACCCCTAAGCTTAGGCTTGGCACCCCTAGGCTTAGGCTTGGGCAGCCCTAGGCTTAGGCTAAGGCTTGGGCTCGCCTAGCCTAAGGCAAGGGCACCCCTAGGCTTAGGCTAGGGCACCCCTAGGCTTAGGCTAGGGCAGCCCAAGGCTTAGGCTAGGGCACCCCTAGGCTTAGGCTAGGGCACCCCTAGGCTTAGGGTAGGGCACCCCTAGGCTTACGCTAAGGCTAGGGCTCACCTAGCCTAAGGCTAGGGCTCACATAGCCTAAGGCTAGGGCACCCCTAGGCTTAGACTAGGGCACCCCTAGGCTTAGACTAGGGCACCCCTAGGCTTAGGCTAGGTCACCCCTAGGCTTAGGCTAGGGCACCCCTAGGCTTAGGCTAGGGCACCCCTAGGCTTACGCTAAGGGTAGGGCTCACCTAGCCTAAGGCTAGGGCACTCCTAGGCTTAGACTAGGGCACCTCTAGGCTTAGGCTAGGGCACCCCTAGGTTTAGGCTAGGGCACCCCTAGGCTTAGGCTAGGGCACCCCTAGGCTTAGGCTAGGGCACCCCTAGGCTTAGGCTAGGGCACCCCTAGGCTTAGGCTAGGGCACCCCTAGGCTTAGGCTAGGGCAGCCCAAGGCTTAGGCTAAGGCTAGGGCTCGCTTAGCCTAAGGCTAGCGCACACCTAGGCTTAGGCTAGAGCACCCCTAGGCTTAGGCTAGGGTAGCCCTAGGCTTAGGCTAGGGCAGCAATAGGCTTAGGCTAAGGCTAGGGCTCGCCTAGCCTAAAGCTAGGGCACACCTAGGCTTAGATTAGGGCACCCTAGGCTTAGGCTAGGGCACCCCTAGGCTTAGGCTAAGGATAGGGCTTGCCTAGCCTAAGGCTAGTGCAGCCCTAGGCTTAGGCTAGGGCACCCCTAGGCTTAGGCTAGGGCACCCCTAGGCTTAGGCTAAGGCTAGGGCTCGCCTAGCCTAAGGCTAGGGCACCCCTAGGCTTAGGCTAGGACAGACCTAGGCTTAGGCTAGGGCACCCCTAAGCTTAGGCTTGGCACCCCTAGACTTAGGCTGGGGCACCCCTAGGCTTAGGCTAGGGCAGCCCAAGGCTTAGGCTAAGGCTAGGGCTCGCTTAGCCTAAGGCTAGTGCACACCTAGGCTTAGGCTAGAGCACCCCTAGGCTTAGGCTAGGGTAGCCCTAGGCTTAGGCTAGGGCACCCATAGGCTTAGGCTAGGGCACCCCTAGGCTTAGGCTAGGGCACCCCTAGGCTTACTCTAAGGCTAGTGATCCCCTAGCCTAAGCCTAGGGCACCCCTAGGCTTAGGCTAGGGCACCCCTAGGCTTAGGCTAGGGTACCCCTAGGCTTAGGCTTGGCACCCTTAGCCTTAGGCTTGGGCACCCCTAGGCTTAGGTTAGGGCAGCCCTAGGCTTAGGCTAGGGCAGCCCAAGGCTTAGGCTAGAACAGCCCAAGGCTTAGGCTAGGGCAGCCCAAGGCTTAGGCTAGGGCACCCCTAGGCTTAGGCTAGGGCAGCCCAAGGCTTAGGCTAGGGCACCCCTAGGCTTAGGCTAGGGCACCCCTAGGCTTAGGCTAGGGCACCCCTAAGCTTAGGCTTGGCACCCCTAGGCTTAGGCTTGGGCAGCCCTAGGCTTAGGCTAAGGCTTGGGCTCGCCTAGCCTAAGGCAAGGGCACCCCTAGGCTTAGGCTAGGGCACCCCTAGGCTTAGGCTAGGGCAGCCCAAGGCTTAGGCTAGGGCACCCCTAGGCTTAGGCTAGGGCACCCCTAGGCTTAGGGTAGGGCACCCCTAGGCTTACGCTAAGGCTAGGGCTCACCTAGCCTAAGGCTAGGGCTCACATAGCCTAAGGCTAGGGCACCCCTAGGCTTAGACTAGGGCACCCCTAGGCTTAGGCTAGGGCACCCCTAGGCTTAGGCTAGGTCACCCCTAGGCTTAGGCTAGGGCACCCCTAGGCTTAGGCTAGGGCACCCCTAGGCTTACGCTAAGGGTAGGGCTCACCTAGCCTAAGGCTAGGGCACTCCTAGGCTTAGACTAGGGCACCTCTAGGCTTAGGCTAGGGCACCCCTAGGTTTAGGCTAGGGCACCCCTAGGCTTAGGCTAGGGCACCCCTAGGCTTAGGCTAGGGCACCCCTAGGCTTAGGCTAGGGCAGCCCAAGGCTTAGGCTAGGGCACCCCTAGGCTTAGGCTAGGGCAGCCCAAGGCTTAGGCTAAGGCTAGGGCTCGCTTAGCCTAAGGCTAGCGCACACCTAGGCTTAGGCTAGAGCACCCCTAGGCTTAGGCTAGGGTAGCCCTAGGCTTAGGCTAGGGCAGCAATAGGCTTAGGCTAAGGCTAGGGCTCGCCTAGCCTAAAGCTAGGGCACACCTAGGCTTAGATTAGGGCACCCTAGGCTTAGGCTAGGGCACCCCTAGGCTTAGGCTAAGGATAGGGCTTGCCTAGCCTAAGGCTAGTGCAGCCCTAGGCTTAGGCTAGGGCACCCCTAGGCTTAGGCTAGGGCACCCCTAGGCTTAGGCTAAGGCTAGGGCTCGCCTTGCCTAAGGCTAGGGCACCCCTAGGCTTAGGCTAGGACAGACCTAGGCTTAGGCTAGGGCACCCCTAAGCTTAGGCTTGGCACCCCTAGACTTAGGCTGGGGCACCCCTAGGCTTAGGCTAGGGCAGCCCAAGGCTTAGGCTAAGGCTAGGGCTCGCTTAGCCTAAGGCTAGTGCACACCTAGGCTTAGGCTAGAGCACCCCTAGGCTTAGGCTAGGGTAGCCCTAGGCTTAGGCTAGGGCACCCATAGGCTTAGGCTAGGGCACCCCTAGGCTTAGGCTAGGGCACCCCTAGGCTTACTCTAAGGCTAGTGATCCCCTAGCCTAAGCCTAGGGCACCCCTAGGCTTAGGCTAGGGCACCCCTAGGCTTAGGCTAGGGTACCCCTAGGCTTAGGCTTGGCACCCTTAGCCTTAGGCTTGGGCACCCCTAGGCTTACGTTAGGGCAGCCCTAGGCTTAGGCTAGGGCAGCCCAAGGCTTAGGCTAGAACAGCCCAAGGCTTAGGCTAGGGCAGCCCAAGGCTTAGGCTAGGGCACCCCTAGGCTTAGGCTAGGGCAGCCCAAGGCTTAGGCTAGGGCACCCCTAGGCTTAGGCTAGGGCACCCCTAGGCTTAGGCTAGGGCACCCCTAAGCTTAGGCTTGGCACCCCTAGGCTTAGGCTTGGGCAGCCCTAGGCTTAGGCTAAGGCTTGGGCTCGCCTAGCCTAAGGCAAGGGCACCCCTAGGCTTAGGCTAGGGCACCCCTAGGCTTAGGCTAGGGCAGCCCAAGGCTTAGGCTAGGGCACCCCTAGGCTTAGGCTAGGGCACCCCTAGGCTTAGGGTAGGGCACCAATAGGCTTACGCTAAGGCTAGGGCTCACCTAGCCTAAGGCTAGGGCTCACATAGCCTAAGGCTAGGGCACCCCTAGGCTTAGACTAGGGCACCCCTAGGCTTAGGCTAGGGCACCCCTAGGCTTAGGCTAGGTCACCCCTAGGCTTAGGCTAGGGCACCCCTAGGCTTAGGCTAGGGCACCCCTAGGCTTACGCTAAGGGTAGGGCTCACCTAGCCTAAGGCTAGGGCACTCCTAGGCTTAGACTAGGGCACCTCTAGGCTTAGGCTAGGGCACCCCTAGGTTTAGGCTAGGGCACCCCTAGGCTTAGGTTAGGGCACCCCTAGGCTTAGGCTAGGGCACCCCTAGGCTTAGGCTAGGGCAGCCCAAGGCTTAGGCTAAGGCTAGGGCTCGCTTAGCCTAAGGCTAGCGCACACCTAGGCTTAGGCTAGAGCACCCCTAGGCTTAGGCTAGGGTAGCCCTAGGCTTAGGCTAGGGCAGCAATAGGCTTAGGCTAAGGCTAGGGCTCGCCTAGCCTAAAGCTAGGGCACACCTAGGCTTAGATTAGGGCACCCTAGGCTTAGGCTAGGGCATCCCTAGGCTTAGGCTAAGGATAGGGCTTGCCTAGCCTAAGGCTAGTGCAGCCCTAGGCTTAGGCTAGGGCACCCCTAGGCTTAGGCTAGGGCACCCCTAGGCTTAGGCTAAGGCTAGGGCTCGCCTAGCCTAAGGCTAGGGCACCCCTAGGCTTAGGCTAGGACAGACCTAGGCTTAGGCTAGGGCACCCCTAGGCTTAGGCTTGGCACCCCTAGACTTAGGCTGGGGCACCCCTAGGCTTAGGCTAGGGCAGCCCAAGGCTTAGGCTAAGGCTAGGGCTCGCTTAGCCTAAGGCTAGTGCACACCTAGGCTTAGGCTAGAGCACCCCTAGGCTTAGGCTAGGGTAGCCCTAGGCTTAGGCTAGGGCACCCATAGGCTTAGGCTAGGGCACCCCTAGGCTTAGGCTAGGGCACCCCTAGGCTTACTCTAAGGCTAGTGATCCCCTAGCCTAAGCCTAGGGCACCCCTAGGCTTAGGCTAGGGCACCCCTAGGCTTAGGCTAGGGTACCCCTAGGCTTAGGCTTGGCACCCTTAGCCTTAGGCTTGGGCACCCCTAGGCTTAGGTTAGGGCAGCCCTAGGCTTAGGCTATGGCTAGGGCTCGCCTAGTCTAAAGGTAGGGAACCCCTAGGCTTAGGCTAGGGCACCCCTAGGCTTAGGCTAGGGCAGCCCAAGGCTTAGGCTAAGGCTAGGGCTCGCTTAGCCTAAGGCTAGTGCACACCTAGGCTTAGGCTAGAGCACCCCTAGGCTTAGGCTAGGGTAGCCCTAGGCTTAGGCTAGGGCACCCATAGGCTTAGGCTAGGGCACCCTTAGGCTTAGGCTAGGGCACCCCTAGGCTTACTCTAAGGCTAGTGATCCCCTAGCCTAAGCCTAGGGCACCCCTAAGCTTAGGCTAGGGCACCCCTAGGCTTAGGCTAGGGTACCCCTAGGCTTAGGCTTGGCACCCTTAGCCTTAGGCTTGGGCACCCCTAGGCTTAGGTTAGGGCAGCCCTAGGCTTAGGCTATGGCTAGGGCTCGCCTAGCCTAAAGGTAGGGAACCCCTAGGCTTAGGCTGGGCACCCCTAGGCTTAGGCTAGGGCAGCCCAAGGCTTAGGCTAGAACAGCCCAAGGCTTAGGCTAGGGCAGCCCAAGGCTTAGGCTAGGGCACCCCTAGGCTTAGGCTAGGGCAGCCCAAGGCTTAGGCTAGGGCACCCCTAGGCTTAGGCTAGGGCACCCCTAGGCTTAGGCTAGGGCACCCCTAGGCTTAGGCTAGGGCACCCCTAGGCTTAGGCTTGGCACCCCTAGGCTTAGGCTTGGGCAGCCCTAGGCTTAGGCTAAGGCTTGGGCTCGCCTAACCTAAGGCAAGGGCACCCCTAGGCTTAGGCTAGGGCACCCCTAGGCTTAGGCTAGGGCAGCCCAAGGTTTAGGCTAGGGCACCACTAGGCTTAGGCTAGGGCACCCCTAGGCTTAGGGTAGGGCACCCCTAGGCTTACGCTAAGGCTAGGGCTCACCTAGCCTAAGGCTAGGGCTCACATAGCCTAAGGCTAGGGCACCCCTAGGCTTAGACTAGGGCACCCCTAGGCTTAGGCTAGGGCACCCCTAGGCTTAGGCTAGGTCACCCCTAGGCTTAGGCTAGTGTACCCCTAGGCTTAGGCTAGGGCACCCCTAGGCTTACGCTAAGGGTAGGGCTCACCTAGCCTAAGGCTAGGGCACCCCTAGGCTTAGACTAGGGCACCTCTAGGCTTAGGCTAGGGCACCCCTAGGCTTAGGCTAGGGCACCCCTAGGCTTAGGCTAGGGCACCCCTAGGCTTAGGCTAGGGCACCCCTAGGCTTAGGCTAGGGCACCCCTAGGCTTAGGCTAGGGCACCCCTAGGCTTAGGCTAGGGCAGCCCAAGGCTTAGGCTAAGGCTAGGGCTCGCTTAGCCTAAGGCTAGCGCACACCTAGGCTTAGGCTAGAGCACCCCTAGGCTTAGGCTAGGGTAGCCCTAGGCTTAGGCTAGGGCACCCATAGGCTTAGGCTAGGGCACCCTTAGGCTTAGGCTAGGGCACCCCTAGGCTTACTCTAAGGCTAGTGATCCCCTAGCCTATGCCTAGGGCACTCCTAGGCTTAGGCTAGGGCACCCCTAGCCTTAGGCTAGGGTACCCCTAGGCTTAGGCTTGGCACCCTTAGCCTTAGGCTTGGGCACCCCTAGGCTTAGGCTAAGGCTAGGGCTCGCCTAGCCTCGGGCTAGGGAACCCCTAGGCTTAGGCTAGGGCACCCCTAGGCTTAGGCTAGGGCAGCCCAAGGCTTAGGCTAGGGCAGCCCAAGGCTTAGGCTAGGGCAGCCCAAGGCTTAGGCTAGGGCACCCCTAGGCTTAGGCTAGGGCAGCCCAAGGCTTAGGCTAGGGCACCCCTAGGCTTAGGCTAGGGCACCCCTAGGCTTCGGCTAGGGCGCCCCTAGGCTTAGGCTAGGGCACCACTAGGCTTAGGCTTGGCACCCCTAGGCTTAGGCTAGGGCAGCCCTCTGCTTAGGCTAAGGCTTGGGCTCGCCTAGCCTAAGGCAAGGGCACCCCTAGGCTTAGGCTAGGGCACCCCTAGGCTTAGGCTAGGGCAGCCCATGGCTTAGGCTAGGGCACCCCTAGGCTTAGGCTAGGGCACCCCTAGGCTTAGGCTAGGGCACCCCTAGGCTTACGCTAAATCTAGGGCTCACCTAGCCTAAGGCTAGGGCTCACCTAGCCTAAGGCTAGGGCACCCCTAGGCTTAGACTAGGGCACCCCTAGGCTTAGGCTAGGGCACCCCTAGGCTTAGGCTAGGGCACCCCTAGGCTTAGGCTAGGGCACACCTAGGCTTATGCTAAGGCTAGGGCTCACCTAGCCTAAGGCTAGGGCACCCCTAGGCTTAGACTAGGGCACCCCTAGGCTTAGGCTAGGGCACCCCTAGGCTTAGGCTAGGGCACCCTCAGGCTTAGGCTAGGGCACCCATAGGCTTAGGCTAGGGCACCCCTAGGCTTAGGCTAGGGCACCCCTAGGCTTAGGCTAGGGCACCCCTAGGCTTAGGCTAGTGCACCCATTGGCTTAGGCTCAGGCTAGGGTTCGCCTATCCTAAGGCAAGGGCACCCCTAGGCTTAGGCTAGGACAGACCTAGGTTTGGGCTAGGGCACCCCTAGGCTAAGGCTTGGCACCCCTAGGCTTAAGCTTGGGCATCCCTAGGCTTAGGCTAGGGCACCCCTAGGCTAAGGCTAGGGCACCCCTAGGCTTAGGCTTGGCACCCCTAGGCTTAGGCTAGGGCAGCCCAAGGCTTAGTCTAAGGCTAGGGCTTGCCTAGCCTAAGGCTAGTGCAGCCCTAGGCTTAGGCTAGGGCACCCCTAGGCTTAGGCTAAGGCTAGGGCTTGCCTAGCCTAAGGCTAGTGCAGCCCTAGGCTTAGGCTAGGGCACCCCTAGGCTTAGGCTAGGGCACCCCTACTCTTAGGCTAGGGCACCCCTAGGCTTAGGCTAAGGCACCCCTAGGCTTAGGCTAAGGCTAGGGCTCGCCTAGCCTAAGGCTAGGGCACCCCTAGGCTTAGGCTAGGACAGTCATAGGCTTAGGCTAGGGCACCCCTCGGCTTAGGCTTGGCACCCCTAGACTTAGGCTTGGGCACCCCTAGGCTTAGGCTAGGGCAGCCCAAGGCTTAGGCTAAGGCTAGGGCTCGCTTAGCCTAAGGCTAGGGCAAACCTAGGCTTAGGCTAGAGCACCCCTAGGCTTAGGCTAGGGTAGCCCTAGGCTTAGGCTAGGGCACCCATATGCTTAGGCTAGGGCACCCCTAGGCTTAGGCTAGGGCACCCCTAGGCTTACTCTAAGGCTAGTGATCCCCTAGCCTAAGCCTAGGGCACCCCTAGGCTTAGGCTAGGGCACACCTAGGCTTAGACTAGGGTACCCCTAGGCTTAGGCTTGGCACCCTTAGCCTTAGGCTTGGGCACCCCTAGGCTTAGGCTAGGGCAGCCTTAGGCTTAGGCTAAGGCTAGGGCTCGCCTAGTCTAAGGCTAGGGCACCCCTAGGCTTAGGCTAGGGCACCCCTAGGCTTAGGCTAGGGCAGCCCAAGGCTTAGGCTAGGGCACCCCTAGGCTTAGGCTAGGGCAGCCCAAGGCTTAGGCTAGGGCAGCCCAAGGCTTAGGCTAGGGCACCCCTAGGCTTAGGCTAGGGCAGACCAAGGCTTAGGCTAGGGCACCCCTAGGCTTAGGCTAGGGCACCCCTAGGCTTAGGCTAGGGCACCCTAGGCTTAGGCTAGGGTACCCCTAGTCTTAGGCTTGTCACCCCTAGGCTTAGGCTTGGGCACCCCTAGGCTTAGGCTAGGGCAGCCCTAGGCTTAGGCTAAGGCTTGGGCTCGCCTAGCCAAAGGCAAGGGCACCCCTAGGCTTAGGCTAGGGCACCCCTAGGCTTAGGCTAGGGCAGCCCAAGGCTTAGGCTAGGGCACCCCTAGGCTTAGGCTAGGGCACCCCTAGGCTTACGCTAAGGCTGTGGCTCACCTAGCCTAAGGCTAGGGCTCACCTAGCCTAAGGCTAGGGCACCCCTAGGCTTAGACTAGGGCACCCCTAGGCTTAGGCTAGGGCACCCCTAGGCTTAGGCTAGGGCACCCCTAGGCTTACGCTAAGGCTAGGGCTCACCTAGCCTAAGGCTAGGGCACCCCTAGGCTTAGATAAGGGCACCCCTAGGCTTAGGCTAGGGCACACCTAGGCTTAGGCTAGGGCACGCCTAGGATTAGGCTATGGCACCCCTAGGGTTAGGCTAGGGCACCACTAGGCTTAGGCTAGGGCACCCCTAGGCTTAAGCTAGGGCACCCCTAGGCTTAGGCTAGGGCACCCATATGCTTAGTCTAAGGCTAGGGCTCACCTAGTCTAAGGCTAGGGCACCCCTAGGCTTAGGCTAGGGCACCCCTAGGCTTAGGCTAGGGCAGCCCAAGGCTTAGGCTAAGGCTAGGGCTCGCTTAGCCTAAGGCTAGCGCACACCTAGGCTTAGGCTAGAGCACCCCTAGCCTTAGGCTAGGGTAGCCCTAGGCTTAGGCTACGGCACCCATAGGCTTAGGCTAGGGCACCCCTAGGCTTAGGCTAGGGCACCCCTAGGCTTACTCTAAGGCTAGTGATCCCCTAGCCTATGCCTAGGGCACCCCTAGGCTTAGGCTAGGGCACCCCTAGCCTTAGGCTAGGGTACCCCTAGGCTTAGGCTTGGCACCCTTAGCCTTAGGCTTGGGCACCCCTAGGCTTAGGCTAAGGCTAGGGCTCGCCTAGCCTCGGGCTAGGGAACCCCTAGGCTTAGGCTAGGGCACCCCTAGGCTTAGGCTAGGGCAGCCCAAGGCTTAGGCTAGGGCAGCCCAAGGCTTAGGCTAGGGCAGCCCAAGGCTTAGGCTAGGGCACCCCTAGGCTTAGGCTAGGGCAGCCCAAGGCTTAGGCTAGGGCACCCCTAGGCTTAGGCTAGGGCACCCCTAGACTTCGGCTAGGGCGCCCCTAGGCTTAGGCTAGGGCACCACTAGGCTTAGGCTTGGCACCCCTAGGCTTAGGCTAGGGCAGCCCTCTGCTTAGGCTAAGGCTTGGGCTCGCCTAGCCTAAGGCAAGGGCACCCCTAGGCTTAGGCTAGGGCACCCCTAGGCTTAGGCTAGGGCACCCCTAGGCTTAGGCTAGTGCACCCATTGGCTTAGGCTCAGGCTAGGGTTCGCCTATCCTAAGGCAAGGGCACCCCTAGGCTTAGGCTAGGACAGACCTAGGTTTGGGCTAGGGCACCCCTAGGCTAAGGCTTGGCACCCCTAGGCTTAAGCTTGGGCATCCCTAGGCTTAGGCTAGGGCACCCCTAGGCTAAGGCTAGGGCACCCCTAGGCTTAGGCTTGGCACCCCTAGGCTTAGGCTAGGGCAGCCCAAGGCTTAGTCTAAGGCTAGGGCTTGCCTAGCCTAAGGCTAGTGCAGCCCTAGGCTTAGGCTAGGGCACCCCTAGGCTTAGGCTAAGGCTAGGGCTTGCCTAGCCTAAGGCTAGTGCAGCCCTAGGCTTAGGCTAGGGCACCCCTAGGCTTAGGCTAGGGCACCCCTACTCTTAGGCTAGGGCACCCCTAGGCTTAGGCTAAGGCACCCCTAGGCTTAGGCTAAGGCTAGGGCTCGCCTAGCCTAAGGCTAGGGCACCCCTAGGCTTAGGCTAGGACAGTCATAGGCTTAGGCTAGGGCACCCCTCGGCTTAGGCTTGGCACCCTAGAGTTAGGCTTCGGCACCCCTAGGCTTAGGCTAGGGCAGCCCAAGGCTTAGGCTAAGGCTAGGGCTCGCTTAGCCTAAGGCTAGGGCAAACCTAGGCTTAGGCTAGAGCACCCCTAGGCTTAGGCTAGGGCACCCATATGCTTAGGCTAGGGCACCCCTAGGCTTAGGCTAGGGGACCCCTAGGCTTACTCTAAGGCTAGTGATCCCCTAGCCTAAGCCTAGGGCACCCCTAGGCTTAGGCTAGGGCACACCTAGGCTTAGACTAGGGTACCCCTAGGCTTAGGCTTGGCACCCTTAGCCTTAGGCTTGGGCACCCCTAGGCTTAGGCTAGGGCAGCCTTAGGCTTAGGCTAAGGCTAGGGCTCGCCTAGTCTAAGGCTAGGGCTCCCCTAGGCTTAGGCTAGGGCACCCCTAGGCTTAGGCTAGGGCAGCCCAAGGCTTAGGCTAGGGCACCCCTAGGCTTAGGCTAGGGCAGCCCAAGGCTTAGGCTAGGGCAGCCCAAGGCTTAGGCTAGGGCACCCCTAGGCTTAGGCTAGGGCAGACCAAGGCTTAGGCTAGGGCACCCCTAGGCTTAGGCTAGGGCACCCCTAGGCTTAGGCTAGGGCACCCTAGGCTTAGGCTAGGGTACCCCTAGGCTTAGGCTTGTCACCCCTAGGCTTAGGCTTGGGCACCCCTAGGCTTAGGCTAGGGCAGCCCTAGGCTTAGGCTAAGGCTTGGGCTCGCCTAGCCAAAGGCAAGGGCACCCCTAGGCTTAGGCTAGGGCACCCCTAGGCTTAGGCTAGGGCAGCCCAAGGCTTAGGCTAGGGCACCCCTAGGCTTAAGCTAGGGCACCCCTAGGCTTACGCTAAGGCTGTGGCTCACCTAGCCTAAGGCTAGGGCTCACCTAGCCTAAGGCTAGGGCACCCCTAGGCTTAGACTAGGGCACCCCTAGGCTTAGGCTAGGGCACCCCTAGGCTTAGGCTAGGGCACCCCTAGGCTTACGCTAAGGCTATGGCTCACCTAGCCTAAGGCTATGGCACCCCTAGGCTTAGATAAGGGCACCCCTAGGCTTAGGCTAGGGCACACCTAGGCTTAGGCTAGGGCACGCCTAGGATTAGGCTATGGCACCCCTAGGGTTAGGCTAGGGCACCACTAGGCTTAGGCTAGGGCACCCCTAGGCTTAAGCTAGGGCACCCCTAGGCTTAGGCTAGGGCACCCATATGCTTAGGCTAAGGCTAGGGCTCACCTAGTCTAAGGCTAGGGCACCCCTAGACTTAGACTAGGGCAGCCCTAGGCTTAGGCTAGAGAACCCCTAGCCTAAGGCTAGGGCACCCCTAGGCTTAGGCTAGGGCACCCCTAGGGCTTAGGCTAGTGCACCACTTGGCTTAGGCTAAGGCAAGGGCTCGCCTATCCTAAGGCAAGGGCACCCCTAGGATTAGGCTAGGACAGACCTAGGCTTGGGTAAGGGCACCCCTAGGCTAAGGCTTGGCACCCCTAGGCTTAGGCTTGGGCATCCCTAGGCTTAGGATAGGGCACCCCTAGGCTAAGGCTAGGGCACCCCTAGGCTTAGGCTTGGCACCCCTAGGCTTAGGCTAGGGCATCCCAAGGCTTAGGCTAAGGCTAGGGCTCGCCTAGCCTAACGCTAGGGCACACCTAGGCTTAGGCTAGAGCACCCCTAGGCTTAGGCTAGGGTAGCCCTAGGCTTAGGCTAGGGCACCCCTACGCTTAGGCTAAGGCTAGGGCTCGCCTATCCTAAGGCTAAGGAACCCCTAGTCTTAGGCTAGGACAGACCTAGGCTTAGGCTAGGGCACCCCTAGGCTAAGGCTTGGCACCCCTAGGCTTAGGCTTGGGCACCCCTAGGCTTAGGCTAGGGCAGCACTAGGCATAGGCTAAGGCTAGGGTTCGCCTAGCCTAAGGCTAGGGGACACCTAGGCTTAGACTAGGGTACCCCAAGGCTTAGGCTAGGGCACCCCTAGGCTTAGGCTAGGGCACCCCTAGGCTTAGGCTAAGGCTAGAGCTCGCCTAGCCTAAGGCTAGGGCATGCCTAGGCTTAGGATAGGGCACCCCTAGGCTTAGGCTAGGGCATCCCTAGGCTTAGGCTTCACACCCCTAGGCTTAGGCTGGGCACCTATAGGCTTAGACTAGTGCACCCGTAGGCTTAGGCTAAGGCTAGGGCTTGCCTAGCCTAAGGCTAGTGCAGCCCTAGGCTTAGGCTAGGGCACCCCTATGCTTAGGCTAGGGCACCCCTAGGCTTAGGCTAGGGCACTCCTAGGCTTAGGTTAGGGCACCCCAAGGCTTAGGCTAGGACAGTCCTAGGCTTAGGCTAGGGCACCCCTAGGCTTAGGCTTGGCACCCCTAGACTTAGGCTTGGGCACCCCTAGGCTTAGGCTAGGGCAGCCGAAGGCTTAGGCTAAGGCTAGGGCTCGCTTAGCCTAAGGCTAGCGCACACCTAGGCTTAGGCTTGAGCACCCCTAGGCTTAGGCTAGGGTAGCCCTAGGCTTAGGCTAGGGCACCCATAGGCTTAGGCTAGGGCACCCCTAGGCTTAGGCTAGGGCACCCCTAGGCTTACTCTAAGGCTAGTGATCCCCTAGTCTAAGCCTAGGGCACCCCTAGGCTTAGGCTAGGGCACCCCTAGGCTTAGGCTAGGGTACCCCTAGGCTTAGGCTTGGGCACACCTAGGCTTAGGCTAGGGCAGCCCTAGACTTAGGCTAAGGCTAGGGCTTGCCTAGCCTAAGGCTAGGGCACCCCTAGGCTTAGGCTAGGGCACCCCTAGGCTTGGGCTAGGGCAGCCCTAGGCTTAGGCTAGAGCACCCATAGGCTTAGGCTAGGGCTCCCCTAGGCTTAGGATAGGGCACCCCTAGGCTTAGGCTAAGGCTAGGCCTCACCAAGTCTAAGGCTAGGGCACCCTAGGCTTAGACTAGGGCACCCCTAGGCTTAGGCTAGGGAACCCCTAGCCTAAGGCTAGGGCACCCCTAGGCTTAGGCTAGGGCACCCCTGGTCTTAGGCTAGGGAAGCCCTAGGCTTAGCCTAGGGCAACCCTAGGCTTAGGCTAAAGCTAGGGCTCACCTAGCGTAAGGCTACCCCACCCCTAGGCTTAGACTAGGGCAGCCCTAGGCTTAGACTAGGGCACCCCTAGGTTTAGACTAGGGCACCCCTAGGCTTAGTTTAGGGAACCCCTAGGCTTAGGCTAAGGCTAGGGCTCGCCTAGCCTAAGGCTAGGGCACCCCTAGGCTTAGGCTAGGACAGACCTAGGCGTAGGCTAGGGCACCCCTAGGCTTAGGCTTGGCACCCGTAGGCTTAGGCTTGGGCACCCCTAGGCTTAGGCTAGGGCAGCCCTAGACTTAGGCTAGGGCACCCCTAGGCTTAGGCCTGGGCACCCCTAGGCTTAGGCTAGGGCACCCCTAAGCTTAGGCCAGGGCACCCCTAGGCTTAGGCTTGGGCACCCCTAGGCTTAGGCAAGGGCAGCCCTAGGCTTAAGCTTGGCACCCCTAGGCTTAGGCTTGGGCACCCCTAGGCTTAGGCTAGGGCAGACCTAGGCTTAGGCTAAGGCTAGGGCTCGCCTAGCCTAAGGCAAAGGCACCCCTAGGCTTAGGCTAGGGCACCCCTAGGCTTAGGCTAGGGCAGCCCAAGGCTTAGGCTAGGGCATCCCTAGGCTTAGGCTAGGGCACCCCTAGGCTTAAGCTAGGGCAGCCCTAGGCTTAGGCTAGGGCAGGCCAAGGCTTCGGCTAGGGCACCTCTAGGCTTAGGCTAGGGCAGCCCAAGGCTTAGGCTAGGGCAGCCCTAGGCTTAGGCTAGGTCACCCCTAGGCTTAGGCTAGGGCACCCCTAGGCTTAGGCTTGGCACCTCTAGGCTTAGGCTTGGGCACCCATAGGCTTAGGCTAGGGCAGCCCTAGGCTTAGGCTAAGGCTAGAGCTCGCCTAGCCTAAGGCAAGGGCACCCCTAGGCTTAGGCTAGGGAACCCCTAGCCTTACGCTAGGGCAGCCCAAGGCTTAGTTTAGGGCACCCCTTGGCTTAGGCTAGGGCACCCCTAGGCTTAGGCTAGGGCACCCCTAGGCTTACGCTAAGGTTAGGGCTCACCTAGCCTAAGGCTATGGCTCACCTAGCCTAAGGCTAGGGCACCCCTAGGCTTAGACTAGGGCACCCCTAGGTTTAGGCTAGGGCACCCCTAGGCTTAGGCTAGGGCACCCCTAGGCTTAGGCTAGGGTACCCTTAGGCTTAGGCTTGTCACCCCTAGGCTTAGGCTTGGGCACTCCTAGGCTTAGGCTAGGGCAGCCCTAGGCTTAGGCTAAGGCTTGGGCTCGCCTAGCCAAAGGCAAGGGCACCCCTAGGCTTAGGCTAGGGCACCCCTAGGCTTAGGCTAGGGCAGCCCAAGGCTTAGGCTAGGGCACCCCTAGGCTTAGGCTAGGGCAACCCTAGGCTTACGCTAAGGCTGTGGCTCACCTAGCCTAAGGCTAGGGCTCACCTAGCCTAAGGCTAGGGCACCCCTAGGCTTAGACTAGGGCACCCCTAGGCTTAGGCTAGGGCACCCCTAGGCTTAGGCTAGGGCACCCCTAGGCTTACGCTAAGGCTAGGGCTCACCTAGCCTAAGGCTAGGGCTCACCTAGCCTAAGGCTAGGGCACCCCTAGGCTTAGATTAGGGCACCCCTAGGCTTAGGCTAGGGCACCCCTAGGCTTAGGCTAGGGCACGCCTAGGATTAGGCTATGGCACCCCTAGGGTTAAGCTAGGGCACCACTACGCTTAGGCTAGGGCACCCCTAGGCTTAAGCTAGGGCACCCCTAGGCTTAGGCTAGGGCACCCATATGCTTAGGCTAAGGCTAGGGCTCACCTAGCCTAAGGCTAGGGCACCCCTAGACTTAGACTAGGGCAGCCCTAGGCTTAGGCTAGAGAACCCCTAGCCTAAGGCTAGGGCACCCCTAGGCTTAGGCTAGGGCACCCCTAGGCTTGGGCTAGTGCACCCCTTGGCTTAGCCTAAGGCAAGGGCTCGCCTATCCTAAGGCAAGGGCACCCCTAGGATTAGGCTAGGACAGACCTAGGCTTGGGCTAGGGCACCCCTAGGCTTAGGCTTGGGCATCCCTAGGCTTAGGCTAGGGCACCCCTAGGCTAAGGCTAGGGCACCCCTAGGCTTAGGCTTGGCACCCCTAGGCTTAGGCTAGGGCATCCCAAGGCTTAGGTTAAGGCTAGGGCTCGCCTAGCCTAACGCTAGGGCACACCTAGGCTTAGGCTAGAGCACCCCTAGGCTTAGGCTAGGGTAGCCCTAGGCTTAGGCTAGGGCACCCCTACGCTTAGGCTAAGGCTAGGGCTCGCCTATCCTAAGGCTAAGGAACCCCTAGTCTTAGGCTAGGACAGACCTAGGCTTAGGCTAGGGCACCCCTAGGCTAAGGCTTGGCACCCCTAGGCTTAGGCTGGGGCACCCCTAGGCTTAGGCTAGGGCAGCACTAGGCATAGGCTAAGGCTAGGGCTCGCCTAGCCTAAGGCTAGGGGACACCTAGGCTTAGACTAGGGTACCCCTAGGCTTAGGCTAGGGCACCCCTAGGCTTAGGCTAGGGCACCCCTAGGCTTAGGCTAAGGCTAGAGCTCGCCTAGCCTAAGGCTAGGGCATGCTTAGGCTTAGGATAGGGCACCCCTAGGCTTAGGCTAGGGCACCCCTAGGCTTAGGCTTCACACCCCTAGGCTTAGGCTGGGCACCTATAGGCTTAGATTAGTGCACCCGTAGGTTTAGGCTAAGGCTAGGGCTTGCCTAGCCTAAGGCTAGTGCAGCCCTAGGCTTAGGCTAGGGCACCCCTATGCTTAGGCTAGGGCACCCCTAGGCTTAGGCTAGGGCACCCCTAGGCTTAGGCTAGGGCACCCCTAGGCTTAGGCTAAGGCTAGGGCTCGCCTAGCCTAAGGCTAGGGCACCCCTAGGCTTAGGCTAGGACAGACCTAGGCTTAGGCTAGGGCACCCCTAGGCTTAGGCTTGGCACCCCTAGACTTACGCTTGGGCACCGCTAGGCTTAGGCTAGGGCAGCCCAAGGCTTAGGCTAAGGCTAGGGCTCGCTTAGCCTAAGGCTAGCGCAAACCTAGGTTTAGGCTTGAGCACCCCTAGGCTTAGGCTAGGGTAGCCCTAGGCTTAGGCTAGGGCACCCATAGGCTTAGGCTAGGGCACCCCTAGGCTTAGGCTAGGGCACCCCTAGGCTTACTCTAAGGCTAGTGATCCACTAGCCTAAGCCTAGGGCACCCCTAGGCTTAGGCTAGGGCACCCCTAGGCTTAGGCTAGGGTACCCCTAGGCTTAGGCTTGGCACCCTTAGGCTTAGGCTTGGGCACACCTAGGCTTAGGCTAGGGCAGCCCTAGACTTAGGCTAAGGCTAGGGCTTGCCTAGCCTAAGGCTAGGGCACCCCTAGGCTTAGGCTAGGGCACCCCTAGGCTTAGGCTAGGGCACCCCTAGGCTTGGGCTAGGGCAGCCCTAGGCTTAGGCTAGAGCACCCATAGGCTTAGGCTAGGGCTCCCCTAGGCTTAGGATAGGGCACCCCTAGGCTTAGGCTAAGGCTAGGGCTCACCAAGTCTAAGGCTAGGGCACCCTAGGCTTAGATTAGGGCACCCCTAGGCTTAGGCTAGGGAACCCCTAGCCTAAGGCTAGGGCACCCCTAGGCTTAGGCTAGGGCACCCCTGGTCTTAGGCTAGGGAAGCCCTAGGCTTAGCCTAGGGCAACCCTAGGCTTAGGCTAAAGCTAGGGCTCACCTAGCGTAAGGCTACCCCACCCCTAGGCTTAGACTAGGGCACCCCTAGGCTTAGACTAGGGCACCCCTAGGTTTAGACTAGGGCACCCCTAGGCTTAGGTTAGGGAACCCCTAGGCTTAGGCTAAGGCTAGGGCTCGCCTAGCCTAAGGCTAGGGCACCCCTAGGCTTAGGCTAGGACAGACCTAGGCTTAGGCTAGGGCACCCCTAGGCTTAGGCTTGGCACCCGTAGGCTTAGGCTTGAGCACCCCTAGGCTTAGGCTAGGGCAGCCCTAGACTTAGGCTAGGGCACCCCTAGGCTTAGGCCTGGGCACCCCTAGGCTTAGGCTAGGGCACCCCTAAGCTTAGGCTAGGGCACCCCTAGGCTTAGGCTTGGGCACCCCTAGGTTTAGGCAAGGGCAGCCCTAGGCTTAAGCTTGGCACCCCTAGCCTTAGGCTTGGGCACCCCTAGGCTTAGGCTAGGGCAGCCCTAGGCTTAGGCTAAGGCTAGGGCTCGCCTAGCCTAAGGCAAAGGCACCCCTAGGCTTAGGCTAGGGCACCACTAGGCTTAGGCTAGGGCAGCCCAAGGCTTAGGCTAGGGCATCCCTAGGCTTAGGCTAGGGCACCCCTAGGCTTAAGCTAGTGCAGCCCTAGGCTTAGGCTAGGGCAGCCCAAGGCTTCGGCTAGGGCACCTCTAGGCTTAGGCTAGGGCAGCCCAAGGCTTAGGCTAGGGCAGCCCTAGGCTTAGGCTAGGTCACCCCTAGGCTTAGGCTAGGGCACCCCTAGGCTTAGGCTTGGCACCCCTAGGCTTAGGCTTGGGCACCCATAGGCTTAGGCTAGGGCAGCCCTAGGCTTAGGCTAAGGCTAGAGCTCGCCTAGCCTAAGGCAAGGGCACCCATAGGCTTAGGCTAGGGCACCCCTAGGCTTACGCTAGGGCAGCCCAAGGCTTAGGCTAGGGCACCCCTTGACTTAGGCTAGGGCACCCCTAGGCTTAGGCTAGGGCACCCCTAGGCTTACGCTAAGGATAGGGCTCACCTAGCCTAAGGCTAGGGCTCACCTAGCCTAAGGCTAGGGCACCCCTAGGCTTAGACTAGGGCACCCCTAAGTTTAGGTAGGGCACCCCTAGGCTTAGGCTAGGGCACCCCTAGGCTTAGGCTAGGGCACCCCTAGGCTTAGGCTAGGCCACCCCTAGGCTTAGGCTAAGGCAGCCCTAGGCTTAGGCTAGGGTACTCCTAGGCTTAGGCTAGGGCACCCCTAGGCTTAGGCTAAGGCACCACTAAGCTTAGGCTAACGAAAGGGCTCACCTAGCCTAAGGCTAGGGCACCCCTAGGCTTAGACTAGGGCACCACTAGGCTTAGGCTAGGGAACCCCTAGCCTAAGGCTAGGGCACTCCTAGGCTTAGGCTAGCGCACCCCTAGGCTTAGGCTAGGGCACTCCTAGGCTTAGGCTAAGGCTAGGGCTCGCCTAGCCTAAGGCTTGGGCACCCCTAGGCTTAGGCTAGGACAGACCTAGGCTTAAGCTAGGGCACCCCTAGGCTTAGGCTTGGCACCCCTAGGCTTAGGCTTGGGCACCCATAGTCTTAGGCTAGGGCACCCCTAGGCTTAAGCTAGGGCACCCCTAGGCTTAGGCTAGGGCACCCCTAGGCTTAGGCTAAGGCTAGGGCTCGACTAACCTAAGGCTAGGGCACCCCTAGGCTTAGGATAGGGCAGCCCTAGGCTTAGGCTATGGCACCCCTATGCTTAGGCTTGGGCACCCCTAGGCTTAGGCTAGGGCAGCCCTAGGCTTAGGCAAAGGCTAGTGCTCGCCTAGCCTAAGGCTAGGGCACCCCTAGGCTTAGGCTAGGACAGACCTAGGCTTAGGCTAGGGCACCCCTAGGCTTAGGCTTGGGCACCCCTATTCTTAGGCTAGGGCAGCCCTAGGCATAGGCTAAGGCTAGGGCTCGCCTAGCCTATGGTTAAGGCACCCCTAGGCTTAGGTTAGGGCACCCCTAGGCTTAGGCTAGGGCAGCCCTAGACTTAGGCTAGGGTACCCCTAGTCTTAGGCTAGGGCACCCCTAGACTTAGGCTAGGGCACCCCTAGGCTTAGGCTAAGGCTAGGGCTCACCTAGCCTAAGGCTAGGGCACCCCTAGGCTTAGACTAGGGCACCCCTAGGATTAGGCTAGTGAACCCCTAGCTTAAGGCTTGGGCACCCCTAGGTTTAGGCTAGGGCACCCCTGGGCTTAGGCTATGGCTAGGGCTCCCCTAGCCTAAGGCAAGGGCACCCCTAGGCTTAGGCTAGGGCACCCCTAGGCTTAGGCTAGGGCACTCCTAGGCTTAAGCTAAGGCTAGGGCACCCGTAGGCTTAGGCTAAGGCTAGGGCTCCCCTAGCCTAAGGCTAGGGCACCCTAGGCTTAGGCTAGGGCACCCCTAGGCTTAGGCTAGGGCACCCGTAGGATTAGGCTAAGGCTAGGGCTACCCTAGCCTAAGGCTAGGGCACCCCTAGGCTTAGGCTCGGGCACCCCTAGGATTAGGCTAAGGCTAGGCCTCCCCTAGCCTAAGGCTAGGGCACCCCTTGGCTTACACTGGGGAACCCCTAGGCTTAGGAAAAGGCTAGGGCTCCCGTAGCCTAAGGCTAGGGCACCCCTAGGTTTAGGCTAGGGCACCCCTAGGCTTAGGCTAGGGAACCCCTAGGCTTTAGCTAGGGCTCCCCTAGGCTTAGGATAAGGCTATGGCTCCCCTAGCCTCAGGATAGTGCACCCCTAGACTCAGGCTATGACTCCCCCATTCTTAGGCTAGGGCAATCCTAGGCTAGACTAACGCTAGGGCTCCCCTATCCTCAGGCTAGGGCACCCGTAGGCTCAGGCTAGGGCACCCCTAGGCTCAGCCTATGGCACCCCTAGGCTTAGGCTAGGGCAATCCTAGGCTAGACTAAGGCTAGGGCTCCCCTCGCCTAAGGCTACGGCACCCCTAGGCTCAGGCTAGGGCACCTCTAGGCTTAGTCTAGGGCACCCCTAGGCTTAGGCTCGGGCACCCTAGGATTAGGCTAAGGCTAGTGCTCCCCTAGCCTAAGGCTAGGGCAACTCTAGGCTTAGGCAAGGACCGACCTAGGCTTAGGCTAGGGCACCCCTAGGCTTAAGCTTGGCACTCCTAGGCTTAGGCTAGGGCAGCCCTAGGCTTAGGCTAAGGCTAGGGCTCGCCTAGCCTAAGGCTAGGGCACCCCTAGGCTTAGGCTAGGGCACCCCTAGGCTTAGGCTAAGGCAGCCCTAGGCTTAGGCTAGGGTACACCTAGGCTTAGGCTAGGGCACCCCTAGGCTTAGGCTAAGGCACCACTAGGCTTAGGCTAACGCTAGGGCTCACCTAGCCTAAGGCTAGGGCACCCCTAGGCTTAGACTAGGGCACCACTAGGCTTAGGCTAGGGAACCCCTAGGCTTAGGCTAAGGCTAGGGCTCGCCTAGCCTAAGGCTTGGGCACCCCTAGGCTTAGGCTAGGACAGACCTAGGCTTAAGCTAGGGCACCCCTAGGCTTAGTCTTGGCACCCCTAGGCTTAGGCTTGGGCACCCATAGTCTTAGGCTAGGGAACCCCTAGGCTTAGGCTAGGACACCCCTAGGCTTAGGCTAGGGCACCCCTAGGCTTAGGCTAAGGCTAGGGCTCGACTAGCCTAAGGCTAGGGCACCCCTAGGCTTAGGCTAGGGCACCCCTAGACTTAGGCTAGGGCACCCCTAGGCTTAGGCTAAGGCTAGGGCTCACCTAGCCTAAGGCTAGGGCACCCCTAGTCTTAGACTAGGGCACCCCTAGGATTAGGCTAGTGAACCCCTAGCCTAAGGCTAGGGCACCCCTAGGTTTAGGCTAGAGCACCCCTAGGCTTAGGCTAGGGCACCCGTAGGCTTATTCTAAGGCTAGGGCTACCCTAGCCTAAGGCTAGGGCACCCCTAGGCTTAGGCTCGGGCAGCCCTAGGATTAGGGTAAGGCTAGGCCTCCCCTAGCCTAAGGCTAGGGCACCCCTTGGCTTACGCTGGGGAACCCCTAGGCTTAGGAAAAGGCTCGGGCTCCCGTAGCCTAAGGCTAGAGCACCCCTAGGTTTAGGCTAGGGCACCCCTAGGCTTAGGTTAGGGAACCCCTAGGCTTTAGCTAGGGCTCCCCTAGGCTTAGGATAAGGCTATGGCTCCCCTAGCCTCAGGATAGTGCACCCGTAGACTCAGGCTATGACTCCCCCATTCTTAGGCTAGGGCAATCCTAGGCTAGACTAACGCTAGGGCTCCCCTATCCTCAGGCTAGGGCACCCGTAGGCTCAGGCTAGGGCATCCCTAGGCTCAGCCTATGGCACCCCTAGGCTTAGGCTAGGGCAATCCTAGGCTAGACTAAAGCTAGGGCTCCCCTCGCCTACGGCTACGGCACCCCTAGGCTCAGGCTAGGGCACCCCTAGGCTTAGGCTAGGGCACCCCTAGGCTTAGGCTCGGGCACCCCTAGGATTAGGCTAAGGCTAGTGCTCCCCTAGCCTAAGGCTAGGGCCCCCCTAGGCTTAGGCTAGGACAGACCTAGGCTTAGGCAGGGCACCCCTAGACTTAAGCTTGGCACTCCTAGGCGTAGGCTAGGGCAACCATAGGCTTAGGCTAAGGCTAGGGCTCCCCTAGCCTAAGGCCTGGACACCCCTAGTCTTAGAATAGGGCACCCCTAGGCTTAGGCTAGGGCACCCCTAGGCTTAGGCTAGCGCACCCCTAGGCTTAGGCTAAGGCTAGGGATTCCCTAGCCTAAGGCTAGGGCACCCCTAGGCTTAGGCTAGGGCACCCCTAGACTTAGACTAGGGCGCCCCTAGGCTTAGGCTTGGCACCCCTAGGCTTAGGCTTGGGCACACCTAAGCTTAGGCTAGGGCAGCCCTAGGCTTAGGCTAAGGCTAGGGTTCGCCTAGCCTAAGGCTAGGGCACCCCTAGGCTTAGGCTAGGGCGCCCCTAGGCTTAGGCTAAGGCAGCCCTAGGCTTAGGCTAGGTTACACCTAGGCTTAGGCTAGGGCACCCCTAGGCTTAGGCTAAGGCACCACTAGGCTTAGGCTAACGCTAGGGCTCACCTAGCCTAAGGCTAGGGCACCGCTAGGCTTAGACTAGGGCACCACTAGGCTTAGGCTAGGGCACCCCTAGCCTAAGGCTAGGGCACCCCTAGGCTTAGGCTAGCGCACCCCTAGGCTTAGGCTAGGGCACCCCTAGGCTTAGGCTACGGCTAGGGCTCGCCTAGCCTAAGGCTTGGGCACCCCTAGGCTTAGGCTAGGACAGACCTAGGTTTAAGCTAGGGCACCCCTAGGCTTAGGCTTGGCACCCCTAGGCTTAGGCTTGGGCACCCATAGTCTTAGGCTAGGGGACCCCTAGGCTTAGGCTAGGGCACCCCTAGGCTTATGCTAGGGCACCCCTAGGCTTAGGCTAAGGCTAGGGCTCGACTAGCCTAAGGCTAGGGCACCCCTAGGCTTAGGCTTGGGCAGCCCTAGGCTTAGGCTATGGCACCCCTAGGCTTAGGCTTGTGCACCCCTAGGCTTAGGCTAGGGCAGCCCTAGGCTTAGGCAAAGGCTAGGGCTCGCCTAGCCTAAGGCTAGGGCACCCCTAGGCTTAGGCTAGGACAGACATAGGCTTAGGCTAGGGCACCCCTAGGCTTAGGCTTGGGCACCCCTATTCTTAGGCTAGGGCAGCCCTAGGCTTAGGCTAAGGCTAGGGCTCGCCTAGCCTAAGGCTAAGGCACCCCTAGGCTTAGGTTAGGGCACCCCTAGGCTTAGGCTAGGGCAGCCCTAGGCTTAGGCTAGGGTACCCCTAGTCTTAGGCTAGGGCACCCCTAGACTTAGGCTAGGGCACCCCTAGGCTTAGGCTAAGGCTAGGGCTCACCTATCCTAAGGCTAGGGCACCCCTAGGCTTAGACTAGGGCACCCCTAGGATTAGGCTAGTGAACCCCTAGCCTAAGGCTAGGGCACCCCTAGGTTTAGGCTAGGGCACCCCTGGGCTTAGGCTAAGGCTAGGGCTCCCCTAGCCTAAGGCAAGGGCACCCCTAGGCTTAGGCTAGGGCACCACTAGGCTTAGGCTAGGGCACTCCTAGGCTTAGGCTGAGGCTAGGGCACCCGTAGGCTTAGGCTAAGGCTAGGGTTCCCCTAGCCTAAGGCTAGGGCACCCCTAGGCTTAGGCTAGGGCACCCCTAGGCTTAGGCTAGGGCACCCGTAGGCTTATTCTAAGGCTAGGGCTACCCTAGCCTAAGGCTAGGGCACCCCTAGGCTTAGGCTCGGGCACCCCTAGGATTAGGCTAAGGCTTGGCCTCCCCTAGCCTAAGGCTAGGGCACCCCTTGGCTTACGCTGGGGAACCCCTAGGCTTAGGAAAAGGCTAGGGCTCCCGTAGCCTAAGGCTAGGGCACCCCTAGGTTTAGGCTAGGGCACCCCTAGGCTTAGGATACCGAACCCCTATGCTTTAGCTAGGGCTCCCCTAGGCTTAGGATAAGGCTATGGCTCCCCTAGCCTCAGGATAGTGCACCCCTAGACTCAGGCTATGACTCCCCCATTCTTAGGCTAGGGCATCCTAGGCTAGACTAACGCTAGGGCTCCCCTATCCTCAGGCTAGGGCACCCGTAGGCTCAGGCTAGGGTACCCCTAGGCTCAGCCTATGGCACCCCTAGTCTTAGGCTAGGTCCATCCTAGGCTAGACTAAGGCTAGGGCTCCCCTCGCCTAAGGCTACGGCACCCCTAGGCTCAGGCTAGGGCACCCCTAGGCTTAGGCTAGGGCACCCCTAGGCTTAGGCTCGGGCACCCTTAGATTAGGCTAAGGCTAGTGCTCCCCTAGCCTAAGGCTAGGGCACCCCTAGGCTTAGGCTAGGGCACCCATATGCTTAGGCTAGGGCAGCCCTCGGCTTAGGCTAAGGCTAGGGGACTCCTAGGCTTACGCTAAGGCACCCCTAGGCTTAGGCTAGGGCACCCCTAGGCTTAGGCTAGGGCACCCCTAGGCTTAGGCTAAGGCACCACTAGGCTTAGGCTAGGGCACCCCTAGGCTTAGGCTAGGGCACCCCTAGGCTTAGGCTTGGGCACCCCTAGGCTTAAACTAGGGCAGCCCAAGGCTTAGGCTAAGGCTAGGGCTCGCTTAGCCTAAGGCTAGCGCACACCTAGGCTTAGGCTTGAGCACCCCTAGGCTTAGGCTAGGGTAGCCCTAGGCTTAGGCTAGGGCACCCATAGGCTAAGGCTAGGGCACCCCTAGGCTTAGGCTAGGGCACCCCTAGGCTTACTCTAAGGCTAGTGATCCCCTAGCCTAAGCCTAGGGCACCCCTAGGCTTAGACTAGGGCACCCCTAGGCTTAGGCTAGGGTACCCCTAGGCTTAGGCTTGGCACCCTTAGGCTTAGGCTTGGGCACACCTAGGCTTAGGCTAGGGCAGCCCTAGACTTAGGCTAAGGCTAGGGCTTGCCTAGCCTAAGGCTAGGGCACCCCTAGGCTTAGGCTAGGGCACCCCTAGTCTTGGGCTAGGGCAGCCCTAGGCTTAGGCTAGAGCACCCATAGGCTTAGGTTAGGGCTCCCCTAGGCTTAGGATAGGGCACCCCTAAGCTTAGGCTAAGGCTAGGGCTCACCAAGTCTAAGGCTAGGGCACCCTAGGCTTAGACTAGGGCACCCCTAGGCTTAGGCTAGGGAACCCCTAGCCTAAGGCTAGGGCACCCCTAGGCTTAGGCTAGGGCACCCCTGGTCTTAGGCTAGGGAAGCCCTAGGCTTAGCCTAGGGCAACCCTAGGCTTAGGCTAAAGCTAGGGCTCACCTAGCGTAAGGCTACCCCACCCCTAGGCTTAGACTAGGGCACCCCTAGGCTTAGACTAGGGCACCCCTAGGTTTAGACTAGGGCACCCCTAGGCTTAGGTTAGGGAACCCCTAGGCTTAGGCTAAGGCTAGGGCTCGCCTAGCCTAAGGCTAGGGCACCCCTAGGCTTAGGCTAGGTGAGACCTAGGCTTAGGCTAGGGCACCCCTAGGCTTAGGCTTGGCACCCGTAGGCTTAGGCTTGGGCACTCCTAGGCTTAGGCAAGGGCAGCCCTAGACTTAGGCTAGGGCACCCCTAGGCTTAGGCCTGGGCACCCCTAGGCTTAGGCTAGGGCACCCCTAAGCTTAGGCTAGGGCACCCCTAGGCTTAGGCTTGGGCACCCCTAGGCTTAGGCAAGGGCAGCCCTAGGCTTAAGCTTGGCACCCCTAGGCTTAGGCTTGGGCACCCCTAGGCTTAGGCTAGGGCAGCCCTAGGCTTAGGCAAAGGCTAGGGCTCGCCTAGCCTAAGGCAAAGACACCCCTAGGCTTAGGCTAGGGCACCCCTAGGCTTAGGCTAGGGCAGCCCAAGGCTTAGGCTAGGGCATCCCTAGGCTTAGGCTAGGGCACCCCTAGGCTTAAGCTAGGGCACCCCTAGGCTTAGGCTAGGGCAGCCCAAGGCTTCGGCTAGGGCACCTCTAGGCTTACGCTAGGGCAGCTCAAGGCTTAGGCTAGGGCAGCCCTAGGCTTAGGCTAGGTCACCCCTAGGCTTAGGCTAGGGCACCCCTAGGCTTAGGCTTGGCACCCCTAGGCTTAGGCTTGGGCACCCATAGGCTTAGGCTAGGGCAGCCCTACGCTTAGGCTAAGGCTAGAGCTCGCCTAGCCTAAGGCAAGGGCACCCCTAGGCTTAGGCTAGGGCACCCCTAGGCTTACGCTAGGGCAGCCCAAGGCTTAGGCTAGGGCACCCCTTGGCTTAGGCTAGGGCACCCCTAGGCTTAGGCTAGGGCACTCCTAGGCTTACGCTAAGGTTAGGGCTCACCTAGCCTAAGGCTAGGGCTCACCTAGTCTAAGGCTAGGGCACCCCTAGGCTTAGACTAGGGCACCCCTAGGTTTAGGCTAGGGCACCCCTAGGCTTAGGCTAGGGCACCCCTAAGCTTAGGCTAGGGCACCCCTAGGCTTAGGCTAGGGCACCCCTAGGCTTAGGCTAGGCCACCCCTAGGCTTAGGCTAAGGCAGCCCTAGGCTTAGGCTAGGGTACACCTAGGCTTAGGCTAGGGCACCCCTAGGCTTAGGCTAAGGCACCACTAAGCTTAGGCTAACGCAAGGGCTCACCTAGCCTAAGGCTAGGGCACCCCTAGGCTTAGACTAGGGCACCACTAGGCTTAGGCTAGGGAACCCCTAGCCTAAGGCTAGGGCACTCCTAGGCTTAGGCTAGCGCACCCCTAGGCTTAGGCTAGGGCACCCCTAGGCTTAGGCTAAGGCTAGGGCTCGCCTAGCCTACGGCTTGGGCACCCCTAGGCTTAGGCTAGGACAGACCTAGGCTTAAGCTAGGGCACCCCTAGGCTTAGGCTTGGCACCCCTAGGCTTAGGCTTGGGCACCCATAGTCTTAGGCTAGGGCACCCCTAGGCTTAAGCTAGGGCACCCCTAGGCTTAGGCTAGGGCACCCCTAGGCTTAGGCTAAGGCTAGGGCTCGACTAACCTAAGGCTAGGGCACCCCTAGGCTTAGGCTAGGGCAGCCCTAGGCTTAGGCTATGGCACCCCTATGCTTAGGCTTGGTCACCCCTAGGCTTAGGCTAGGGCAGCCCTAGGCTTAGGCAAAGGCTAGTGCTCGCCTAGCCTAAGGCTAGGGCACCCCTAGGCTTAGGCTAGGACAGACCTAGGCTTAGGCTAGGGCACCCCTAGGCTTAGGCTTGGGCACCCCTATTCTTAGGCTAGGGCAGCCCTAGGCATAGGCCAAGGCTAGGGCTCGCTTGGCCTATGGCTAAGGCACCCCTAGGCTTAGGTTAGGGCACCCCTAGGCTTAGGTTAGGGCACCCCTAGGCTTAGGCTAGGGCAGCCCTAGACTTAGGCTAGGGTACCCCTAGTCTTAGGCTAGGGCACCCCTAGACTTAGGCTAGGGCACCCCTAGGCTTAGGCTAAGGCTAGGGCTCACCTAGCCTAAGGCTAGGGCACCCCTAGGCTTAGACTAGGGCACCCCTAGGATTAGGCTAGTGAACCCCTAGCTTAAGGCTTGGGCACCCCTAGGTTTAGGCTAGGGCACCCCTGGGCTTAGGCTATGGCTAGGGCTCCCCTAGCCTAAGGCAAGGGCACCCCTAGGCTTAGGCTAGGGCACCCCTAGGCTTAGGCTAGGGCACTCCTAGGCTTAAGCTAAGGCTAGGGCACCCGTAGGCTTAGGCTAAGGCTAGGGCTCCCCTAGCCTAAGGCTAGGGCACCCTAGGCTTAGGCTAGGGCACCCCTAGGCTTAGGCTAGGGCACCCGTAGGATTAGGCTAAGGCTAGGGCTACCCTAGCCTAAGGCTAGGGCACCCCTAGGCTTAGGCTCGGGCACCCCTAGGATTAGGCTAAGGCTAGGCCTCCCCTAGCCTAAGGCTAGGGCACCCCTTGGCTTACACTGGGGAACCCCTAGGCTTAGGAAAAGGCTAGGGCTCCCGTAGCCTAAGGCTAGGGCACCCCTAGGTTTAGGCTAGGGCACCCCTAGGCTTAGGCTAGGGAACCCCTAGGCTTTAGCTAGGGCTCCCCTAGGCTTAGGATAAGGCTATGGCTCCCCTAGCCTCAGGATAGTGCACCCCTAGACTCAGGCTATGACTCCCCCATTCTTAGGCTAGGGCAATCCTAGGCTAGACTAACGCTAGGGCTCCCCTATCCTCAGGCTAGGGCACCCGTAGGCTCAGGCTAGGGCACCCCTAGGCTCAGCCTATGGCACCCCTAGGCTTAGGCTAGGGCAATCCTAGGCTAGACTAAGGCTAGGGCTCCCCTCGCCTAAGGCTACGGCACCCCTAGGCTCAGGCTAGGGCACCTCTAGGCTTAGTCTAGGGCACCCCTAGGCTTAGGCTCGGGCACCCTAGGATTAGGCTAAGGCTAGTGCTCCCCTAGCCTAAGGCTAGGGCAACTCTAGGCTTAGGCAAGGACCGACCTAGGCTTAGGCTAGGGCACCCCTAGGCTTAAGCTTGGCACTCCTAGGCTTAGGCTAGGGCAGCCCTAGGCTGAGGCTAAGGCTAGGGCTCGCCTAGCCTAAGGCTAGGGCACCCCTAGGCTTAGGCTAGGGCACCCCTAGGCTTAGGCTAAGGCAGCCCTAGGCTTAGGCTAGGGTACACCTAGGCTTAGGCTAGGGCACCCCTAGGCTTAGGCTAAGGCACCACTATGCTTAGGCTAACGCTAGGGCTCACCTAGCCTAAGGCTAGGGCACCCCTAGGCTTAGACTAGGGCACCACTAGGCTTAGGCTAGGGAACCCCTAGGCTTAGGCTAAGGCTAGGGCTCGCCTAGCCTAAGGCTTGGGCACCCCTAGGCTTAGGCTAGGACAGACCTAGGCTTAAGCTAGGGCACCCCTAGGCTTAGTCTTGGCACCCCTAGGCTTAGGCTTGGGCACCCATAGTCTTAGGCTAGGGAACCCCTAGGCTTAGGCTAGGACACCCCTAGGCTTAGGCTAGGGCACCCCTAGGCTTAGGCTAAGGCTAGGGCTCGACTAGCCTAAGGCTAGGGCACCCCTAGGCTTAGGCTAGGGCACCCCTAGACTTAGGCTAGGGCACCCCTAGGCTTAGGCTAAGGCTAGGGCTCACCTAGCCTAAGGCTAGGGCACCCCTAGTCTTAGACTAGGGCACCCCTAGGATTAGGCTAGTGAACCCCTAGCCTAAGGCTAGGGCACCCCTAGGTTTAGGCTAGAGCACCCCTAGGCTTAGGCTAGGGCACCCGTAGGCTTATTCTAAGGCTAGGGCTACCCTAGCCTAAGGCTAGGGCACCCCTAGGCTTAGGCTCGGGCAGCCCTAGGATTAGGGTAAGGCTAGGCCTCCCCTAGCCTAAGGCTAGGGCACCCCTTGGCTTACGCTGGGGAACCCCTAGGCTTAGGAAAAGGCTCGGGCTCCCGTAGCCTAAGGCTAGAGCACCCCTAGGTTTAGGCTAGGGCACCCCTAGGCTTAGGTTAGGGAACCCCTAGGCTTTAGCTAGGGCTCCCCTAGGCTTAGGATAAGGCTATGGCTCCCCTAGCCTCAGGATAGTGCACCCCTAGACTCAGGCTATGACTCCCCCATTCTTAGGCTAGGGCAATCCTAGGCTAGACTAACGCTAGGGCTCCCCTATCCTCAGGCTAGGGCACCCGTAGGCTCAGGCTAGGGCATCCCTAGGCTCAGCCTATGGCACCCCTAGGCTTAGGCTAGGGCAATCCTAGGCTAGACTAAAGCTAGGGCTCCCCTCGCCTACGGCTACGGCACCCCTAGGCTCAGGCTAGGGCACCCCTAGGCTTAGGCTAGGGCACCCCTAGGCTTAGGCTCGGGCACCCCTAGGATTAGGCTAAGGCTAGTGCTCCCCTAGCCTAAGGCTAGGGCCCCCCTAGGCTTAGGCTAGGACAGACCTAGGCTTAGGCAGGGCACCCCTAGACTTAAGCTTGGCACTCCTAGGCGTAGGCTAGGGCAACCATAGGCTTAGGCTAAGGCTAGGGCTCCCCTAGCCTAAGGCCTGGACACCCCTAGTCTTAGAATAGGGCACCCCTAGGCTTAGGCTAGGGCACCCCTAGGCTTAGGCTAGCGCACCCCTAGGCTTAGGCTAAGGCTAAGGCTAGGGATTCCCTAGCCTAAGGCTAGGGCACCCCTAGGCTTAGGCTAGGGCACCCCTAGACTTAGACTAGGGCACCCCTAGGCTTAGGCTTGGCACCCCTAGGCTTAGGCTTGGGCACACCTAAGCTTAGGCTAGGGCAGCCCTAGGCTTAGGCTAAGGCTAGGGTTCGCCTAGCCTAAGGCTAGGGCACCCCTAGGCTTAGGCTAGGGCGCCCCTAGGCTTAGGCTAAGGCAGCCCTAGGCTTAGGCTAGGTTACACCTAGGCTTAGGCTAGGGCACCCCTAGGCTTAGGCTAAGGCACCACTAGGCTTAGGCTAACGCTAGGGCTCACCTAGCCTAAGGCTAGGGCACCGCTAGGCTTAGACTAGGGCACCACTAGGCTTAGGCTAGGGCACCCCTAGCCTAAGGCTAGGGCACCCCTAGGCTTAGGCTAGCGCACCCCTAGGCTTAGGCTAGGGCACCCCTAGGCTTAGGCTACGGCTAGGGCTCGCATAGCCTAAGGCTTGGGCACCCCTAGGCTTAGGCTAGGACAGACCTAGGTTTAAGCTAGGGCACCCCTAGGCTTAGGCTTGGCACCCCTAGGCTTAGGCTTGGGCACCCATAGTCTTAGGCTAGGGGACCCCTAGGCTTAGGCTAGGGCACCCCTAGGCTTATGCTAGGGCACCCCTAGGCTTAGGCTAAGGCTAGGGCTCGACTAGCCTAAGGCTAGGGCACCCCTAGGCTTAGGCTTGGGCAGCCCTAGGCTTAGGCTATGGCACCCCTAGGCTTAGGCTTGTGCACCCCTAGGCTTAGGCTAGGGCAGCCCTAGGCTTAGGCAAAGGCTAGGGCTCGCCTAGCCTAAGGCTAGGGCACCTCTAGGCTTAGGCTAGGACAGACATAGGCTTAGGCTAGGGCACCCCTAGGCTTAGGCTTGGGCACCCCTATTCTTAGGCTAGGGCAGCCCTAGGCTTAGGCTAAGGCTAGGGCTCGCCTAGCCTAAGGCTAAGGCACCCCTAGGCTTAGGTTAGGGCACCCCTAGGCTTAGGCTAGGGCAGCCCTAGGCTTAGGCTAGGGTACCCCTAGTCTTAGGCTAGGGCACCCCTAGACTTAGGCTAGGGCACCCCTAGGCTTAGGCTAAGGCTAGGGCTCACCTATCCTAAGGCTAGGGCACCCCTAGGCTTAGACTAGGGCACCCCTAGGATTAGGCTAGTGAACCCCTAGCCTAAGGCTAGGGCACCCCTAGGTTTAGGCTAGGGCACCCCTGGGCTTAGGCTAAGGCTAGGGCTCCCCTAGCCTAAGGCAAGGGCACCCCTAGGCTTAGGCTAGGGCACCACTAGGCTTAGGCTAGGGCACTCCTAGGCTTAGGCTGAGGCTAGGGCACCCGTAGGCTTAGGCTAAGGCTAGGGTTCCCCTAGCCTAAGGCTAGGGCACCCCTAGGCTTAGGCTAGGGCACCCCTAGGCTTAGGCTAGGGCACCCGTAGGCTTATTCTAAGGCTAGGGCTACCCTAGCCTAAGGCTAGGGCACCCCTAGGCTTAGGCTCGGGCACCCCTAGGATTAGGCTAAGGCTTGGCCTCCCCTAGCCTAAGGCTAGGGCACCCCTTGGCTTACGCTGGGGAACCCCTAGGCTTAGGAAAAGGCTAGGGCTCCCGTAGCCTAAGGCTAGGGCACCCCTAGGTTTAGGCTAGGGCACCCCTAGGCTTAGGATACCGAACCCCTATGCTTTAGCTAGGGCTCCCCTAGGCTTAGGATAAGGCTATGGCTCCCCTAGCCTCAGGATAGTGCACCCCTAGACTCAGGCTATGACTCCCCCATTCTTAGGCTAGGGCATCCTAGGCTAGACTAACGCTAGGGCTCCCCTATCCTCAGGCTAGGGCACCCGTAGGCTCAGGCTAGGGTACCCCTAGGCTCAGCCTATGGCACCCCTAGTCTTAGGCTAGGTCCATCCTAGGCTAGACTAAGGCTAGGGCTCCCCTCGCCTAAGGCTACGGCACCCCTAGGCTCAGGCTAGGGCACCCCTAGGCTTAGGCTAGGGCACCCCTAGGCTTAGGCTCGGGCACCCTTAGATTAGGCTAAGGCTAGTGCTCCCCTAGCCTAAGGCTAGGGCACCCCTAGGCTTAGGCTAGGGCACCCATATGCTTAGGCTAGGGCAGCCCTCGGCTTAGGCTAAGGCTAGGGGACTCCTAGGCTTACGCTAAGGCACCCCTAGGCTTAGGCTAGGGCACCCCTAGGCTTAGGCTAGGGCACCCCTAGGCTTAGGCTAAGGCACCACTAGGCTTAGGCTAGGGCACCCCTAGGCTTAGGCTAGGGCACCCCTAGGCTTAGGCTTGGGCACCCCTAGGCTTAAACTAGGGCAGCCCAAGGCTTAGGCTAAGGCTAGGGCTCGCTTAGCCTAAGGCTAGCGCACACCTAGGCTTAGGCTTGAGCACCCCTAGGCTTAGGCTAGGGTAGCCCTAGGCTTAGGCTAGGGCACCCATAGGCTAAGGCTAGGGCACCCCTAGGCTTAGGCTAGGGCACCCCTAGGCTTACTCTAAGGCTAGTGATCCCCTAGCCTAAGCCTAGGGCACCCCTAGGCTTAGACTAGGGCACCCCTAGGCTTAGGCTAGGGTACCCCTAGGCTTAGGCTTGGCACCCTTAGGCTTAGGCTTGGGCACACCTAGGCTTAGGCTAGGGCAGCCCTAGACTTAGGCTAAGGCTAGGGCTTGCCTAGCCTAAGGCTAGGGCACCCCTAGGCTTAGGCTAGGGCACCCCTAGTCTTGGGCTAGGGCAGCCCTAGGCTTAGGCTAGAGCACCCATAGGCTTAGGTTAGGGCTCCCCTAGGCTTAGGATAGGGCACCCCTAAGCTTAGGCTAAGGCTAGGGCTCACCAAGTCTAAGGCTAGGGCACCCTAGGCTTAGACTAGGGCACCCCTAGGCTTAGGCTAGGGAACCCCTAGCCTAAGGCTAGGGCACCCCTAGGCTTAGGCTAGGGCACCCCTGGTCTTAGGCTAGGGAAGCCCTAGGCTTAGCCTAGGGCAACCCTAGGCTTAGGCTAAAGCTAGGGCTCACCTAGCGTAAGGCTACCCCACCCCTAGGCTTAGACTAGGGCACCCCTAGGCTTAGACTAGGGCACCCCTAGGTTTAGACTAGGGCACCCCTAGGCTTAGGTTAGTGAACCCCTAGGCTTAGGCTAAGGCTAGGGCTCGCCTAGCCTAAGGCTAGGGCACCCCTAGGCTTAGGCTAGGTGAGACCTAGGCTTAGGCTAGGGCACCCCTAGGCTTAGGCTTGGCACCCGTAGGCTTAGGCTTGGGCACTCCTAGGCTTAGGCAAGGGCAGCCCTAGACTTAGGCTAGGGCACCCCTAGGCTTAGGCCTGGGCACCCCTAGGCTTAGGCTAGGGCACCCCTAAGCTTAGGCTAGGGCACCCCTAGGCTTAGGCTTGGGCACCCCTAGGCTTAGGCAAGGGCAGCCCTAGGCTTAAGCTTGGCACCCCTAGGCTTAGGCTTGGGCACCCCTAGGCTTAGGCTAGGGCAGCCCTAGGCTTAGGCTAAGGCTAGGGCTCGCCTAGCCTAAGGCAAAGACACCCCTAGGCTTAGGCTAGGGCACCCCTAGGCTTAGGCTAGGGCAGCCCAAGGCTTAGGCTAGGGCATCCCTAGGCTTAGGCTAGGGCACCCCTAGGCTTAAGCTAGGGCACCCCTAGGCTTAGGCTAGGGCAGCCCAAGGCTTCGGCTAGGGCACCTCTAGGCTTACGCTAGGGCAGCTCAAGGCTTAGGCTAGGGCAGCCCTAGGCTTAGGCTAGGTCACCCCTAGGCTTAGGCTAGGGCACCCCTAGGCATAGGCTTGGCACCCCTAGGCTTAGGCTTGGGCACCCATAGGCTTAGGCTAGGGCAGCCCTACGCTTAGGCTAAGGCTAGAGCTCGCCTAGCCTAAGGCAAGGGCACCCCTAGGCTTAGGCTAGGGCACCCCTAGGCTTACGCTAGGGCAGCCCAAGGCTTAGGCTAGGGCACCCCTTGGCTTAGGCTAGGGCACCCCTAGGCTTAGGCTAGGGCACTCCTAGGCTTACGCTAAGGTTAGGGCTCACCTAGCCTAAGGCTAGGGCTCACCTAGCCTAAGGCTAGGGCACCCCTAGGCTTAGACTAGGGCACCCCTAGGTTTAGGCTAGGGCACCCCTAGGCTTAGGCTAGGGCACCCCTAGGCTTAGGCTAGGGCACCCCTAGGCTTAGGCTAGGGCACCCCTAGGCTTAGGCTAGGCCACCCCTAAGCTTAGGCTAAGGCAGCCCTAGGCTTAGGCTAGGGTACACCTAGGCTTAGGCTAGGGCACCCCTAGGCTTAGGCTAAGGCACCACTAAGCTTAGGCTAACGCAAGGGCTCACCTAGCCTAAGGCTAGGGCACCCCTAGGCTTAGACTAGGGCACCACTAGGCTTAGGCTAGGGAACCCCTAGCCTAAGGCTAGGGCACTCCTAGGCTTAGGCTAGCGCACCCCTAGGCTTAGGCTAGGGCACCCCTAGGCTTAGGCTAAGGCTAGGGCTCGCCTAGCCTACGGCTTGGGCACCCCTAGGCTTAGGCTAGGACAGACCTAGGCTTAAGCTAGGGCACCCCTAGGCTTAGGCTTGGCACCCCTAGGCTTAGGCTTGGGCACCCATAGTCTTAGGCTAGGGCACCCCTAGGCTTAAGCTAGGGCACCCCTAGGCTTAGGCTAGGGCACCCCTAGGCTTAGGCTAAGGCTAGGGCTCGACTAACCTAAGGCTAGGGCACCCCTAGGCTTAGGCTAGGGCAGCCCTAGGCTTAGGCTATGGCACCCCTATGCTTAGGCTTGGTCACCCCTAGGCTTAGGCTAGGGCAGCCCTAGGCTTAGGCAAAGGCTAGTGCTCGCCTAGCCTAAGGTTAGGGCACCCCTAGGCTTAGGCTAGGACAGACCTAGGCTTAGGCTAGGGCACCCCTAGGCTTAGGCTTGGGCACCCCTATTCTTAGGCTAGGGCAGCCCTAGGCATAGGCCAAGGCTAGGGCTCGCTTGGCCTATGGCTAAGGCACCCCTAGGCTTAGGTTAGGGCACCCCTAGGCTTAGGTTAGGGCACCCCTAGGCTTAGGCTAGGGTACCCCTAGGCTTAGGCTAGGGCACCCCTAGACTTAGGCTAGGGCACCCCTAGGCTTAGGCTAAGGCTAGGGCTCGCCTAGCCTAAGGCTTGGGCACCCCTAGGCTTAGGCTAGGACAGACCTAGGCTTAAGCTAGGGCACCCCTAGCCTTAGGCTTGGCACCCCTAGGCTTAGGCTTGGGCACCCATAGTCTTAGGCTAGGGCACCCCTAGGCTTAGGCTAGGACACCCCTAGGCTTAGGCTAGGGCACCCCTAGGCTTAGGCTAAGGCTAGGGCTGGACTAGCCTAAGGCTAGGGCACCCCTAGGCTTAGGCTAGGGCAGCCCTAGGCTTAGGCTATGGCACCCCTAGGCTTAGGCTTGGGCACCCCTAGGCTTAGGCTAGGGCAGCCCAAGCTTAGGCAAAGGCTAGGGCTCGCCTAGCCTAAGGCTAGGGCACCCCTAGGCTTAGGCTAGGACAGACCTAGGCTTAGGCTAGGGCACCCCTAGGCTTAGGCTTTGGCACCCCTATTCTTAGGCTAGGGCAGCCCTAGGCTTAGGCTAAGGCTAGGGCTCGCCTAGCCTAAGGCTAAGGCACCCCTAGGCTTAGGTTAGGGCACCCCTAGGCTTAGGCTAGGGCAGCCCTAGGCTTAGGCTAGGGTACCCCTAGGCTTAGGCTAGGGCACCCCTAGACTTAGGCTAGGGCACCCCTAGGCTTAGGCTAAGGCTAGGGCTCACCTAGCCTAAGGCTAGGGCACCCCTAGGCTTAGACTAGGGCACCCCTAGGATTAGGCTAGTGAACCCCTAGCCTAAGGCTAGGGCACCCCTAGGTTTAGGCTAGGGCACCCGTAGGCTTAGGCTAGGGCACCCGTAGGCTTATTCTAAGGCTAGGGCTACCCTTGCCTAAGGCTAGGGCACCCCTAGGCTTAGGCTCGGGCACCCCTAGGATTAGGGTAAGGCTAGGCCTCCCCTAGCCTAAGGCTAGGGCACCCCTTGGCTTACGCTGGGGAACCCCTAGGCTTAGGAAAAGGCTAGGGCTCCCGTAGCCTAAGGCTAGGGCACCCCTAGGTTTAGGCTAGGGCACCCCTAGGCTTAGGTTAGGGAACCCCTAGGCTTTAGCTAGGGCTCCCCTAGGCTTAGGATAAGGCTATGGCTCTCCTAGCCTCAGGATAGTGCACCCCTAGACTCAGGCTATGACTCCCCCATTCTTAGGCTAGGGCAATCCTAGGCTAGACTAACGCTAGGGCTCCCCTATCCTCAGGCTAGGGCACCCGTAGGCTCAGGCTAGGGCACCCCTAGGCTCAGCCTATGGCACCCCTAGGCTTAGGCTAGGGCAATCCTAGGCTAGACTAAGGCTAGGGCTCCCCTCGCCTAAGGCTACGGCACCCCTAGGCTCAGGCTAGGGCACCCCTAGGCTTAGGCTAGGGCACCCCTAGGCTTAGGCTCGGGCACCCCTAGGATTAGGCTAAGGCTAGTGCTCCCCTAGCCTAAGGCTAGGGCACCCCTAGGCTTAGGCTAGGACAGACCTAGGCTTAGGCAGGGCACCCCTAGACTTAAGCTTGGCACTCCTAGGCTTAGGCTAGGGCAACCATAGGCTTAGGCTAAGGCTAGGGCTCCCCTAGCCTAAGGCCTGGGCACCCCTAGTTTAGAATAGGGCACCCCTAGGCTTAGGCTAGGGCACCCCTAGGCTTAGGCTAGCGCACCACTAGGCTTAGGCTAAGGCTAGGGATTCCCTAGCCTAAGGCTAGGGCACCCCTAGGCTTAGGCTAGGGCACCCCTAGACTTAGACTAGAGCACCCCTAGGCTTAGGCTTGGCACCCCTAGACTTAGGCTTGGGCACACCTAAGCTTAGGCTAGGGCAGCCCTAGGCTTAGGCTAAGGCTAGGGTTCGCCTAGCCTAAGGCTAGGGCACCCCTAGGCTTAGGCTAGGGCGCCCCTAGGCTTAGGCTAAGGCAGCCCTAGGCTTAGGCTAGGTTACACCTAGGCTTAGGCTAGGGCACCCCTAGGCTTAGGCTAAGGCACCACTAGGCTTAGGCTAACGCTAGGGCTCACCTAGCCTAAGGCTAGGGCACCGCTAGGCTTAGACTAGGGCACCACTAGGCTTAGGCTAGGGAACCCCTAGCCTAAGGCTAGGGCACCCCTAGGCTTAGGCTAGCGCACCCCTAGGCTTAGGCTAGGGCACCCCTAGGCTTAGGCTACGGCTAGGGCTCGCCTAGCCTAAGGCTTGGGCACCCCTAGGCTTAGGCTAGGACAGATCTAGGTTTAAGCTAGGGCTCCCCTAGGTTTAGGCTTGGCACCCCTAGGCTTAGGCTTGGGCACCCATAGTCTTAGGCTAGGGGACCCCTAGGCTTAGGCTAGGGCACCCCTAGGCTTAGGCTAGGGCACCCCTAGGCTTAGGCTAAGGCTAGGGCTCGACTAGCCTAAGGCTAGGGCACCCCTAGGCTTAGGCTTGGGCATCCCTAGGCTTAGGCTATGGCACCCCTAGGCTTAGGCTTGTGCACCCCTAGGCTTAGGCTAGGGCAGCCCTAGGCTTAGGCAAAGGCTAGGGCTCGCCTAGCCTAAGGCTAGGGCACCCCTAGGCTTAGGGTAGGACAGACCTAGGCTTAGGCTAAGGCACCCCTAGGCTTAGGCTTGGGCACCCCTATTCTTAGGCTAGGGCAGCCCTAGGCTTAGGCTAGGGCAGCCCTAGGCTTAGGCTAGGGTACCCCTAGTCTTAGGCTAGGGCACCCCTAGACTTAGGCTAGGGCACCCCTAGGCTTAGGCTAAGGCTAGGGCTCACCTATCCTAAGGCTAGGGCACCCCTAGGCTTAGACTAGGGCACCCCTAGGATTAGGCTAGTGAACCCCTAGCCTAAGGCTAGGGCACCCCTAGGTTTAGGCTAGGGCACCCCTGGGCTTAGGCTAAGGCTAGGGCTCCCCTAGCCTAAGGCAAGGGCACCCCTAGGCTTAGGCTAGGGCACCCCTAGGCTTAGGCTAGGGCACTCCTAGGCTTAGGCTGAGGCTAGGGCACCCGTAGGCTTAGGCTAAGGCTAGGGTTCCCCTAGCCTAAGGCTAGGGCACCCCTAGGCTTAGGCTAGGGCACCCCTAGGCTTAGGCTAGGGCACCCGTAGGCTTATTCTAAGGCTAGGGCTACCCTAGCCTAAGGCTAGGGCACCCCTAGGCTTAGGCTCGGGCACCCCTAGGATTAGGCTAAGGCTTGGCCTCCCCTAGCCTAAGGCTAGGGCACCCCTTGGCTTACGCTGGGGAACCCCTAGGCTTAGGAAAAGGCTAGGGCTCCCGTAGCCTAAGGCTAGGGCACCCCTAGGTTTAGGCTAGGGCACCCCTAGGCTTAGGCTACCGAACCCCTATGCTTTAGCTAGGGCTCCCCTATGCTTAGGATAAGGCTATGGCTCCCCTAGCCTCAGGATAGTGCACCCCTAGACTCAGGCTATGACTCCCCCATTCTTAGGCTAGGGCATCCTAGGCTAGACTAACGCTAGGGCTCCCCTATCCTCAGGCTAGGGCACCCGTAGGCTCAGGCTAGGGCACCCATATGCTTAGGCTAGGGCAGCCCTCGGCTTAGGCTAAGGCTAGGGGACTCCTAGGCTTACGCTAAGGCACCCCTAGGCTTAGGCTAGGGCACCCCTAGGCTTAGGCTAGGGCACCCCTAGGCTTAGGCTAAGGCACCACTAGGCTTAGGCTAGGGCACCCCTAGGCTTAGGCTAGGGCACCCCTAGGCTTAGGCTAGGGCACCCCTAGGCTTAGGCTAAGGCTACGGCTCCCCTAGCCTCACTCTAGGGCACCCCTAGACTCAGGCTAGGGCACTCGTAGGCTCAGGCTAGGTTACCACTAGGCTCAGGCTAGGGCAGCCCTAGGCTTAGGCTATGGCACCCCTAGGTTTAGGCCAGGGCACCCCTAGGCTTAGGTTAGGGCACCCTAGGCTTAGGCTGGGGTACCCTTAGGCTTAAGCTACGGCACCCGTAGGCTTAGGCTAAGGCTAGGGCTCCTTTAGCCTAAGGCTAGGGCACCCCTAGTCTTAGGCTAGGGCACCCCTAGGCTTAGGCTAGGGCACCCCTAGGCTTAGGCTAAGGCTAGGGCTCGCCTAGCCTAAGGCTAGGGCATCCCTAGGCTTAGGCTAAGGCTAGGGCTCGCCTAGCCGAAGGCTAGGGCAAGCCTAGGCTTAGGCTAGGACAGACCTAGGCTTAGGCTAGGGCACCCCTAGGCTTAGGCTTGGCACCCCTAGACTTAGGCTTGGGCACACCTAGGCTTAGGCTAGGGCAGCCCTTGACTTAGGCTAAGGCTAGGGCTTGCCTAGCCTAAGGCTAGGGCACCCCTAGGCTTAGGCTAAGGCACCCCTAGGCTTAGGCTAGGGCAGCCCTAAGCTTAGGCTAGAGCACCCATAGGCTTAGGCTAGGGCACCCCTAGGCTTAGGATAGGGCACCCCTAGGCTTAGGCTAAGGCTAGGGCTCACCTAGTCTAAGGCTAGGGCACCCCTAGGCTTAGACTAGGGCACCCCTAGGCTTACGCTAGGGAACCCCTAGCCTAAGGCTAGGGCACCCCTAGGCTTAGGCTAGGGCACCCCTGGTCTTAGGCTAGGGAAACCCTAGGCTTAGCCTAGGGCAACCCTAGGCTTAGGCTAAAGCTAGGGCTCACCTAGCGTAAGGCTACCCCACCCCTAGGCTTAGACTAGGGCACCCCTAGGCTTAGACTAGGGCACCCCTAGGCTTAGACTAGGGCACCCCTAGACTTAGGTTAGGGAACCCCTAGGCTTAGGCTAAGGCTAGGGCTCGCCTAGCCTAAGGCTAGGGCACCCCTAGGCTTAGGCTAGTACAGACCTAGGCTTAGGCTAGGGCACCCCTAGGCTTAGGCTTGGCACCCGTAGGCTTAGGTTTGGCACCCCTAGGCTTAGGCTAGGGCAGCCCTAGACTTAGGCTAGGGCACCCCTAGGCTTAGGCCTGGGCACCCCTAGGCTTAGGCTAGGGCACCCCTAAGCTTAGGCTAGGGCACCCCTAGGCTTAGGCTTGGGCATCCCTATGCTTAGGCAAGGGCAGCCCTAGGCTTAAGCTTGGCACCCCTAGGCTTAGGCTTGGGCACCCCTAGGCTTAGGCTAGGGCAGCCCTAGGCTTAGGCTAAGGCTAGGGCTCGCCTAGCCTAAGGCAAAGGCACCCCTAGGCTTAGGCTAGGGCACCCCTAGGCTTAGGCTAGGGCAGCCCAAGGCTTAGGCTAGGGCATCCCTAGGCTGAGGCTAAAGCTAGGGCTCACCTAGCGTAAGGCTACCCCACCCCTAGGCTTAGACTAGGGCACCCCTAGGCTTAGACTAGGGCACCCCTAGGCTTAGGTTAGGGAACCCCTAGGCTTAGGCTAAGGCTAGGGCTCGCCTAGCCTAAGGCTAGGGCACCCCTAGGCTTAGGCTAGGACAGACCTAGGCTTAGGCTAGGGCACCCCTAGGCTTAAGCTTGGCACCCGTAGGCTTAGGCTTGGGCACCCCTAGGCTTAGGCTAGGGCAGCCCTAGACTTAGGCTAGGGCACCCCTAGGCTTAGGCCTGGGCACCCCTAGGCTTAGGCTAGGGCACCCCAAAGCTTAGGCTAGGGCACCCCTAGGCTTAGGCTTGGGCATCCCTAGGCTTATGCAAGGGAAGCCCTAGGCTTAAGCTTGGCACCCCTAGGCTTAGGCTTGGGCACCCCTAGGCTTAGGCTAGGGCAGCCCTAGGCTTAGGCTAAGGCTAGGGCTCGCCTAGCCTAAGGCAAAGGCACCCCTAGGCTTAGGCTAGGGCACCCCTATGCTTAGGCTAGGGCAGCCCAAGGCTTAGGCTAGGGCATCCCTAGGCTTAGGCTAGGGCACCCCTAGGCTTAGGCTAGGGCACCCCTAGGATTAGGCTAGGGCAGGCCAAGGCTTCGGCTAGGGCACCCCTAGGCTTAGGCTAGGGCAGCCCAAGGCTTAGGCTAGGGCAGCCCTAGGCTTAGGCTAGGTCACCCCTATGCTTAGGCTAGGCACCCCTAGGCTTAGGCTTGGCACCCCTAGGCTTAGGCTTGGGCACCCATAGGCTTAGGCTAGGGCAGCCCTAGGCTTAGGCTAAGGCTAGGGCTCGCCTAGCCTAAGGCAAGGGCACCCCTAGACTTAGGCTAAGGCACCCCTAGGCTTACGCTAGGGCAGCCCAAGGCTTAGGCTAGGGCACCCCTTGGCTTAGGCTAGGGCACCCCTAGGCTTAGGCTAGGGCACCCCTAGGCTTACGCTAAGGTTAGGGCTCACCTAGCCTAAGGCTAGGGCTCACCTAGCCTAAGGCTAGGGCACCCCTAGGCATAGACTAGGGCACCACTAGGCTTAGGCTAGGGCACCCTTAGGCTTAGGCTAGGGCACCCCTAGACTTAGGCTAGGGCACCCCTAGGCTTAGGATAGGGCACCCCTAGGCTTAGGCTAGGGCACCCCTAGGCTTAGGCTAGGGCACCCCTAGGCTTAGGCTAAGGCTAGGGCTCACCTAGCCTAAGGCTAGGGCACCCCTAGGCTTAGACTAGGGCACCCCTAGGCTTAGGCTAGAGAACCCCTAGCCTAAGGCTAGGGCACCCGTAGGCTTTGGCTAGGGCACCCCTTGGCTTAGGCTAGTGCACCCCTTGGCTTAGGCTAAGGCTAGGGCTCGCCTATCCTAAGGCAAGGGCACCCCTAGACTTAGGCTAGGACAGACCTAGGCTTGGACTAGGGCACCCCTAGGCTAAGGCTTGGCACCCCTAGGCTTAGGCTTGGGCATCCCTAGGTTTAGGCTAGGGCACCCCTAGGCTTAGGCTAGGGCACCCCTAGGCTTAGGCTTGGCACCCCTAGGCTTAGACTAGGGCAGCCCAAGGCTTAGGCTAAGGCTAGGTCACGCCTAGCCTAAGGCTAGGGCACACCTAGGCTTAGGCTAGAGCACCCCTAGGCTTAGGCTAGAGTAGCCCTAGGCTGAGGCTAGGGCACCCATAGGCTTAGGCTAGGGCACCCCTAGGCTTAGGCTAAGGCTAGAGCTCGCCTAGCCTAAGGTTAGGACACCCCTAGGATTAGGCTAGGGCAGCCCTAGACTTAGGCTAGGGCACCCCTAGGCTTAGGCCTGGGCACCCCTAGGCTTAGGCTAGGGCACCCCTAAGCTTAGGCTAGGGCACCCCTAGACTTAGGCTTGGGCATCCCTAGGCTTAGGCAAGGGCAGCCCTAGGCTTAAGCTTGGCACCCCTAGGCTTAGGCTTGGGCACCCCTAGGCTTAGGCTAGGGCAGCCCTAGGCTTAGGCTAAGGCTAGGGCTCGCCTAGCCTAAGGCAAAGGCACCCCTAGGCTTAGGCTAGGGCACCCCTAGGCTTAGGCTAGGGCAGCCCAAGGCTTAGGCTAGGGCATCCCTAGGCTTAGGCTAGGGCACCCCTAGGCTTAGGCTAGGGCACCCCTAGGCTTAGGCTAGGGCAGCCCAAGGCTTCGGCTAGGGCACGCCTAGGCTTAGGCTAGGGCAGCCCAAGGCTTAGGCTAGGGCAGCCCTAGGCTTAGGCTAGGTCACCCCTATGCTTAGGCTAGGGCACCCCTAGGCTTAGGCTTGGCACCCCTAGGCTTAGGCTTGGGCACCCATAGGCTTAGGCTAGGGCAGCCCTAGGCTTAGGCTAAGGCTAGGGCTCGCCTAGCCTAAGGCAAGGGCACCCCTAGGCTTAGGCTAGGGCACCCCTAGGCTTACGCTAGGGAAGCCCAAGGCTTAGGCTAGGGCACCCCTTGGCTTAGGCTAGGGCACCCCTAGGCTTAGGCTAGGGCACCCCTAGGCTTACGCTAAGGTTAGGGCTCACCTAGCCTAAGGCTAGGGCTCACCTAGCCTAAGGCTAGGGCACCCCTAGGCTTAGACTAGGGCACCCCTAGGCTTAGGCTAGGGCACCCCTAGGCTTAGGCTAGGGCACCCCTAGACTTAGGCTAGGGCACCCCTAGGCTTAGGCTAGGGCACCCCTAGGCTTAGGCTAGGGCACCCCTAGGCTTAGGCTAGGGCACCCCTAGGCTTAGGCTAAGGCTAGGGCTCACCTAGCCTAAGGCTAGGGCACCCCTAGGCTAAGACTAGGGCACCCCTAGGCTTAGGCTAGACAACCCCTAGCCTAAGGCTAGGGCACCCCTAGGCTTCGGCTAGGGCACCCCTTGGCTTAGGCTAGTGCACCCCTTGGCTTAGGCTAAGGCTAGGGCTGGCCTATCCTAAGGCAAGGGCACCCCTAGACTTAGGCTAGGACAGACCTAGGCTTGGGCTAGGGCACCCCTAGGCTAAGGCTTGGCACCCCTAGGCTTAGGCTTGGGCATCCCTAGGTTTAGGCTAGGGCACCCCTAGGCTTAGGCTAGGGCACCCCTAGGCTTAGGCCTGGCACCCCTAGGCTTAGACTAGGGCAGCCCAAGGCTTAGGCTAAGGCTAGGTCTCGCCTAGCCTAAGGCTAGGGCACACCTAGGCTTAGGCTAGAGCACCCCTAGGCTTAGGCTAGAGTAGCCCTAGGCTGAGGCTAGGGCACCCATAGGCTTAGGCTAGGGCACCCCTAGGCTTAGGCTAAGGCTAGAGCTCGCCTAGCCTAAGGTTAGGACACCCCTAGGCTTAGGCTAGGACAGACCTAGGCTTAGGCTAGGGCACCCCTAGGTTTAGGCTTGGCACCCCTAGACTTAGGCTTGGGTACCCCTAGGCTTAGGCTAGGGCAGCCCAAGGCTTAGGCTAAGGCTAGGGCTCGCCTAGCCTAAGGCTAGGGCACACTTAGGCTTAGGCTAGAGCACCCCTAGGTTTAGGCTAGGGTAGCCCTAGGCTTAGGCTAGGGCACCCATAGGCTTAGGCTAGGGGACCCCTAGGCTTAGGTAGGGCACCCTAGGCTTAGGCTAAGGCTAGTGATGCCCTAGCCTAAGGCTAGGGCAGCCCTAGGCGTAGGCAAGGGCACCCCTAGGCTTAGGCTAGGGCACCCCTAGGCTTAGGCTTGGCACCCCTAGGCTTAAGCTTGGGCACCCCTAGGCTTAGGGTAGGGCAGCCCTAGGCTTAGGCTAAGGATAGGGCTCGCCTAGCCTAAGGCTAGGGCACCCTTAGGCTTAGGCTAGGGCACCCCTAGGCTTAGGTTAGGGCAGCCCTAGGCTTAGGCTAGAGCACCCATAGGCTTAAGCTAGGGCACACCTAGGCTTAGGATAGGGCACCCCTAGGCTTAGGCTAAGGCAAGGGCTCACCTAGCCTAAGGCTAGGCCACCCCTAGGCTTAGACTAGGGCACCCCTAGGCTTAGGCTAGAGAACTCCTAACCTAAGGCTAGGGCACCCCTAGGCTTAGGCTAGGGCACCCCTTGGCTTAGACTAGTGCACCCCTAGACTTAGGCTAAGGCTAGGGCTCGCCTATCCTAAGGCTAGGGCACCCCTAGGCTTAGGCTAGGGCAGACCTAGGCTTGGGCTAGGGCACCCCTAGGCTAAGGCTTGGCACCCCTAGGATTAGGCTTGGGCACCCCTAGGCTTAGGCTAGGGCAGCACTAGGCTTAGGCTAAGGCTAGGGCTCGCCTAGCCTAAGGCTAGGGCACACCTAGGCTTAGACTAGGGTACCCATAGGCTTAGGCTAGGGCACCCCTAGGCTTAGGCTAAGGCTAGAACTCACCTAGCCTAAGGAAAGGGCACCCCTAGGCTTAGGCTAGGGCACCCCTAGGCTTAGGCTAGGGCACCCCTTTGCTTAGGCTTGGCACCCCTAGGCTTAGCCTTGGGCACCCCTAGGCTTAGGCTAGGGCAGCCCTACGCTTCGGCTAAGGCTAGGGCTTGCCTAGCCGAAGGCTATGGCAGCCCTAGGCTTAGGCTAGGGCACCCCCAGTCTTAGGCTAGGGCACCCCTAGGCTTAGGCTAGGGCACCCCTAGGCTTATGCTAAGGCTAGGGCTCGCCTAGTCTAAGGCTAGGGCACCCCTAGGCTTAGGCTAGGACAGACCTAAGCTTAGGCTAGGGCACCCCTAGGCTTAGGCTTGGCACCCCTAGACTTAGGCTTGGGCACACCTAGGCTTCGGCCAGGGCAGCCCTAGGCTTAGGCTAAGGCTAGGGCTCGCCTAGCCTAAGGCTAGGGCAAACCTAGTCTTAGGCTAGAGCACCCCTAGGCTTAGGCTAGGGTAGCCCTAGGCTTAGGCTAGGGCACCCATAGGCTTAGGCTAGGGCACCCCTAGGCTTAGGCTAGGGCACCCCTAGGCTTAGGCTAAGGCTAGTGATCCCCTAGCCTAAGCCTAGGGCACCCCTAGCCTTAGGCTAGGGCACCCCTAAGCGTAGGCCAGGGCACCCTAAGCTTAGGCTTAGCACCCCTAGGCTTAGGCTTGGGCACCCCTAGGCTTTGGCTAGGGCAGCCGTAGGCTTAGGCTAAGGCCAGGGCTCGCCTAGGCTAAGGCGAGGGCACCCCTAGGCTTAGACTTGGGCACCCCTAGGCTTAGGCTAGGGCAGCCCTAGGCTTAGGCTAGAGCACCCATAGGCATAGGCTAGGGCACCCCTAGGCTTAGGTTAGGGTACCCCTAGGCTTAGGCTAAGGCTAGGGCTCACCTAGTCTAAGGCTAGGTCACCCCTAGGCTTAGACTAGGGCAACCCTAGGCTTAGGCTAGGGAACCCCTAGCCTAAGGCTAGGGCACTCCTAGGCTTAGGCTAGGGCACCCCTAGGCTTAAGCTAGGGAACCCCTAGCCTAAGGCTAGGGCACCCCTAGGCATAGGCTAGGGCACCCCTAGGCTTAGGCTAAGGCTAGGGCTCGCCTAGCCTAAGGCTAGGGCACCCCAAGGCTTAGGCTAGGACAGACCTAGGCTTAGGCTTGGGCACCCCTAGGTATAGGCTAGGGTAGCCCTAGGCTTAGGCTAAAGCTAGGTCTCGCCTAGCCTAAGGCTAGGGCACCCCTAGGCTTAGGCTAGGACAGACCTAGGCTTAGGCTAGGGCACCCCTAGGCTTAGTCTAGGGCACCCCTAGGCTTAGGCTAGGGCACCCCTAGGCTTAGGCTAGGGCACCCCTAGGCTTAGGCTAGGGCAGCCAAAGGCTTAGGCTAAGGCTAGGGCTCGCGTAGCTTAAGGCTAGGGCACCCCTAGGCTTAGGATACGGCAGACCTAGGCTTAGGCTAGGGCACCCCTAGGCGTAGGCTAGGGCACCCGTGGCTTAGGCTAAGGCTAGGGCTCCCATAGCCTAAGGCTAGGGCACTCCTAGGTTTATGCTAGGGCACCGCTAGGCTTAGGCTAGTGAACCCCTAGCCTAAGGCTAGGGCACCACTAGGCTTAGGCTAGGGCACACCTAGGCTTAGGCTAGGGCACCCCGAGGCTTAGGCTAAGGCTAGGGCTTCCCTAGCCTAAGGCTAGGTCACCACTAGGCTTTAGCTAGGGCACCCCTAGGCTTAGGCTAAGGCTTGGGCACCCCTATGCTTAGGCTAAGGCTAGGGCTCCCCTAGCCTAAGGCTAGGGCACCCCTAGGCTTAGGCTAGGGCACCCCTAGGCTTAGGCTAGGGTACCCCAAAGCTTAGGCTAGGGCACCCTTAGGCTTAGGCTAGGGCACCCCTAGGCTTTGGCTAGGGCACCCCTAGGCTTAGGCTAGGGCACCCCTAGTCTTAGGCTAAGGCTACGGCGCCTGTAGCCTCAGGCTACGGCACCCCTAGACTCAGGCTATGGCACCTCTAGGCTTAGGCTAGGACAATCCTTGGTTAGACTAACGCTAGGGCTCCCCTATCCTCAAGCTAGGGCACCCGTAGGCTCAGGCTAGGGTACCCCTAGGCTTAGGCTAGGGCACCCCTAGGCTTAGGCTAGGGCACCCCTAGGCTTAGTTTTGGCACCCCTAGGCTTAGGCTAGTGCAGCCATAGGCTTAGGCTAAGGCTAGGGCTCCCCTAGCCTAAGGCCTGGGCACCCCTAGTCTTAGGATAGGGCACCCGTAGGCTTAGGCTAGGGCACCCATAGGCTTAGGCTAGGGCACCCCTAGGCTTAGGCTAAGGCTAGGGATCCCCTAGCCTAAGGGTAGGGGACCCCTAGGCTTAGGCTAGGGCACCCCTAGGCTTAGGCTAGGGCACCCCTAGGCTTAGGCTTGGCACCCCTAGGCTTAGGCTTGGGCACCCCTAGGCTTAGTCTAGGGCAGCCCTAGGCTTAGGCTTGGGCACCCCTAGGCTTTGGCTAAGGCACCCCTAGGCTTAGGCTAAGGCTAGGGCTCACCTAGCCTAAGGCTAGGGCACCCCTAGGCTTAGACTAGGGCACCCGTAGGCTTAGGCTAGGGAACCCCTAGCCTAAGGCTAGGGCACCCCTAGGCTTAGGCTAGCGCACCCATAGGCTTAGGCCAGGGCACCCCTAGGCTTAGGCTAAGGCTAGGACTCGCCTAGCCTAAGGCTTGGGCACCCCTAGGCTTAGGCTAGGGCAGCCCTAGGCTTAGGCTAAGGCTAGGGCTCGCCTAGCCTAAGGCTGGGGCACCCCTAGGCTTAGGTTAGGGCACCCGGAAGCTTAGGCTAGGGCAGCCCTAGGCTCAGGCTAGTGTACCCCTAGGCTTAGGCTAGGGCACCCCTAAGCTTAGGCTAGTGCACCCCTATGGTTAGGCTAAGGCACCCTTGGGCTATTGCTAGGGCACCCCTAAGCTTTAGCTTAGGCTAGGGCTCCCCTAGCCTAAGGCTAGGGCACCCCTAGGCTTAGGCTAGGGCACCCCTAGGCTTAGGCTGGGGCACCCCTAGGCTTAGGCTAGGGTAACCCTAGGCTTAGGCTAGGGCACCCCGAGGCTTCGACTAGGGCACCACTAGGCTTAGGCTAAGGTTAGGGCTCCCCTAGCCTAAGGCTAGGGCACCCCTAGGCTCACTCTAGGGCACCCCTAGGCTTAGGCTAGGGCACCCATAGGCTTAGGCTAAGTCTAGGTCTCCCCTCGACAAAGGCTAGGACACCCCTAGGCTTAGGCTAAGTCTAGGGCTCCCCTAGCCTAAGGCTAGGGCACCCCTAGGCTTAGGCTAGGGCACCCCTAGGCTTAGGCTAGGGCACCCCTAGGCTTAGGCTAGGGCACCGCTAGGATTAGTCTAGGGCACCCCTAGGCTTAGGCTAGGGCACCCCTAGGCTTAGGTTAAGGCTACGGCTCCCCTAGCCTCAGGCTAGGGCACCCCTAGACTCACTATGGCACCCCTAGGCTTAGGCTAGTGCAGCCCTAGGCTTAGGCTAAGGCTAGGGCTCGCCTAGCCTAAGGCTAGGGCACCCCTAGGCTTAGGCTAGCCCACCCCTAGGCTTAGGCTAAGGCAGCCCTAGGCTTAGGCTAGGGTACACCTAGGCTTAGGCTAGGGCACCCCTAGGCTTAGGCTAAGGCACCACTAGGCTTAGGCTAACGCAAGGGCTCACCTACCCTAAGGCTAGGGCACCCCTAGGCTTAGACTAAGGCACCACTAGGCTTAGGCTAGGGAGCCACTAGCCTAAGGCTAGGGCACTCCTAGGCTTAGGCTAACGCACCCCTAGGCTTAGGCTAGGGCACCCCTAGGCTTAGGCTAAGCCTAGGGCTCGCCTACCCTAAGGCTTGGGCACCCCTAGGCTTAGGCTAGGACAGACCTAGGCTTAAGCTAGGGCACCCCTAGGCTTAGGCTTGGCACCCCTAGGCTTAGGCTTGGGCACCCATAGTCTTAGGCTAGGGCACCCCTAGGCTTAGGCTAGGGCACCCCTAGGCTTAGGCTAGGGCACCCCTAGGCTTAGGCTAAGGCTAGGGCTCGACTAGCCTAAGGCTAGGGCACCCCTAGGCTTAGGCTAGGGCAGCCCTAGGCTTAGGCTATGGCACCCCTATGCTTAGGCTTGGGCACCCCAAGGCTTAGGCTAGGGCAGCCCTAGGCTTAGGCAAAGGCTAGTGCTCGCCTAGCCTAAGGCTAGGGCACCCCTAGGTTTAGGCTAGGACAGACCTAGGCTTAGGCTAGGGCACCCCTAGGCTTAGGCTTGTGCACCCCTATTCTTAGGCTAGGGCAGCCCTAGGCTTAGGCTAAGGCTAGGGCTCGCCTAGCCTAAGGCTAAGGCACCCCTAAACTTAGGTTAGGGCACCCCTAGGCTTAGGCTAGGGCAGCCCTAGGCTTAGGCTAGGGTACCCCTAGGCTTAGGCTAGGGCACCCCTAGACTTAGGCTAGGGCACCCCTAGGCTTAGGCTAAGGCTAGGGCTCACCTAGCCTAAGGCTAGGGCACCCCTAGGCTTAGACTAGGGCACCCCTAGGATTAGGCTAGTGAACCCCTAGCCTAAGGCTAGGGCACCCCTATGTTTAGGCTAGGGCACCCCTGGGCTTAGGCTATGGCTAGGGCTCCCCTAGCCTAAGGCAAGGGCACCCCTAGGCTTAGGCTAGGGCACCCCTAGGCTTAGGCTAGGGCACTCCTAGGCTTAGGCTAAGGCTAGAGCACCCGTAGGCTTAGGCTAAGGCTAGGGCTCCCCTAGCCTAAGGCTAGGGCACCCCTAGGCTTAGGCTAGGGCACCCCTAGGCTTAGGCTAGGGCACCCGTAGGCTTATTCTAAGGCTAGGGCTACCCTAGCCTAAGGCTAGGGCACCCCTAGGCTTAGGCTCGGGCACCCCTAGGATTAGGCTAAGGCTAGGCCTCCCCTAGCCTAAGGCTATGGCACCCCTTGGCTTACGCTGGGGAACCCCTAGGCTTAGGAAAAGGCTAGGGCTCCCGTAGCCTAAGGCTAGGGCACCCCTAGGTTTAGGCTAGGGCACCCCTAGGCTTAAGCTAGGGAACCCCTAGGCTTTAGCTGGGCTCCCCTAGGCTTAGGATAAGGCTATGGCTCCCCTAGCCTCAGGATAGTGCACCCCTAGACTCAGGCTATGACACCCCCATTCTTAGGCTAGGGCAATCCTAGGCTAGACTAACGCTAGGGCTCCCCTATCCTCAGGCTAGGGCACCCGTAGGCTCAGGGTAGGGCACCCCTAGGCTCAGCCTATGGCACCCCTAGGCTTAGGCTAGGGCAATCCTAGGCTAGACTAAGGCTAGGGCTCCCCTTGCCTAAGGCTACGGCACCCCTAGGCTCAGGCTAGGGCACCCCTAGGCTTAGGCTACGGCACCCCTAGGCTTAGGCTCGGGCACCCTAGGATTAGGCTAAGGCTAGTGCTCCCCTAGCCTAAGGCTAGGGCAACTCTAGGCATAGGCTAGGACAGACCTAGGCTTAGGCTAGGGCACCCCTAGGCTTAAGCTTGGCACTCCTAGGCTTAGGCTAGGGCAGCCATAGGCTTAGGCTAAGGCTAGGGCTCCCCTAGCCTAAGGGTTGGGCACCCCTAGTCTTAGGGTCGGGCACCCCTAGGCTTAGGCTAGGGCACCCCTAGGCTTAGGCTAGCGCACCCCTAGGCTTAGGCTAAGGCTAGGGATTCCCTAGCCTAAGGCTAGGGCACCCCTAGGCTTAGGCTAGGGCACCCCTAGACTTAGACTAGGGCACCCCTAGGCTTAGGCTTGGCACCCCTAGGCTTAGGCTTGGGCACACCTAGGCTTAGGCTAGGGCAGCCCTAGGCTTAGGCTAAGGCTAGGGCTCGCCTAGCCTAAGGCTAGGGCACCCCTAGGCTTAGGCTAGGGCACCCCTAGGCTTAGGCTAAGGCAGCCCTAGGCTTAGGCTAGGGTACACCTAGGCTTAGGCCAGGGCACCCCTAGGCTTAGGCTAAGGCAACACTAGGCTTAGGCTAAGGCTAGGGCTCACCTAGCCTAAGGCTAGGGCACCCCTAGGCTTAGACTAGGGCACCACTAGGCTTAGGCTAGGGAACCCCTAGCCTAAGGCTAGGGCACTCCTAGGCTTAGGCTAGCGCACCCATAGGCTTAGGCTAGGGCACCCCTAGGCTTAGGCTAAAGCTAGGGCTCGCCTAGCCTAAGGCTTGGGCACCCCTAGGCTTAGGCTAGGACAGACCTAGGCTTAAGCTAGGGCACCCCTAGGCTTAGGCTTGGCACCCCTAGGCTTAGGCTTGGGCACCCATAGTCTTAGGCTAGGGCACCCCAAGGCTTAGGCTAGGGCACCCCTAGGCTTAGGCTAGGGCACCCCTTGGCTTAGGCTAGGGCAGCCCTAGGCTTAGGCTAGGGCAGCCCTAGGCTTAGGCAAAGGCTAGGGCAGCCCTAGGCTTAGGCAAAGGCTAGGGCTCGCCTAGCCTAAGGCTAGGGCACCCCTAGGCTTAGGCTAGGACAGACCTAGGCTTAGGCTAGGGCACCCCTAGGCTTAGGCTTGGGCACCCCTATTCTTAGGCTAGGGCAGCCCGAGGCTTAGGCTAAGGCTAGGGCTCGCCTAGCCTAAGGCTAAGGCACCCCTAGGCTTAGGTTAGGGCACCCCTAGCCTTAGGCTAGGGCAGCCCTAGGCTTAGGCTAGGGTACCCCTAGGCTTAGGCTAGGGCACCCCTAGACTTAGGCTAGGGCACCCCTAGGCTTAGGCTAAGGCTAGGGCTCACCTAGCCTAAGGCTAGGGCACCCCTAGGCTTAGACTAGGGCACCCCTAGGATTAGGCTAGTGAACCCCTAGCCTAAGGCTAGGGCACCCCTAGGTTTAGGCTAGGGCACCCCTGGGCTTAGGCTAAGGCTAGGGCTCGCCTAGCCTAAGGCAAGTGCACCCCTAGGCTTAGGCTAGGGCACCCCTAGGCTTAGGCTAGGGCACTCCTAGGCTTAGGCTAAGGCTAGGGCACCCGTAGGCTTTGGCTAAGGCTAGGGCTCCCCTAGCCTAAGGCTAGGGCACCCCTAGGCTTAGGCTAGGGCACCCGTAGGCTTATTCTAAGGCTAGGGCTACCCTAGCCTAAGGCTAGGGCACCCCTAGGCTTAGGCTCGGGCACCCCTAGGATTAGGCTAAGGCTAGGCCTCCCCTAGCCTAAGGCTAGGGCACCCCTTGGCTTACGCTGGGGAACCCCTAGGCTTAGGAAAAGGCTAGGGCTCCCGTAGCCTAAGGCTAGGGCACCCCTAGGTTTAGGCTAGGGCACCCCTAGGCTTAGGCTAAGGAACCCCTAGGCTTTAGCTAGGGCTCCCCTAGGCTTAGGATAAGGCTATGGCTCCCCTAGCCTCAGGATAGTGCACCCCTAGACTCAGGCTATGACTCCCCCATTCTTAGGCTAGGGCAATCCTAGGCTAGACTAACGCTAGGGCTCCCCTATCCTCAGGCTAGGGCACCCGTAGGCTCAGGCTAGGGCAACCCTAGGCTCAGCCTATGGAACCCCTAGACTTAGGCTAGGGCAATCCTAGCTAGACTAAGGCTAGGGCTCCCCTCGCCTAAGGCTACGGCACCCCTAGGCTCAGGCTAAGGCACCCCTAGGCTTAGGCTAGGGCACCCCTAGGCTTAAGCTTGGCACTCCTAGGCTTAGGCTAGGGCAGCCATAGGCTTAGGCTAAGGCTAGGGCTCCCCTAGCCTAAGGCCTGGGCAAGACCTAGTCTTAGAATAGGGCAACCCTAGGCTTAGGCTTGGCACCCCTAGGGTTAGGCTTGGGCACCCATAGTCTTAGGCTAGGGGACCCCTAGGCTTAGGCTAGGGCACCCCTAGGCTTAGGCTAGGGCACCCCTAGGCTTAGGCTAAGGCTAGGGCTCGACTAGCCTAAGGCTAGGGCACCCCTAGGCTTAGGCTAGGACAACCTAGGCTTAGGCTAGGGCACCCCTAGGCTTAGGCTTGGGCACCCCTATTCTTAGGCTAGGGCAGCCCTAGGCTTAGGCTAAGGCTAGGGCTCGCCTAGCCTAAGGCTAAGGCACCCCTAGGCTTAGGTTAGGGCACCCCTAGGCTTAGGCTAGGGCAGCCCTAGGCTTAGGCTAGGGTACCCCTAGGCTTAGGCTAGGGCACCCCTAGACTTAGGCTAGGGCACCCCTAGGCTTAGGCTAAGGCTAGGGCTCACCTAGCCTAAGGCTAGGGCACCCCTAGGCTTAGACTAGGGCACCCCTAGGATTAGGCTTGTGAACCCCTAGCCTAAGGCTAGGGCACCCCTAGGTTTAGGCTAGGGCACCCCTGGGCTTAGGCTAAGGCTAGGGCTCCCCTAGCCTAAGGCAAGGGCACCCCTAGGCTTAGGTTAGGGCACCCCTAGGCTTAGGCTAGGGCACTCCTAGGCTTAGGCTAAGGCTAGGGCACCCGTAGGCTTAGGCTAAGGCTAGGGCTCCCCTAGCCTAAGGCTAGGGCACCCCTACGCTTAGGCTAGGGCACCCCTAGGCTTAGGCTGGGGCACCCCTAAGATTAGGCTAAGGCTTGGCCTCCCCTAGCCTAAGGCTAGGTCACCCCTTGGCTTACGCTGGGGAACCCCTAGGCTTAGGAAAAGGCTAGGGCTCCCGTAGCCTAAGGCTAGGGCACCCCTAGGTTTAGGCTAGGGCACCCCTAGGCTTAGGCTAGGGAACCCCTATGCTTTAGCTAGGGCTCCCCTAGGCTTAGGATAAGGCTATGGCTCCACTAGCCTCAGGATAGTGCACCCCTAGACTCAGGCTATGACTCCCCCATTCTTAGGCTAGGGCATCCTAGGCTAGACTAACGCTAGGGCTCCCCTATCCTCAGGCTAGGGCACCCGTAGGCTCAGGCTAGGGTACCCCTAGGCTCAGCCTATGGCACCCCTAGGCTTAGGCTAGGGCCATCCTAGGCTAGACTAAGGCTAGGGCTCCCCTCGCCTAAGGCTACGGCACCCCTAGGCTCAGGCTAGGGCACCTCTAGGCTTAGGCTAGGGCACCTCTAGGCTTAGGCTCGGGCACCCCTAGGATTAGGCTAAGGCTAGTGCTCCCCTAGCCTAAGGCTAGGGCACCCCTAGGCTTAGGCTAGGGCACCCATATGCTTAGGCTAGGGCAGCCCTCGGCTTAGGCTAAGGCTAGGGGACTCCTAGGCTTAGGCTAAGGCACCCCTAGGCTTAGGCTAGGGCACCCCTAGGCTTAGGCTAAGGCACCACTAGGCTTAGGCTAGGGCACCCCTAGGCTTAGGCTAGGGCACCCCTAGGCTTAGGCTAGGGCACCCCTAGGCTTAGGCTAAGGCTACGGCTCCCCTAGCCTCATTCTAGGGCACCCCTAGACTCAGGTTAGGGCACTCGTAGGCTCAGGCTAGGTTACCCCTAGGCTCAGGCTAGGGCAGCCCTAGGCTTAGGCTATGGCACCCCTAGGTTTAGGCCAGGGCACCCCTAGGCTTAGGTTAGGGCACCCTAGGCTTAGGCTGGGGTACCCTTAGGCATAAGCAACGGCACCCGTAGGCCTAGGCTAAGGCTAGGGCTCCTTTAGCCTGAGGCTAGGGCACACCTAAGCTTAGGCTAGGGCAACCCTAGGCTCAGGCTAGGGCACCCCTAGGCATAGACTAGGGTACCCCTAGCCTTTGGAAAAGGTTAGGGGTCACCTAGCCTAAGGCTAGGGCACCCCTTGGCTTAGGCTAGGGCACCCCTAGGCTAAGGCTAGGGCACCCCTGAGTTTTAGCTAGGGCTCCCCTAGGCTTAGGCAAAGGCTACGGCTCCCCTAGCCTCAGGCTACTGCACCCCTATACTCAGGCTATTACACCCCTAGGCTTATGCGAGGGCAATACTAGGCTAGACTAACGCTAGGGCTCCCCTATCCTCAGGCTAGGGCACCTGTAGGCTTAGGCTAGGGCACCCCTAGGCTCAGGCTAGGGCACCCTAGGCTTAGGCTATGGCACCCCTAGGCTTAGGCTAAGGCTAGGGCTCCCCTAGCCTAAGGCTAGAGCACCCCTAGGCTTTGGCTAGGGCACCCCTAGGCTTAGGCTAAGGCTAGGGCTCCCCTAGCCTAAGGCTAGAGCACCCCTAGGCTTAGACTAGGGCAATCCTAGGCTAGACTAACGCTAGGACTCCCGTATCCTCAGGCTAGGGCTCCCCTAGCCTCAGGCTAGCACACCCCTAGGCTTAGGCTAGGGCACCCCTAGGCTTAGGCTAAGGCTAGGGCTCCCCTAGCCTAAGGCTAGAGCACTCCTAGGCTTAGGCTAGGGCACACCTAGGCTTAGGTTAAGGCTAGGGATCCCCTAGCCTAAGGCTAGGGCCCCCCTAGGCTTAGGCCAGGGCACCCCTAGGCTTAGGCCAGGGCACCCCTAGGCTTAGGCTCCGGCACCCCGAGGGTTGGGCTAAGGCTAGGGCTCCCCTAGCCTAAGGCTAGGGCACCCCTAGGCTTAGGCTAAGGCTAGGGCTCCCCTAGCCTAAGGCTAGAGCACCCCTAGGCTTAGACTAGGGCAATCCTAGGCTAGACTAACGCTAGGACTCCCGTATCCTCAGGCTAGGGCTCCCCTAGCCTCAGGCTAGCTCACCCCTAGGATTAGGCTAGGGCTCCCCTAGCCTAAGGCTAGAGCACTCCTAGGCTTAGGCTAGGGCACACCTAGGCTTAGGTTAAGGCTAGGGATCCCCTAGCCTAAGGCTAGGGCCCCCCTAGGCTTAGGCCAGGGCACCCCTAGGCTTAGGCCAGGGCACCCCTAGGCTTAGGTTCCGGCACCCCGAGGGTTGGGCTAAGGCTAGGGCTCCCCTAGCCTAAGGCTAGGGCACCCTAGGCTTAGGGTTGGGCACCCATAGGCTTAGGATAGGGCACCCCTAGGCTTAGGCTAAGGCTAGGGGACTCCTAGGCTTAGGCTACGGCACCCCTAGGCTTATGCTAGGGCACGCCTAGGCTTAGGCGAAGGCACCCCGAGGCTTAGGCTAAGGCTAGGTCACCCCTAGGCTTAGGATGAGGTACCACTAGGCTTAGGCTAGGTCAACAATAGGCTTAGGCTAGGGCACCCCTTGGCTTAGGCTGGGCACCCCTCGGCTGAGGCTAGGGCACCCCTAAGCTGAGGCTAGGGCACCCCTAGGCTTATTCTAAGGCTAGGGCTACCATAGCCTAAGGCTAGGGCACCCATAGGCTTAGGCTAGGGCATCCCTAGGCTTAGGCTAAGGCTAGGGTTCCCCTAGCCTAAGGCTAGGGCACCCCTAGGCTTAGGCTAGGGCACCCCAAGGCTTAGGCTAAGGCACCCCTAGGCTTACGCTATGGTTAGGGCTCCCCTAACCTAAGGCTAGCGCACCTCTAGGCTTAGGCTAGGGCACCCCTAGGCTTTGGCAAGGGCAACCCTAGGCTTAGGCTAGGGCACCCCTAGGCTTAGGCTAGGGCACCCCAAGGCTGAGGCTAGGGCACCGCTAAGCTGAGGCTAGGGCACCCCTAGGCTTAGGCTAAAGCTAGGGCTACCCTAGCCTAAGGCTAGGGCACCTCTAAGCTTAGGCTAGGGCACCCCTAGGCTTAGGCTAGGGCACCACTAGGCTTAGGTTTAGGCTAGGGCACCCGTAGGCTTAGGCTAGGGCACCCCAAGGCTTAGGCTAAGGCATCCCTAGGCTTAGGCTAAGGCTAGGGCTCGACTAGCCTAAGGCTAGGGCACCCCTAGGCTTAGGCTAGGACAGACCTAGGCTTAGGCTAGGGCACCCCTAGGCTTAGGATTGGGCACCCCTATTCTTAGGCTAGGGCAGCCCTAGGCTTAGGCTAAGGCTAGGGCTCGCCTAGCCTAAGGCTAAGGCACCCCTAGGCTTAGGTTAGGGCACCCCTAGGCTTAGGCTAGGGCAGCCCTAGGCTTAGGCTAGGGTACCCGTAGGCTTAGGCTAGGGCACCCCTAGACTTAGGCTAGGGCACCCCTAGGCTTAGGCTAAGGCTAGGGCTCACCTAGCCTAAGGCTAGGGCACCCCTAGGCTTAGACTAGGGCACCCCTAGGATTAGGCTTGTGAACCCCTAGCCTAAGGCTAGGGCACCCCTAGGTTTAGGCTAGGGCACCCCTGGGCGTAGGCTAAGGCTAGGGCTCCCCTAGCCTAAGGCAAGGGCACCCCTAGGCTTAGGCTAGGGCACCCCTAGGCTTAGGCTAGGGCACTCCTAGGCTTAGGCTAAGGCTAGGGCACCCGTAGGCTTAGGCTAAGGCTAGGGCTCCCCTAGCCTAAGGCTAGGGCACCCCTACGCTTAGGCTAGGGCACCCCTAGGCTTAGGCTCGGGCACCCCTAAGATTAGGCTAAGGCTTGGCCTCCCCTAGCCTAAGGCTAGGGCACCCCTTGGCTTACGCTGGGGAACCCCTAGGCTTAGGAAAAGGCTAGGGCTCCCGTAGCCTAAGGCTAGGGCACCCCTAGGTTTAGGCTAGGGCACCCCTAGGCTTAGGCTAGGGAACCCCTATGCTTTAGCTAGGGCTCCCCTAGGCTTAGGATAAGGCTATGGCTCCCCTAGCCTCAGGATAGTGCACCCCTAGACTCAGGCTATGACTCCCCCATTCTTAGGCTAGGGCATCCTAGGCTAGACTAACGCTAGGGCTCCCCTATCCTCAGGCTAGGGCACCCGTAGGCTCAGGCTAGGGTACCCCTAGGCTCAGCCTATGGCACCCCTAGGCTTAGGCTAGGGCCATCCTAGGCTAGACTAAGGCTAGGGCTCCCCTCGCCTAAGGCTACGGCACCCCTAGGCTCAGGCTAGGGCACCCCTAGGCTTAGGCTAGGGCACCTCTAGGCTTAGGCTCGGGCACCCCTAGGATTAGGCTAAGGCTAGTGCTCCCCTAGCCTAAGGCTAGGGCACCCCTAGGCTTAGGCTAGGGCACCCATATGCTTAGGCTAGGGCAGCCCTCGGCTTAGGCTAAGGCTAGGGGACTCCTAGGCTTAGGCTAAGGCACCCCTAGGCTTAGGCTAGGGCACCCCTAGGCTTAGGCTAAGGCACCACTAGGCTTAGGCTAGGGCACCCCTAGGCTTAGGCT